>NC_084846.1:66784923-67102651 GCF_033115175.1 Lepus europaeus
ATCCAGGTCTCCCATGTGGGATACATGAGTCCAGCTACTGGAACCATCACTGATACCTCCCAGGGTCTGCAGTCACAGGAAATTGGAACCACAGGCAGAGCGAGGCACTGAACCAAGGCACTTCAGTGTGGGACTTGGTAGCCTGAACCACTAGGCTAAACACTCACTCCCATCTATACTCTTTTAGTTAAAATTCTAAAAAAAAGTATTGGAGCCACTAAATCTACCCTCTTTGTCTCTTAGCTGTTGTTTCATTAAAATAAAATCTTTATTTCTCTATTCTTAGTTATGGATAATTTGTTTATTCCTATTCTTTACTTCTCTAATTCTCTTTTGCATTCCACTTTAGAATTATTCTTTTCTTGGTTTATTGAATTTTTAATGTCTATGTATTTCAAAGAATTGCTGATTTTTTTAAAATCTGCAAACAACAAAAACAAAGTATTCTATAGTATGTTTGTGTTTAGATGATAGAAAGAAAGAGGGAGAGAGGGGGAGAGGGGGAGAGGGGGAGGGAGGGAGGGAGGGGGGGAGAGAGAGAGGAAGGGAAGGAGGGAGAGAGGAAGGGAGGGAAAGAATCTATAGAACTTTTGGAAATACCATATATATAGTGCTAAAAAACAATGAACTCTCAAGCCATGAGCAAATACAAAGGATACTTCAGTGAATTTTACTAAGGGAAACAGGCCATTCTGAAAAGAGTGTGCATTGTATGATTTCAGCTCTGTGATGTTCCAGAAAAGGCAAAATTAGAACAGTGAAAGGACCAAGGTTGCCAGGAATTGGGGCAGAGCACACAGGATTCTAGGGCAGTATCATACTCTGTACAACACCATAACCATGGGCACATTTTCCTATGTTTGTCCAAACCACAGAAGATACAAGAGTGCAACCTAACATGAACCAGGATGTTGGATGATGGCAGTGTGTCAGTGCAGCTTCACCCCTTGTTGCAAAGGCACCATGCTGGCTCTGGTGGGGGACACTGACAACAGGGGAAAGAGTGTATGGGACTCTGCACTTCCTGCTCAATTCTGTTGTCAATCTAAAACTAGTCTGAAAATTAAGTCTACTAAAATGGAACATATTCTGAAAAGAGTTGTGAAGTTTAATTACGACAGGTAACATAATCACATTAAAATTTCTAGTAAACCAGAAAATGATGCACTGCACTCTCTAGAGCAGAAATCATCAGTTCCCATCAATGCAAAGGGAAAATATGTTGAAAAAAAATATAAACTGATGATTTGGTTGGGGAGACTTCTGTCCATCAGTAACATTCTAGGCATCTGCATTTTTGACCTGGTACCTGTGGTGATAACCAGTCTCCTATGTCATCCTTCTTAGTCTTGTGTCTGCAGATGTAATACGTTCGCTCCAATGTCTTCCTAAGAGTAGGGTGCGTGGACTGTCCACCAGCCTAGGATTCCATCAAAGACCTGGGACTTCTCTGCTCTTTCCCAGTGTGACCCTGTGTGAGCCACTAGGACTCACCACTGCGTTTGTACAATCAGCAAATGCTCAAAGTACTAGTGGTGTGTGAGCCTTGGTGGTGGTTACTGGGGAGAGAAAATAATCCATCTTCAGTTAGTCTTGTCTATACAGTGCATTATAATCCTTATGCGATTCATTTTGTGATCTCGATAATCACCACCCAATGTCTGGGCATCCTCAGACTTTCTTCTGGTTGTTGTTGAACATCTGTATTTGTGGAGCACACTAGCTTACACCCCCAGCCCGAGTCCACAGCCCAGGCCCAGGCGTTTTGGAAGTGCCTGGGTGACATGACTACTTTTGAATTTCTTCTTACCCGCTTTACTTCTGCCCATCTGAGGACTGGAGGCCTTGACTTAGGTTGGGTAGGAAAGAGAGACAGAACAACTTCCTCCTGCTCTTTTATTAACCTCTTCTAGCTCACACTACCAGTTTCCTACACCTTCCATTTTCCTTGTGTTAGAAAGAACTGAGCACAACCTCCACCCCCACCCCTAAGGATCCCAGGTGCATTCCTGAGGGCCTTGGATTTTCTGGTGACATCTTTGTCTTTTACAGAAGGGTGCATCCCAGAATCGAGGTATGGGTCGATTCTGGGCTCTGCTGTGTATTTGCTGGGTGAATCTGTGGAATGTCTTGGTGTCTTCAACCATCTGGTGTAACCTGAGTATCATGATCATTCTGGCTGCCTGGCAGCATTAGCCAGATGAACTAGAGTTCAAAATATGCTTCTACAGGCTGCTGTTGAGCCACTACCTGTTACGTTGGCATCCCATATGGGTCCCAGTTTGAGTCCCGGCTGGTTCACCTCTGATCTAGTTCCCTGTTGATGCACCTGGGAAAGCAGCGGAAGATAGTCCAAGTTCCTAGGTCCCTACACCAATGTGGAAGACCCAGAAGAAGCTCCTAGCTCCTGGCTTTGGCCTGGCCCTAGCTGTTGCTTCCAACTAGGGAGGGAACCAGCAGACTGAAGAGCTCGCTCACTTGCTCTCTGTAACTGACTTTCTCATAAAATAAGTAAATCTTAAAAACTTGATATAAAAATTGTCCTTTCCAAACCATGGAGTCTCGCTCAGATGTTCCATGTCACTGTAGCACTTACTGCTACTCCGGGTTTATGATGAGGAAGTTGACATTTCCAACAGCACGCCACTGACACAAATGTGAGAGTGACTGAAAGGGGATCTCCGCTGTTTGGACCCCACATCTCTGAGGTTAGAAATGCAGTTTTCTCTGATTGCCTGGCTTGACTTTGAGAGCCCTGCTCAGCCTGTTATCCCGCGGGGACCATCATGAAGACCCCAGGCCAGGGGCTGAAGGGAGGTGCAGGAGATGGAGATGTGGGGAAAAGCAGGCAGCACTCGCCCCACTGCATCAGCTTCCTGGCCCCTTGGAGGAAGGGGTCAGAGAGGAGCAGACCCAGTGTATCTGCTTGGGGCAACCTGGCGACTGCCTCTGCATGGCACTGCACGCCCTCCATCTCCCCTCACTGGAAAAGCCACTCCCGAGCTCCTCAGAAAGCATGGCTTCCATGGATGAGCAGGCCGCTGGTTCAGTTCCTCCCTGGTGCTGGAATGGAAGACTCAGTGTGGCCATGCTTCCGGCTCCCTCTCTGGGCAAGTTAATTTTCCACTTTTGCAGACAATGCGTCGGTTTGCTGTCCATCAACGTGGTGCCGCAACCTCCTGCCCGCTCACTCTCCCTGACCACTCCTCCTGCACCTAGGGATGTGGCTTCTGTTAGCTTTGTCTTTTGTGTACCAGTCTGTGCCCAGCTGCAAACCTGATGAGGAGGGACCCTGCCCCTGATGGACGCAGAGACTAGAGAAAATGGCGGGGAAGTCCTTGTTGAGAAGTCTTATGCTCTCCAAAAAGAGAGAATGCTGGGAAAGAGACACAGGTCCCACACTCCAGGGGCAGCTTGGTGCCCAGTCCTGTCTACTCCTGGGATTCCTTAGCCAACAGCTGTCACCCTCAGAACCTCAGTTCTCTTGTAGTCTAGTGGAGGAAGCAGAGATACAAATAGTACAAAACTTTTGAAGATTTTTGTTGCTGTTCTTAGCATTTTATCCCCTGCCCTAGGTGGGTAGGGCAGAGTGCATGGGAGACCTCTCTGTGCAGGAAGTGTGGAGGCAGAAGCACAGAGGGCCCCAGCCAGGCCTGCTGAAAAGCTAGGACCTGCTTGTGTGAAACTGAATCAGTTACATCATCTCTGAGCTCATTTCCTCTTCTGCCACAAGAGATCTCTGGCATCCCTGTCCCCCATGGGCTCCCCACTGCTTCCTGGCAGGGGAAGTGGATCTACCTACTCCTGACAGACAAGTTGTAAGCCCCTCTCCTAAACCCTGCATGCAGGGTTTGCCACTTACATGGAAGCCAGAATGAGAATACACTCAGCAAGCAGCCAACATGGGGCACTCACGCTGAGGTGTGCTTGTCTGCAGCCAAGAGAGACAGCAGAGGAAGGACTCGGGGCCTCTGCACCTGTTTTCCAGAACCACCTGGGGAAGGGAGCTCTCAGCAGACACACTGTGAGGGGCGGAGGAGACCCCTAGGGGGCCCTTTCCAGGCCAATGAAGGATCTAACATCAGCCCAGGTTTGCATCCAAGCATGGAGCAGTGTAGACCCCAGCCGAGCAAGACTCCTAAGTGATCAAAGGGCCCTGCATCCTGTGCACTCAGGGTGTCCTGGGTGAGCAGAGCCAGGCCAGCCATTGTGTGGCTCCCAGATGTCAGTGCAGGGACCACGCGGGCACTGGGTAGAAGCCCAGAGCCAGGGACACTGCTCTGCTCAGCCTGAGGGGTTGTATTGAGAGGCGCCACAGAACTAGCGAGTGGGGTTGTTCTCCTTAGCAGAGTGTCATTTTCCAACAGGCTACAGTAACTCCCCCTGCCCACAGTCTCAATTTCCACAATTTTAGCTACCCATGGCTGACTGTAGTCAAAAATATTATATGGAAAGTTCTAAAAATAAACAATAGTTTTAATTTGCACCCTGTCCTGCGTAGCAAGTAGTCTCAGGCCACCCCACAGCCTATGAATCACCCTTCTATCCAGTGTGCGCATGCTGTGCATCTGTGTGTCACCCAGTAGCCATCAAGGGAACCAGAGATGGTGACAGCATCACAGTGCTATATTCCACTAACCCTTGTTTTAAAGATTTTATTTATTTGAAAAGTAGAGGAGAGGAAAGGGAGGGGGAAGGGGAGAGGGAGGGGGGGAGAGTGGAAGAGAGGAGAGGGAAAGGGAGAGAGGGAGATCATCTATCCATTGGCTGTCTCACCAAATGGTTGCAACAGCCAGGCCTGGGTGATGGTGAAAATAGGAGCCAAGAACTCCACATCCAGGTGTCCCATGTGGGTGGCAGGACCCAAGTACTTGGGACATCTTCCCTTGCCTTCATAGGCACATTAGCAGGGAGCTGGGTCAGAAGCAGAGTACTGAGACGCGAACTGGTGTTCTGATGTGGAATGCCAGGGATGCAGGCAGCAGTTTAACCCACTGCACTACAATGCTGACTCCCAACCCTGGTTTTAATTAATAACAGCCTGAGTGCAGAAATAGTGGAGCTGGCATCAGATATGCAAATGCATATAAGGTCCTTCCTTTCAACGAGATGGTGGAAGCTTTCTGACACCACTCAGTCCTCTCTCTGGTTCAGGCAACCACTAAGGGTTTCAGGATGTTTCCCCAAGAACAAGGTGGCATTCTATATTTTGTCCTGTTTTACTGCAAATTAATAGAAGCCCTTGGAATGTGGCTGGCTATCTACAGGTGCTGGATGATTGGCCTGAGTGTATAGGTACAAGCTCAGAATCTGTACAGGCCTGGGTGACTGTCCTGGGACAACCACAGAGCCTGCACAGCCCTGGGTGACTGTCTCAGAATGAGCACAGAGCCTGCACAGTCCTGGGCGACTGTTCGTGGACACGCACAGAGCCTTCTCAGACCTGAAATGGGTCCCCCAGGATGTCCTCCCTGCCAGCAGCACTCCTTTCATGGTCCACACTCCCATGCCAATGATCCTGATAGCATTTTGGCTGCAAGGGTGCCACACTCAACAGGAGGCAGGGCGCTGGCCCACCTTTGCTGGTACCTACCTAGCTGCGGCAGTGGTGCTGTCAGTCCTAACATCACAGGTGGTGATTTCTGAGTGGGTGCTAAGTGCTAGATGCCAGGTGTGAGCAGGTGGTACAGTGAAGGCATCTCAGCTTTACAAGAATGTGATGAGATGAGGGTATGATGATCGTGTGTTGCAGCAGTTCTTACCTGGCTGCACACTCCAGTGGTCTGAGCAGAGTTTTCAGATCCCGTGCCTGAGTCCTTGGCCCTGGAATCTTGATTTCGGTGTGTGTGTTGGGAGTGGGGTGGCATTGAGCTTCTCTGTGTGGCTGAAGCCAAGCACAGCATCCTGGGCCTGTTTCCTCTGAGTCAGCTTCTCTTGGCAGCCTTACCCATTGCCGTCCTTGGGGCTCCTACTGTGGTCAGTATCAAAGTCCATGGACAGGGTCAGCCTCTTGGACTTCCTTTCTTCCAACAGCACCACCACATCTGAGCTCAGTACAGTTGGCTGGGGGGCGCCACCAGCATCTGTAGGGAAAAGACATTCCCTGTTCCCTAAATCATTCTTTGTCCAGTTGCAGATGCTTTTTTCTCCAGAAATGTCCTTTTTTCTTCCCCACGTTTTTCAGGATCACTGAACCTTTCTCTAACCCATCTAACCTCCACACATCTCTCTGCATCCAGGGTTTCCCTAGTCAGATCTTGGCTGCCGGTCTCATCTCTCTTTAAATATTAATATCAGCATAATCAGAATGAGCCGTCAGGGATTGTAGTCATCTCATTGTTGGTTCATGATGTCAGGAAGATGAAACCTAAAAATACATTGCTGGGATTCTAGCGTCACAAGAAAAATCGACTCTGCCACGATTTCCTCATGGGATCTCCCTGTGTTCATTCATGTCAAGGATAAACAGATATCAACATACACTTTCAGACAAAAATGCCAATATCAGAAGATATGCATATCCACAGATCACAAAGCAAGATACTTTACAATTAGAAGCTGTGCTCACATATTGCTGCAAAACCAGGGTCGTTTGCCTTTTTAAAAAATTTTTTTATTTTATTTTTTGACAGGCAGAGTTAGATAGTGAGAGAGAGAGGCAGAGAGAAAGGTCTTCCTTCTGTTGGTTCACTCTCCAAATGGCCTCTACGGCCAGTGCGTTGCACTGATTAGAAGCCAGGAGCCAGGTGTTTCCTCCTGGTCTCCCACGTGGGTGCAGGGCCCAAGCACTTGGGCCATCTTTCACTGCCTTCCCGGGCCACGGCAGAGAGCTGAACTGGAAGAGGAGCAACCAGAACAGAATCCAATGCCCCAACCGGGACTAGAACCCAGGGTGCCAGTGCCACAGATGGAGGACTAGCCAAGTGAGCTGCAGCACTGGCTGGTCATTTGCCTTTGACTTGCTCCAATATGAAATGATTAGTAGCAAGATTCCTGGCATGGGTTCTGTCTTATGAGTTCCCTTTCCCATTGTTCTAAGAATTTTTTTTAAAAGATTTGTAAGAGTTATAGCGAGGGAAGGAGGGAGGGAGAGGGAGGGGAGGAGCTCTTCCATCTGCATGTTCACTCCCTAGATGTTTGCAAAGTCCAGTGCTGGGCCTGACCAAAGCCAAGAGCCAAGAGATTCTTTCTGATCTCCCACATGGATAACAGAGGCCCAAGCAATTGGGCCATCTTCTGTTGCTTTTCCCAGGCCATTATCAGGGAACTAGACTAGAAGTGGAGCAGCCAGGACACAGACTGGTACCCATATGGGATACTGGCATCATAGGTAGCAGTTTTACCTGCTATGCTACAATGCTAGCATCTGTCCTAAATATTCTTGCTTCTTCTCTTTTTCCTTCTTCCATTTAGTGACTGCAAGGGTCAGGAAACTACGGCCCTCCACCTACTTTTGTAAATAAAGTTTTATTATGGGAGCGCTATACATTTTGGCCTACATATTTTTTCATAATATGCATTCTAAGAACTTAATGAAGATGGTTTGTGGGCATAGATTTTCAGTTTCATACCAAAATAAGCATGTCTTTTAATTCCATTCTCCATGAACTTTTTGAAGTTCCCTGGTATAGATGGATTTTGGGAGAATCTAATTTAGTCTTTCAGGCCTTGAGAACAGATGAGTTGATCCTCATTCTTTGTGAATTTAGAATTTCTGAATTTGTCTGCTTGCTGAAATGTGTTTGAAATCTCAAAATCAGCTGTTGGTACTTTTAGAGTCATTGTGGACAGGGCGGTAAAAATCTGAGTTGCTGGCATGCACGTTCCAAGTGAGGTAAAAGATACTGCCACCATCCTGTTGGCTCAGCTCTTATAGCTGTAGCAAGCAAGGGTCCTGGTTGTGGTTTGTATGGCACCATCTTTTTCACCATTTTGTGTTTTAAATTTTTCTATTTAAAACAGTCTCCAACGGTAGTGCTGAGAGGTGTTGGAACCCTAATGAAATGGTATGATGTGTCATGGAGAAAGCACATTGCTAGGTGGGCTTTGCCCAAGCATGAGTTAAAACACTGTGGGCTGTGAGTTCAATATCAACGCACCACAACAATCACTGAACAGGTGTCTTTACACAGAAGTGAAATAACGCAGGGTTATGGGTGGACCTGCTGGCAGAAATGCTGCCCAGAGGCTGCATTGTGAGCCAAAACCCGTCTTCCCTAGGAGCAATAGTTGGGCTGTGATTCAGTGTCCCTGGTACCCTTGTCGAGCAAAATTTATGTGAAGAACAAGAGTTAGTTATATTTCTGCCAATTTGAGCCTTCAGTTTGTCTTGGGACTCTTATGTCTTTTTCTATGTAGTTGATTCACACACACTTTGCCAGGTTTATTTGTAGGTGGCTGATTATTATTATGGAACCTAAACTGTTATTTTCTATTTGCTTCTTGCTAGTATGTGGAAAAGCCACTTGTGTTTTTGTGCTGGTGACATGTCCAGTGATCTTCACAGATGTGCGTATTAGTGGCAGCATTTTGTGGATCCTTTCAAATGCTCCTCATGTTTCATTACATAACTTGTGAATCACTGAAGTTGTCTTGTCTTCAAATTCATACATCTTTTAAAATTTTCTTTGCCTTTGTAACACTGGATCTTGAGAAAACATCAAATGTAGGTGGCAACAGTGAGTGTAATGGTTAATTCATGTGTCAGCACAGGGGCACATGTGTCTACAGGCTGCTGTAAAGGCAGGTTTTAGGTGTGATAATCACTAAAATCAGTAGGTGTTGAGTGGGGGTGACCTTGTCTAACCTGTTGAAGGCCTGACTGGAGGAACACAGGGGTTCCTGCTGCCTGCTGACAGCTTTGGTCTGAGCCACAGCCATAGCTATTCCCCACTCTCCATTCTACTTTGCAGAGTTCAGCCTTGGCTGTCCCACAAGCACATGAGCCAAGGCATTACAAGCTCGCTCTCTCTCCATTCTGCCACACATGTGCACACACGACTACTTCAAAAACCTTATGGAAGATGGAATTAAAATGTTTTGGTGAAAAAAATCTGAAATCTGTGGAGTTTTATAATATGCCTTTCCATAAACTTTCTGAACACCATGTGTGTGTGTGTGTGTAAGTGTGTCTATGTGTATGGACAGCCTCAGGGAAGTTTTGGCCTATGATTTTTTGACTTTTCAACAAACCAAAACTGGTAAGCATTCAGTGGAATCCATCCTGTTCATTCTGAATTCAGTCTTTTCTTAGTACTGTGTGGTCCATCCTCTTGCAGAGTGCCGGGCAGCAGCAGGGGGTGCAGCTTTATCACCTGTGGTTAGGAAGAAGACAGCAACTCTGTGTCCATGTGCTGAGAGACGGTGTGGGGTCAGTTAGGTGGTGTTGTGGACAGACCAGGACTTGGTTCCTCAGACCCATGCTCATGCACTGACTCTTAAGTGTTAGGCTAGCAGTTGATGGATTAAGGACAGAGACTCAATCTACGATGCAGATGGAAAGGTGGGCCTGGCGGGGCGTGGGGACTTGCCCTCCGAAAGTCATTCTCATAAGGGGGTGGGTTATGTAAGCCCATTTTGGCCTCACTTCTCATCCTTTCTCCATACCTGCTCTGCTCTTGCCAGCCTCCACTAGGCACCAGACCAGTGTGTGGGCCTCCAAACAGTGATCCAAGGTCAATGGACAGCTAACTGATAAAGGTTCCATCTAAGATATTTTCAGTTCTTATTGTTCTGTAGGGACACAACCCCTTCATAAGTCAAGTACATTGTGTATGTGTGTGCATGTGCATACATGTGAGTATTAGCATGTGCATGCCTATGCATGTCTTTGTGTATACTTGTTCCATTCCTGATGTTAGGGAGAAAACTGTCAATATTTCCTGATTAAGTATGATGTTTACTGTACTTTTTGTTTCCTTTTTACTTTCCCAAAGCTCTTTTTATTCCTAGCTTGTTGGGTTTTAGAACTTCTTACTATGGATGGAACACAAATACAAAGTAGTTTACTATCAGTTCTGGTGTCCATATGATCTCTCTCCTCTGGTTACTGTGGTAAATGATGACTGATTTTCAAATGTGAAACCAAGTTTTTATTCCTGGAAACTTATTCATGATACATTAGTCTATTTTTTATTATTTATTATTTTTATTTTTTGACAGGCAGAGTGGACAGTGAGAGAGACACAGAGAGAAAGGTCTTCCTTTGCTGTTGGTTCACCCTCCAATGGCTGGTGCACTGCGGCCAGTGCACCGCGCTGATCCAAAGCTTGGAGCCAGGTGCTTCTCCTGGTCTCCCATGGGGTGCAGGGCCCAAGCACTTGGGCCATCCTCTACTGCACTCCCGGGCCACAGCAGAGAGCTGGCCTGGAAGAGGGGCAACCGGGACAGAATCCGGTGCCTCGACCAGGACTAGAACCCAGTGTGCCAGTGCCGCAAGGTGGAGGATTAGCCTATTGAGCCATGGCGCTGGCCAAGTCTTTTAAATATTATATTGACACCTTTGATTTTACTTCTTTGTTTATGAGAATGGCCATTTCTGAAATGCTCTTGTCTAGATTTGTAACCAGATTATCCTGAATTTTAAAAAAATAGTTATTACTTTCTTTTCTATTAACTGGAAGAATGTGAAAAATACTTTTGTTCAATGTCTTATTATTGTAGTGCCTGCAAAATCTTCCAGTGTACCTTTTAAATAGAGATGCCAAGAATTTATACTTTCATTTTTTTCTTGATCAGAATTGCCAGAGTATCAGATACATTAGTGTTTTTTTCTTTTATTGGAAAATATTTGTCTTTCTTTATTTTCTCTATTGTATGCTCCTTTTTTTCTGTTCTCCTGGTACCTGCTCTTGTTGTACTGGATCCTTCTACTCTCTTTAAGTTGAATTTTCTGTTCTTTCTCTAACTTCTTGTGATGTATGTCAGGTCATTAACTTTTTTTTTTTTGATAGGCAGAGTGGATAGTGAGAGAGACAGAGAGAAAGGTCTTCCTTTTTGCCATTGGTTCACCCTCCAATGGCCGCTGCACTTGGAGGATTAGCCTGTTGAGCCACGGTGCCAGCCAAGGTCATTAACTTTCAATCTGATATTTTCCAATGCCTTTTTCCTTTTTTCTGGCCTTTACAAATATCAGTATGCCTTTAAATCACATTAGCAAAACCCATAAAGTTTTGGTATATCTTATTTTGTTCTTTGGTTCAATGTATCTTCTAATTCTACTTCATTATCCAACATTTGGGGATTTCCTTTTACTTTCTACCCTAGTTCTACTGGGGTCAGAGGATCTATATTATATTCCTTGAGTCATCTAATGCCTGGCATGTGATCTGTTTCAGGAACTGTTCTACATAAATGTGAAGAGAATCAGAATATTGCTGTTGCGTTAGAGTATGTCCAGTGGACCCTCTGTTAGGAGTGTCTCTGCCATTATTGATTTGCATGTTCTCTTTCCCTATGTGTCACACATCTCCAATTATTACTGCAGATATTCATTTCTCCTTTCAGTCCCATTAACTGTTTCTTAATATATTTTGCACTATTGAATGCATATCAATTTAGGATCATTCCATGATTATAGTATCCTTTTACAGTTCTTAATACACTTGGAATTAAAAGTTACATTGCATTGGATCAAAACAGCATGCCATCTTTCTTTGGCCATGTTTATAAAAGACAGATTTTGATAATTTCTTTCAGGTACATGTCCTGTTTCACCCTTCACTGGTCAACAGCCCAGCCTGACAATCTTAATGGGCAGCACCGCTCCCTCAGTTAAGCAATTCTTGATGTGCTTGCTCTGAATGCCCACCACATTGCCTTTCATGCTTCCTTGCTTCTGTTCTCTGTGGCTTTCTCATGGAGTATGTATGTTTTGTTGTTTATTTTCTCCTCCTCTCTATTGAATATTGTTAAGAATTCTACCACTCTTGGCTCTTCTCATAGATGTTTCAAGGGGATTCCTTTCATAGAGATCCTGACATGCATGTTTTAAGTCAGGAGTGTCAGCATTTCTTGTACAAATGTGAGAATCTTCAATATGTTTACCTCTTTATTTTTGATGTTGATGGTTGATATTTTGCTTTTGTTCACATGATTACTAGCATGAATGATTGATTTGGCATCCAGTTGCTGCAAACTTATAGGTGCCAGATGCACTGCTTTCTCCCTCTGCCCCCACACCTCCTTGGAAGCCTGAGAACTGCTCCTCCCCTCCTTCCTGGAATGCCCAAGGTTCCACTGGGTTTAGAGTTGTTGGTAAAACTTTTGTGTCTTCCCCACCAGCACTTAATAATTCACAATATTTTGGTTTCCTTGTTGCTACTGAAAATTCAGCTGTCAGTTTCTGACTCATCATTGAAGGAAATTTGTTTGTTTCACTCTGGATTCTTGTAAGATTTGTAGTTTTTGCTTTGTTTTGGTTGATTTGAAAGTTATTTTGCTGTTGCAAGATATTCTCTGTTAATCATGATGCACCTTCAAGTGGGTTTTCTTTCTTTTTGTACTTACCCTGTTTTCTTTTTCCAAAGAAACTGTTTATTTAATGAGTACAAATTTCATAAGTACAACTTTAGGATTATAGTCATTTTTTTCCTCATACCCGCCCTCCCATACCATCTCCTCCTCCCTCTACCATTCCCAGTCCAATTCTCCATTAGGAAAAAAAAAAAAAAAACCTGTTCCTCGACAGTGAAGACAAGCGCTGTTCAAGTCATTGCTTCTCAAAGTGTCAATTTCACTTCTACAGATTTCCTCTTAGGTGCTCTATTAGTTACCACAAATCAGGGAGAAGATATGGTATTTGTCCCTTTGGGACTGGCTTATTTCACCAAGTATGATGTTTTCCAGATTCACCCATTTTGTTACAAATGACACTATTACTTTTTTTTTTACCACTGTATATTCCAGAGAATACATATCCCATAATTGCTTCACCTAGTCTTCAGGTGACAGCCATTTAGGTTGATTACATGTCTTAACTATTGTGAACTGAGCTGTAATAAATACAGGGTGCACATAACTTTTATTTGCTTATTTCATTTCCCTTGGGTAAATTCCCAGAAGTGGGATGGCTGGGTCATATGGTAGGTCTATATTTAGATTTCTGAGGTATCTCCATACTGTCTCCCATAGTGGCTTTATCAGTTTACATTCCCACCAACAGTGGATTGGGATACAGTTTTCCCCACATCTTTGCTAGCATTTGTTGTTTGTTGATTTCTTTATGAAAGCCATTCTAACTGGGGTGAGGTAAAACCTTATTATGGTTCTGAGTTGCATTTCCCCGACTGCTAGTGATCCTAAGCATTTTTCATGTGTCTGTTGGCCACTTGGATTACGTCATTTGAAAAATGTCTATTTAAATCCTTGGCCCATTTCTTAACTGGGTTGTTTGTTTTGCTGTTGTGGAGTTTCTTGATCTCTTTAGATATTCTGGTTATTAATCTTTTACAGTTGCATTGTTGCAAATAATTTCTTCCATTGTATCATTTGCATCTTCACTATCCTGCATGTTTCTTTTGCAGTACAGAAACATATCAATTTGATGTAATCCCATTTGTTGATTTTGGCTTTGATTGCTTGTGCCTCTGGGGTCTTTTCCAAGAATTCCTTGCCTGTGCCAATGTCTTGCAGGGTTTCCCCAATGTTCTCTAGTAATTTGATGTTATCAGGTCATAGATTTAGGTTTTTAATCCATTTTGAGTGGATTTTTCTGTAAGGTGTAAGGTAGGGGTCCTGCTTCATACTCCTGCATGTGGAAATCCAGGTTTCCTAGCACCATTTGTGGAAGAGACTGCCTTGCTCCAGGGATTGTTTTTAGCTCCTTGGTCAAATATAAGTGGGTTAGAGATGCTTGAATTGATTTCTGGTGTTTCTATTCTGTTCCTTTGATTTATCCATCTTTTTTGGTACCAGTACTAGGCTGTTTTGATTATAAGTGCTACGTAGTTTGTCTTTTTATAAAAAAAAAAAAGGATTTATTTTATTTATTTGAAAGACAGTGTTACAGAGAAATGGGGAGAGTGAGAGCGAGAGAGAGAGAGAGGTCTTTCATCCACTGGTTCACTCCTCAGATGACTGCAATGGCCAGAGCTGAGCTGATTGGAAGCCAGTAGCTAGCAGCTTCTTCTAGGTCTCCCATGTGGGTGCAGGGTACCAAGGACTTGGGCAATCTTCTACTGCTTTCCCAAGCCATAAACAGAGAGCTGGATAGGAGTGGAGCAGCCATGACTCAAACCCATATGGGATGCTGGCATTGCAAACTGGGGCTTTAAATTGCTGTGTCACAATGCCAGTCCCTATAGTATCCCTTGAAACCTAGTATCGTGATGCCTCTGGCTTTGTTTTTATTGTATAAGATTGCTTTAGGTATTTGAGGTCTCCTGTATTTTCATATTTTTTAGCATCATTTTTTTCTAGATCTGAGAAGAATGTCTTTGGTATTTTGATTGGTACTAAATTGAATCTGTAAGTTGCTTTTGGAAGAATGGACATTTTGATGATATTGATTCTTCCAATCCTTGAACATGGAAGATTTTTCCAATTCTTGGTATCTTCTTCTATTTCTTTCTTTAATGTTTTGTAATTCTCATCATAGAGATCTTTGACATCCTTAAATTTATTCCAAGGTATGTGATTTTTGGTAGCTATTGTGAATGGAATTTCTTTCTCAGCCATGGCATTGGCTGTCTATACAAAGGCTGTTGATTTTTGTGTATTTATTTTACATCCTGCTACTTTACCAAACTCTTCTATGAGTTCCAATTGTCTCTTGGTAGAGGCTTTTGGATCCCCTATATTTAGAGGCAAGTCACCTGCAAATAGGGATAGTTTGACTTTATCCTTCCCAATTTGTAGCCCTTTGATTTCTTTTTCTTGCCTAATGACTCTGGTGAAAACTTCCAGGACTATATTGAATAGCATTGGTGGGAGTGGGCATCCCTGTCTATTTCCAGATCTCAGTGGGAATGCTTCCAACTTTTCCCCATTCAATAGGATGCTGGCTATGTGTCTGTCATAAATTGCATGGACAGTGTTCAGGAATGTTCTTTCTATACCCAGTTTGCTCAGAGTTTTCATCACAAAAGGGTGTTGTTTTAATGTTTTCTCTGCAACATTTGAGATAATCATCTGGTTTTCATTCTTCAGTTAATGTGATGTATCACATTGATTGATTTGTGAATGTTGAACCATCACTGCATACCAGGAATAAATTCCACTTGATCTGGGTGGATGATCTTTCTGATGTGCTGTTGGATTTGGTTGGCAAGAATTTTGTTGAGGATTTTGTGTTTATGTTCATCAGGGAAATTGCTCTGTAGTAATTTTTTTCATTTTTTAAAAGTTTATTTATTTATTTATTTATTTATTTATTTATTTTTGGACAGGCAGAGTGGACAATGAGAGAGAGAGAGAGAGAGAGAGAGAAAGAGAAAGGTCTTCCTTTTTCCATTGGTTCAACCCCCCCAATGGCCGCTGCGGCCGGCACTCTGTGGCCGGCGCACCACGCTGATCCAAAGCCAGGAGCCAGGTGCTTCTCCTGTTCTCCCATGCGCGTGCAGGGCCCAAGGACTTGGGCCATCCTTCACTGCACTTCTGGGACACAGCAGAGAGCTGGACTGGAAGAGGAGCAGCCAGGACAGAATCCAGTGCCCCGACCAGGACTAGAAACTGGTGTGCCGGTGCCGCAGGCAGAGGATTAGCCTATTGAGCCACGGTGCCGTCCGAGATTTATTTGTTTTTCACTTGAGACTCAGAGTTACACAGAGAGAGGAGTCGCAGAAAGAGAGAGACAGAGGTCTTCCATCCGATTGTTCACTCCCCAGTTGGCCATAATGGCCAGAACTGCGCCGATCTGAAGCCAGGAGTCAGGAGTGTCTTCTTGGTCTCCCACATGGGTGCAGGGGCCCAAGGACTTGGGCCATCTTCTACTGCTTTTCCAGGCCATAGCAGAGAGCTGGGTCGGAAGTGGAGCAGCCAGGACTAGAACTGGCGCCCATATGGGATGCTGGCGCTTCAGGCCATGGCATTAACCCGCTGTGCCACAGCACTGGCCCCGTGTAGTAATCTTTATTGTATGTTTTTCTGGTTTAGGACTTAAGGTGATACTGGCTTCATAGAAGGAATTTGGAATGATTCCCTCCCTGTAATTGTTTTCTGAATAGTTTGAGAAGTGTTGGAGTTAGTTCTTTCAATGTCTGGTAGAATTCAGCAGTGAAGCCATCTCGTCCTGGGCTTTTCTTTGTCGGAAGGGTCTTTATTACTGATTCAATTTCCATGTTGGTAATGGTCTGTTTACGTTTTCTATGTCTTCATGGATCAATTGAGGTGGGGTATTTGTCCAAGAGTCTACCCATTTTTCTAGGTTTCCTAGTTTGTTGGCATACAGATCTTGTAGTAATTTCTGATGGTTATTTTTATTTCTGTGGTGTCTGTTGTTACATTTCCTTTTTCTCCTCTAATTTTATTGATTTGGGTCTTCTCTCTCCCTTTTTTAGTTAGTTGGGCCAATGGTGTGTCAATTTTATTTTTTCAAAATACCAGGTCTTCATTTTGCTGATCTTTTGTATTGTTTTTTGGTTTCAATTTTGTTGATTTCCTCTCTAATTTTAATTATTTTTTCTCATACTCATTTTGGGTTTGGTTTGCTGTTGTTTTTCTAAATCCTAGAGAAGTACTGATAGCTCATTTATTTGTTGCCTTTCCATTTTCTTGATGTAGGCACCAACTGATATCGACTTTCCTCAATACTGATTTTGCTGTATCCCATAAGTTTTGATATAGAGTATTGTCATCTTCATTTGTTTCCAGAAATTTTTTTATTTCTCATTTGATATCTTCTATGATGCACTGTCATTTAGGAGCACGTTGTTCAGTCTCCATGTGTTTTCATATGTTCTAGGGATTACGGAGTTGCTGATTTCCTGCTTCACTGTATTGTGGTCTGAGAGGATGCATGCTATGAATTAGATTTTCTTGAATTTGCTGGGACTTGTTTTATGGCTTAGTATGTGGTCAATCCTAGAATAGGTTCCATGCTGGTGAGAAGAATGTGTATTCTGCAACTGTAGGATGAAAAGTTCTGTAGATATTTGTAAGTCCATTTGGTCTACAGTGTCATTTTCATGTCATGTATGGATTTCATTAGTTTGCAATTTTGCTCCTGATTCCTTCTAAGTAATCCTAAGATCAATTTTTTGAATTCTACATCTGGCATCTTTTCAATCTCATCATCTTCACAATCTAGTATTTAAGTGTTGGTTTTTTGGGGTGTCATGTTGTCTTCCTTGTTCTTTTTCTTGGATTTGTACATTTGTTATTCAGCATTTGTGGAGATACTCATTGGTTTCTTTGATTTTTCATTGTGGCTGCTTTTATCTTTGGTCTATGTCTTTGTGGATTAGTGGAATGTCTGCTTTCAGGGAATACCCAGAGGCATGTGGTGGGAATGGCCAGGGAGCTCTGTTCAGTGCTCCAGGGTGAAGGGTGTGTCTGTGGTGACACCCCCAGGTTTGGTGTGATAAATTTTTTTTTAAATCAGAGGTGAGATTTTTCTTGTCTGTTGTTGGTGTAGTCAGCTGAGCTCCTCTACATAAAAGGAGACTGGTGCTTGGGTGCTAGCCCCCGTGAGTATATTATTCTACTTTGCCACAAAGACCATACAAAGGATCTGTGTAGTCCTCAGTGTAAGCTCAGATTCCCCAGCAGTGTCTCTCACCAGGTAACAAGGGAGCCCTGATGATGTGGAGCCTCCCACAGTGACTGCCCAATGTCCCAGCCACACCTTGAATCCTTCCACACAGCCTCAGTGTTTTCACAGTCCTAGCACACAAGCCTCCCACAGTCACAAGCACGTAGCCCCCGACTATTCTCTCCATCATTGTCAGGAGTATCCACTTGCTGGTTGCTGGGCATGGACATGAGCTGGCACAGCTGCTACCTATATCCAAAATGGTGCCTGCTCGTCAGCTTGTTACAGGACGCCTTTGCAGGATTATCGGGGAGAGTGAAAACGTGCATCCCCTTTGTTTTTTCTCCTCTAGTTTGGTGGGTACACTATCCCCTATGGGGCTCCAAGACAGATTCCCTGTAGGCTCTTCCTGTAGCTTTTTTGCCAGTGGCTTAGGCTGCTGCAGTCTGGCCTCACCTTGCTCTCCAATGCTGGAGTGGAGGTTCTCAGCTGGTCAGGTCCTAAGTTGTGACTGTCTTCACCCTCCACATAGGTCCACTGTATCTGTCCAATTTGTGTAGAGTTTCCTCTGTTGTTTTCCCCCTAACTCTTTCCCAAGACTGTGCTCTTTCCACTTTTTAAAAACTATCTTCTCCTAGACTATAGCAGCAAGCTCCCTCCCTATGTGTTTTGATGTCTTCTGTCAGTTCTGGCGAATGACTGACCAGTTGCTCTTTAAATAAATCTTTTACCTAAACTTACCTTCCTTGTAGGATTTAAATAACAGCAAGCTCTGTGACATGAATTTTCCCAGCATCTTTGCCCTGAGCTAAAAGAAAAGCTATAGCAAATCTAGCCCCCCTCAATCTCAATCTCTGTCTCTTTACAAGATCCTGCTTTTTCAAATGCATCATCCAGAAGTTTAGACAGGCGACTTGGTGTTAGCTAGTTGCTCTTGGTGCATGGTTATTTTTAATATTATTCATTATCCACAAGGCTGTAATTCTAGAGTTTAATGGATTCTATCAGTCTTTGATGTTGCTGTTAAGGGGACAGTGCTCTACAATTTGTAAGAAATGTGTTTATCTCTTGTAAGAAACATGTCTATAGTGTTTTCCACATTTTCTGTATCTTACTGATTTTATGTCTACTCTTCAATCAGTTTTTGAGTAGAATGATGAAATCTCCAACTATGTATGTGGCTGTGCCTGTTTCTTCCTTCATATTTGTCACTTGTTGCCTCATGCATTTTGGAATCCATTAATAGGTTCATACGTGGTTAAGATTTCTAGGTCTTCTTTTTGAATTGATCATTTATCATCACATAATGTCCCTGCTCATCTTCTCTTGCTACAGCTCATTTTAAGATCCGCCTTGCATGTGTGAATATAATTTTTCTGTTCAGGTTGTTGTACATTTTAACTCTACATGTTAGAGACATTACTATAATTTTTTCTTTAAATGATCAATTTAAAAAATTTAAAGAAAAATATGATAGAATTGCTAGCACCATTTCCCCTCTTTTTGTTAATCTACCCTTCTTCTAGAGTCATTTTTCTCTTTCTGAGAAAATTCATTCTTTGTCTGCAAAGGTCTCTATTTTACCTTCTATTATTAAATATATTTTACTCAGTAGACTGATTTTTTAAAAATGTAAAAGATGACATGGCAGGATCTCTTGACTTGCACAGTTTTTGAGAAAAAAAACCTATAATCATTCTTTTCTTCATTCTGTATATATATTTTCTCTGGGTGCTTTCAAGATATTGTTATCAATGGTTTCATCTATTTAATTATAATTACTTTCATGTATCTTTTTTACACATACATTTTTATCTGGATTTGGGTTGGTATAGTTTCTTGTATCTATGGTGTATAATTTTCATCAAATTGTAGGAACCTTCGACCACTATTTCTTCAAACACTTCCTATGTTTCTAGAATTCCCATAAAACAGCAGTTGAAGGCCTTTTTGCTGTCATACAGGTCACTGAAGTTCTTTCTTCCTCCTCTACTGTCTTCTTTCTCTTCTTTACACTCTTTGCTGAAGTTTCTACTGCTATGTCTTTCACCGTCTTTAGTGTTTAATTTGCTTTTAATTTCATTAGGTTTTTGCTTTTTACTCAGTATTTTATTTTTATGTTTCTCTCTAGGTGTTCTATTTGGTTCTATTTTTCTTTTTTCTAATTATGTTCATGTTTTCCTTTAAATCTTTGAGAGTATTTTTAAAATTTATAATAGCTGTTTAAGGTTCTTGTCTGCCAATTCCCCTCTTTCCCCCTCCCCATGCCCTCCCATTTTTCATTCTTTTTGTTTGTTTCTATTGACTGATCCTGGACATGTTTTTGCTGCTTCCTATGCCTAGCAATTTTTAAAAATTTTTTATTATTTTTTTAGGTTTTGGACTTATGATTTTGGCAGCATTCTCAGGTCATAAACCTGAATGTTGAATGTATTAAAAATGTATTCCTCTTGGTCGCTCCACTATGGTTGATGGGAACTTAACACCGTATGAGTTCTGGGAATCATTTGGCTTGTTGCTTCTCACTTCTGTTCCCAGAGTCGTTCATTCCTGGACCCCAGAAGTTGCACCTATACACATCAGACAACTTAGGAAGATGCGTTTTTTTTTAAGATTTATTTATTTACTTGAAACTCAGAGTTACACGGATAGAAGGAGAGGTAGAGGTAGGAGGTAGGAGGTAGGAGGTAGAGAGAGAGAGAGAGAGAGAGAGAGAGAAAGGGTCTTCCATACGCTGGTTCACTCCCTAATTGGCTGCAATGGCCAGACCTGTGCCGATCTGAAGCCAAGAGCTAGGAGTTTCTTCCAGGTCTCCAAAATGGGTGCAAGAGCCCAAGGACTTGGGCCATCCTCTACTGCTTTCCCAGGCCACAGCAGAGAGCTGGATCAGAAGTGGAGCAGCTGGGACTTGAACCGGTGGCCAATTGGGGGGGGGGGTGAACCAGCAGATGGATGACCTGTCTCTCTGCCTCTCTGTAACACTGCCTTTTAAATAAATAAATCTTTTTAAAAAATTATCACTCCTTCTGCTATAGTCTGAAAACCCCCTCCACACAGAAATTCAAGGTTAGTACAGGATACAGCTTATTTCTTCCCCTTTCCTCAAGGATTGTTCTGTGATACTTGTGGTCCAATGTCCAAAATATGTTTTAAGGTAGGCATTTGACTTGGTTAAAATGCTGGGTGGGATGATGCCCATAATTTAGTAACTGGGTTTGAATTCTGGCTCGGCTCCTGATCCTGGTAATACACACAATGGGAGGCAGCAGTAAGGGCTCAAGTAGTTGAGCCCCTGACACCCATGTGAGAGACCAGGTTTGAGTTCCCGGCTCCCTGCTCTGGTCTGGTGCAGCCATTTGGGGTCTTTGGGGGGTGAACCAGCATATGGGAGCTCTCTCACTTTCTCCATGTGTCTCTCTGCCTCTCAAACACTTAAATTAAAACAAAAAACTCCTTTAAGAAATTAAAAAACACAAGGAGTTTCTGCACTTTATCCAGTATTCTAGTTGTTTATAATGGGAGGGTAATCAGCTATTCCTTGAATGAAGTGCATATCTTATTTTGGGGGCTAATGTTCACAAAAGGATATTATCCACTATCATGAGTCAGATTCTACATTAAGAAAAAAATCCACCATTAGTGTCTCCTAGGGCCGTATCACTCTAGGTTTGCATTATGTTCTGAGAGTAAACCAGAGTCTCTCACGATTTCCCAGTCGCCGTGGAAAGGCCCTGTGCCCTGTTCACTGCTTTTCCATCATCATGGCCAGCTGATGGGGCCCTCAGAGGCATAGGCTTTCCTTGGCCTCTTTATATGCCAGACAAAACTGTCATCTCAGTTTAAGCCTCAGTTGTTCAGGACACCCCTCCTGAGCCTGTTCCAGCTGTGAGATTCCCCGAAGGAGCTCTAATCGCCTCCAGGCTGGATCTAAGAATTTTGGTAGCTATCACATTTAATGCTGGTACATTTGTGAGACTGTAAATCCCCTGAGGGAAGAGATTTTTGTTCATCAGTGTAAGCAGGTGCATAACACTGCTGGTTCAGGGCCAGTTGTGTCACTTAATGGCTGCATAACATGCTTTCTGCCTCAGTTTCCTTATATGTAAAAGGAGAGTAAGCATATCCATCCATCCAGGCACTGTGAGTTTTAGATAACAGCATAAGGACTGAGAACATCTGCCTCCTATGTGTGCCAGTGAGCTGGCTCAGGCCACTGTAGGCCACTGTCCTACGTGGGCTGAGAGAGTTTGGAAGACCCCTGGTGGCCCCTGGACTCTCACGGTGCTCACCTCACATTTCATCTGCGAACACATAGCACTGTTTCCATGATGACACATGACATGGGCAGGCTCTTGACCCTGAGAGCATCTAAAACCCCAGCCTGTCTTTTTATACTCCCCTTCTGCTCATCTCTGTTATCCACACGTCTGACACTGAGCTGGGGCCGCACTGGTAGGGACGGGGTCTCCACGAGCAGGAGACATTGTGCAGGTCCCTCGTGGGGCACGCTGACCCTCATGTTCTTGGGCTCACAGGACCCTGGCCCAGGAGCTCCTTCACTGTGGCTCTGGTAGCAGCTCCTCACCTTTTGTTGTAAATATTGAAAGCACTAACACTTATATTTGAGGACTTCTCCCACATGCTAAGCAGCACCAATGTAGCTAGATGCCCTTCCCTGCTCCACGCAGACCTCGTGATTCCGACAAGGCTTCATCCTCTTGTCCACACGCAGGAAGCTGGAAAATGCAGGCACTGTTGCTGTCTCCCCTGACCATGAAGGAGAATTTGCATGTTGGACAGGGGAACCTGGTCTGTGTGTCTTGTCTCTAACAGCTGCCAGCAGTTCCAGTTCACATTAGAACACAGACTTCAGAGATGGGTTTGATGATCCTGTCATTCTGTTGCATTTCTTTTAAGATTCACCGCCCTGCCCAGGCAGGGTTTGGTGGTGGTGGTTAACAGGCAGCCACTGTGGAGACAGATGTGTGTGTCAGGGTGCAGCGGGATTCTGAGCACTTTTCTTTACTACCATAAATAATAAAGGATGCTGAAGATGTCGGCATATTCAATTGGGTGTAATTAAAATCCCAAAGGTTGTGGTTTTTAAAAGCTGCATCTGCCTGATGCCTGCTGGGATTTAAGTGGCTGCAATGGTTAAGGGATGTGCTTTGTTCTACTCCCTCCCTTCTTCCTTCTTCTTGCCTGCACCCTCCTTGCCCCGCCATCCAATAAATCCATAACCCTTAATGTGGGCAGGTTGCTGGGGTTGGGGAATCCCTGTAGTTAGGAGCTCAGTCAAGGAGTGAGGCAGATGAAAGACCATGAGAGCAATAGATGATAAATGATGGTGATAAATGCAGGAGCCACTGCTAGAATGGGTAATCTGCCCTGCTGGCCTCCTTGGGGAAGACCAAGCCAAAGGCAGTGGAGCTGGTCAGCCCTCCTGGGATTTATCTTCAGGACTCCAGTCAGGTCATGGTCAGTGTGCAGATGAGCAGTGGCTATCGTGGGGCTCATGCAATTTAAACAGAATTGAGCCAGAGGGAAAGCAGCCATCGCTTAGCCTCTCTGTCTCTGTCTCTCTGTCTCCATTTTTCTATTTGTGGAGTAGAAAACAAAGTTTTCCATGTGGCTGTTGCCATGTCTCCTAATGTTTCTTCCCTTTTAAATGCCACATCACCTTTTATCTCCCTCCCATAGACACCCCCTTGCTCTCTACTTATATCCCTAATCAGAACAAGCTTGAGAAACGGCCCAGGTATATTCATTTTCATGTGTAAATGACTGGCAGGAATTACTTCAGGGGCATTTTCCCAGGTGCACAGAATCCTTAAGCCAGACAACGGGGTCTCTGTTCAACTGAGTGGTGTTTCAAAGCTTGGGAAGTGTCTTTGCTGGTGACAAAAATGGGGCCTCAGGACAGCGGCACCACCTGTGCGGACATGAGCCATTCTGGGCTAGAAACCCCCCCTGCACAGGTCACAGAAGACCCCAGAGCTGTGCAGTCAAAACTGATTTGATGAAAACCCAAGTCTAGAACAAGCAGCATCAAAACATTTGGGGTGGGGATGGGCCTTGGCCCAAAGCCTAGTCTCCATGGAACATGGGTGGATCCCACTCCCCAGGTGAAGAAGAGGCCTTCGGGTGTGCAGTGATTTTTCATTCTGCACATTCATCCCCTTGATTTCCAACTGCTTTGGTTGCTGGTTTGTTTTCAAACACATAGTGCAAGTGATTGTTTGATTATAGATGGTGTCAAAATTTTTCTGTTAGCAAATAGCCCAGTCCTTGCATCCCTACTCCCAGGTGGAAGACCAGGAAGAAGCTCCTGGCTCCTGGCTTCGGATGGAAGATATCTCTCTCTCTTTCTCTCTCTTTGCCTCTCCATTTCTCTCTGTGTAATTCTTTCAAGTAAATAAATCTTTTAATAAAATTGTCTATTTGCTTTTGCTCTAACGTTTTTGTTGGGGAACTACCTCCTATACAAACAAACTACCTACAGGCAATTGCCCAGTTATTTTGAAATATGTAAGTTGTGGACTACAGTTCCCTATCTATGCCAGACATTAGAATGGGATCCATCAAGTGCATTGCTATGTCTTGAATTCACCCTGTGAGATGCTATGTGACTCTGTTGACAGTTCTCACTGTATGATGGAGTGGTGACTGTGCTGTGATGTCCTGAGTCCCTGTGGGATGCAGGTGTGACTGTGCTGTGAGGCCTGAGTCCCTGTGTGATGTGGTGTGACTGTGCTGTGAGGTCCTGAGTCCCTGTGTGATGCAGGTGTGACTGTGCTGTGAGGCCTGAGTCCCGGTGTGATGTGGTGTGACTGTGCTGTGAGGTCCTGAGTCCCTGTGTGATGCAGGTGTGACTGTGCTGTGAGGCCTGAGTCCCGGTGTGATGTGGTGTGACTGTGCTGTGAGGTCCTGAGTCCCTGTGTGATGCAGGTGTGACTGAGGTGAGGTCCTGAGTCCCTGTGTGTGAGGAGCTTCCCCCACATATAGCACTGTCATATGGAATTTTCCATACCTAGCCCTAACCTCGGGTTAAGGTGACCTGTTTACGCCAAGACTTGCCTGAGATATGCAGGTGTTCTAGACCTCTAACTGCATAACAGGATGTTATTGATGTTATCGGTTGTTTGAATTTTATGTAACCTTTTGTTTGTTACACTATACTGACTCTGTGTAACCATCTTTGAGCTTGTGGGGCTGTGGGTATATATACTCGTTTCTTGCTGTGCTCGGGGCCGGTGGTTGAAGAGCCTCTCAAGAAGGTGGCCTCCGGTCCCTTGTTGCCAAGCTCCCTACCTTGGCTTGAAGGCTTCAAGGCATTAAACACTGATGAACAGACCGAGTACTGTGTCTTCGCTTAGTTTGTCGAGTGGCCGCCGACACCTGTGTGATGTGGTGTGACTGCTGTGACGTCCTGAGCCCCTGTGTGATACAGGTGTGACTGTGTGAGGTCCTGAGTCCCTGTGGGATGCAGGTGTGACTGTGTGAGGTCCTGAGTCCCTGTGGGATGCAGGTGTGAGTATGCTGTGATGTGTTGATTCTTCCCTGTTTGCTGCAGCTATACAGTGGAATTTGGGTCACAGAGGACTTAGGTCCTGTTGAGCTGTGGTTCCAACCTCCCCACTGTCCTTGGCTCCAGCCTCCCCATATTTCTTTATATGTTGTTTGCAGAGGGAGCTATGTCTCTTCTAGGTGCTCTTAGAGCTTTCCTTCTCTCCCCAGAGTTATCAGTTTGACTGCTGCAGTGGGGTATGTGGAGGGGTCCACAGGCAGGCATGGGTGTTGTGAGGATCCCTGTACGCTGAAGGCGATGGTAAGCAGCATGGAGCCTTCTTGCTTCTGGAAGCTACAGCTTGGCTCTGTGTTCAGGAATCCCATGTATTTGCACCAGCCAATTTCCTGTGAGTCTGCGCCCCACCTCAGTTCTGGATAGTGCCCTCCTAATCAGTATCCATGGTGGACATTTTGGCTCCCAGTGCTGATCAAGAAAAGGAAGCCTCCTGAGCATTTGCAGCTTCCAAAACACCACAGCGCCAAACACTCGGCTGCTATTTTCTCTGGAATCGGGCATGTGGCCACGTGTTCCGGAGCTGTGACCTCAGCACATGCAGCAGGAGAAGTGTGAATGAGCTAGGCTCCAACTCTTCTCAAGTTTGGCATGGCAGTAGAGCAGGCTCGTGCTGGCTCTGTGGTGCCAAAGACCTGAGTTCTCACAAATGCTGGAGCCTTTTTGCTTTGAATGCAGTCACAGGTCCTCTGTATCCCATTTCCAGGACTTGACATGAAGACGGCACTGTTGCATGGTGCCTGGCACCCTCAGCCTCTTTGACCTTTCCTCCTCTTTACTTGAGATACGGAGGCAAAGTTCTGAGCCCCGAAGCCTCCTTGGTCAGGGAAGCAGGGAGAGGACCTGGCCTCTTCCCAAGGAGAAAGCCCCATGAGAGTCACTGGGATGTGATGCTGGGGCTGCAGGATGCAGCTTCTTGTTCAGTGAGGCAAGGGTGCTGTGAGGGTGAAATGGGTGTTAGGTGTGCACAGCTTCTTGGCCAAGCCACTAGAAACCATCAGGCAGAGCTGAACTGCTGAGATCTGCACAGGAGAATCCTGCCCCAGGCCTCTGGGATCTGGGCATTTTCGAGTTCTCCCTCCAGGATCCCCTGCATATTTCTCTGTGTTCCCTTTGATCACCTGCCGCTGAGGATTCTGTGCCTACCTGAGATTCAATTACAAAACATGCAGAGATTAAGAATGTCAGAGAGAGGACAGGAGAGTGAATGTTAAAAAGCACTGAGGAGTAAAAAGTCACAAGACCATAAAAAAGTTATTCGAGAAAAGAACATGTCAGCTGCCAAGGAGGACACTGTGCTGTTGCTGAACGTGATGCGACGAGGCCTTTAGTCACTTGGCACAATAGCGTAAGAAACCATCGAATTAAAACGTACTAGACAAAAATAGGTTAAGATATAGAACACAAAATATCATATTTACATCAGATTGCACTTAATACATAATACATAATACAACCAGACAGAATGTACCCATG
This sequence comes from Lepus europaeus, assembly GCF_033115175.1. Classification (NCBI taxonomy): domain Eukaryota; kingdom Metazoa; phylum Chordata; class Mammalia; order Lagomorpha; family Leporidae; genus Lepus; species Lepus europaeus. The sequence continues at coordinate 66,811,671 of NC_084846.1, forward strand.
GAACATCTATAACAAACATACCATGTCGTAGGCCATGAAGCAAAGCTCAGTGGAACTCCAAAAAGCACAAACAAAACAGCCACATCCTCTGACCATATGCAGTAAAACTAAAATATGAGAAACAAAAGAAAACAAAATCTACCCACTTGGAAATTCAGAAGCAGTGGTCTCCAAGTTCTTGAAACAGAGAGGACAGCACAGAAGCCTTACAGAGATTCAGTAACAAGCAGCAGTGGGGTGACACACACTGTACACATTGCACAACCAACCAACCAAATAAAGCCAGGAGGCTCCTAATGAAACCAGACAGCTCTGAAACATAGCAGAGTTGATTAAGAAAGCCCTATGTAGGTGCTTTGAGAAGACCACTAGAACAGAACTACTGTTGGCAAGTTTGATAAAACTGAAGAAAGGAGACAGAAAGATGATAGGCAAATATACAGATATATGATACAGCCAGATTTTATATATATGTGTGTAGGTATGTATAGAGACAGCCAGCCACAAATGATGGTCAGGTGTAAGAAGGAGTCTTCAGGCAGAGGACAGCACCGGTACCTAGGAGAAACCTGAAAGGAAATGTGTGAGGCTCCGTAGGCTGCCCTGTCTGCCTTACCCTGCTACCAGCATAGCACAAAACACCATGGACGAGAGTGAACACATGGGCCTGGCTGTGCCCCAGTGATGCTGCATCTACACCTGCTACATTTGGTGTGTGGGCCATAGTTGCCTGGCCCTATTTGGGGGTGTGGGGCACCCAGTGACCATGGCTCAATAAATGCATGCTTGATGCTACCTGTTAGCTTCCAAAGACAGTCCTGACGGATCATGGAAGAAGAGAAAACTGAGAAATTCAGACTCAAGATGAACATGTTCATGAACCAGAGAGATGCAAAATGAAAACAGATAAGCAAAGCATTGCAGCACTGAGCAGGGCTGAGATGGCTGGGAAGCCAGGAGATGCCTACGGAGCTACAACTGCTCCAGCAGGGAGGACTGACCAGACTGGTCTCCAGTGATCTCTCTCCCTAAAGGAGCAGAGGGCTTGCTGGTGCTGCCCCGTCATTGCTTCTCAGGGAGGTGGCCTGTCCTCATGGGCCTTCTTGACAACAAGGCTAGTTTTGGTTGTCATGACTGGGAAGCCCTGCTGGGAGCCGGTCAGTAGCCAATGCTGGTCTTGGGCCATGCACATCTGACCTGCTTTGAAACTTCCTTTAGACAGCCTTCCCTGTTCCTATGCACTAAGAATACTTTGGAGTGGGACGGAGCAGTGATTCCCAGGATGTTACACAGAATGTCATTCAGTGTTGGAGATTATTATTGGAAGAGAAGTTGACAGTGAAGGAAAATACTGTGATTTGTTTAAAGAGTATTTATTTGAAAGGCAGAGCAATATAGAGGAAGGGAGGGAAGTGGGGAGAGAGAGGGAGCCATCACCTGCAGCCTTCCAGGCAAGTTAGCAGGAACCAGTTGGAAGTAAAGCAGCCAGGACTCCAACCAGAACTCCTATATGGGATGCTGGCATTGCAAGCTGAGGCTCAACCCTGAGCACAGCACTGGCCCCAATCTACTGGTTTTTTGTTTTGTTTTGTTTTTTTGACAGGCAAAGTGGACAGTGAGAGAGAGAGAGAGACAGAGAGAAAGGTCTTCCTTTTGCCATTGGTTCACCCTCCAATGGCTGCCGCGGCTGGCGTGCTGCAGCGGGTGCACCGCGCTGATCCGAAGCCAGGAGCCAGGTGCTTATTCTGGTCTCCCATGAGGTGCAGGGCCCAAGCACTTGGGCCATCCTCCACTGCACTCCCTGGCCACAGCAGAGAGCTGGCCTGGAAGAGGGGCAACTGGGACAGAATCTGGCGCCCCGACTGGGACTAGAACCCGGTGTGCCTGCACCGCAAGGCGGAGGATTAGCCTAGTGAGCCACGGTGCCGGCCCAACCTACTGTGTTTTTAAAGTGGCTCTGAACAACTCACAGTTGATCTGTTGGTTTCCCTGCACTGAGGGTGTGGGACTGAGCATGTGGCTGGGTCTTGGCCTCAGCATCTCCTTACTCAGGTATCTGCTGGGCATCCCCCTCTAGAGCTGGGTCCTTGTCCCAGCTCACATGCACAGTGCCAAAACTCAGATTGTTTCTTGCATGTAGGACGGAGGTCTTGTTTGCCTGCTGCCTCTTAGTTGGGGGACACTCTCCATTCTCAGGGGTTGCTCATATAAAGGTGCTTCTAGAAGTCTGTCGAAATGTACATTATGTCAAGAGTTTTTGATGGTAGATTGGAGTGCTCAGGCAACACCTGCCCATCATGCCATCATCCAGTGGGTGGGGCAGTGTGGGTATCTTGCTCCAGGCCTGTGTTCTCAGTACTCCCTAGTGGCTTCATTGTGCCCCCCTCCCCAAGACATCTGTGACCCTCCCCAGATGTGGCTGCCAGTTCCCACAGGAAGGGCCCCAAGGTTTGAGATCCTGATGTTCTTTCTTTACATGCCTGTTCCTTTCCATTAAAGGAGCAAGAAATCAAAATGAACAAAACTTTCTGGAAGTATGAGGATAACAGCACAACATATCAAAACTTATGGGATACAGCAAAAGCAGTGTTAAGAGGAAAGTTTACAGCAATAGGTGCGTATATCAAGAAATTGGAAAGGCACCAAAAAAATGAGCTGACAATGCAGCTCAAGGATCTAGAAAATCTGCAGCAAACCAGACCCAAATCTAGTAGGAGAAGAGAAATAATTAAAATCAGAGAAAAATCAACAGGATTGAATCCAAAAAAAATTACAAAAAATCAGACAAACGAAGACCTGTTTTTTTTGAAAAATAAACAAAATTGACATACCACTGGCCCAACTAACTAAAAAATGAAAAGACCCAAATCAATAAAATCAGAGATGAAAAAGGAAACGTAACAACAGACACCACAGAAATAAAAAGAATCATCAGAAATTACTGCAAGAACTTGTATGCCAGCAAACAGGGAAATCTATCGGAAATGGATAGATTCCTGGACACATACAACCTACCTAAATTGAACCAGGAAGACAGAAAACCTAAAGAACCATAACTGAGTCAGAAATTGAAACAGTAATAAAGGCCCTCCCAACAAAGAAAAGCCCAGGACTGGATGGATTCACTGCTGAATTCTACCAGACACTTAAAGAAGAACTAACTCCAATTCTTCTCAAACTATTCAGAACAATCGAAAAAGAGGGAATCCTCCCAAATTCTTTCTTTTTTTTGCCCATAATCAAAACTTTACTGAAAAACTGACATCAAAATAGGGGATAACTTGTCTACCTTATAAAATCAGCCAAAATTACATTATCTTAGTAGATTCACTAGAATCACTGAACTTATGATAAGGCTTTCCATGAGAACACAAATCCAGGAAGTTGTGTGGGTCACTAGTGTTGCTTTCTTCTAAAGGAACAGCCTTCTGTGAGTCAGGCCTTTCCTCCTGTAGGCTGGCACAAAACTGTAGAACAGCCTACACAAAGAACCACTGTTTGGGCATGGCTGAAAACCGTGGTGATCTTATAGCAACCTGGGCATTTTACGTCCATAAAATAAGAATTCTGACTTTGAACTAGCTGTTTCTTTTTATGTTTCTTCTTTTCCTCCTCCAAAGAGGGATGGAGTAGATCTCTAGCCAAGGGCATGTCTGCGGTCCGTGAGCCCAGCGCCTCTCACCAACTCTGGTTACTCCCCTCCCAAATTCTATGAAGCCACCATCACCTTAATTCCTAAACCGGAGAAAGATGCAGCATTGAAAGAAAATTACAGACCAATATCCATGATGAACATACATGCAAAAATCCTCAATAAAATTCTGGCCAACAGAATGCAACAACACATCAGAAAGATCATCCACCCAGACCAAGTGGGATTTATCCCTGGTATGCAGGGATGGTTCAATGTTCGCAAAACAATCAACGTGATACACCACATTAACAAACTCCAGAAGAAAAACCATGTGATTATCTCAATAGATGCAGAGAAAGCATTCGATAAAATACAACACACTTCCATGATGAAAACTCTAAGCAAACTGGGTATGGAAGGAACATTCCTCAATACAATCAAAGCAATTTACGAAAAACCCATGGCCAGCATCCTATTGAATGGGGAAAAGCTGGAAGCATTTCCACTAAGATCTGGCACCAGACAGGGATGCCCACTCTCACCACTGCTATTCAACATAGTTCTGGAAGTTTTAGCCAGAGCCATCAGGCAAGAAAAAGAAATTAAAGAGATACAAATTGGGAAGGAAGAACTCAAATTATCCCTCTTTGCAGATGATATGATTCTTTATTTAGGGGATCCAAAGAACTCTACTAAGAGACTATTGGAACTCATAGAAAAGTTTGGCAAAGTAGCAGGATATAAAATCAATGCACAAAAATCAACAGCCTTTGTATACACAGGCAATGCCACGGCTGAGGAAGAACTTCTAAGATCAATCCCATTCACAATAGCTACAAAAACAATCAAATACCTTGGAATAAACTTAACCAACGACATTAAAGATCTCTATGATGAAAATTACACAACCTTAAAGAAAGAAATAGAAGAGGATACCAAAAAATGGAAAAATCTTCCATGCTCATGGATTGGAAGAACTAACATCATCAAAATGTCCATCCTCCCAAAAGCAATTTAAGGATTCAATCAATACCAATCAAAATACCGAAGACATTCTTCTCAGATCTGGAAAAAATGATGCTGAAATTCATATGGAGACACAGGAGACCTCGAATAGCTAAAGCAATCTTGTACAACAAAAACAAAGCCAGAGGCATCACAATACCAGATTTCAGGACATACTACAGGGCAGTTGTTATCAAAACAGCATGGTACTGGTACAGAAACAGATGGATAGACCAATGGAACAGAACAGAAACACCAGAAATCAATCTAAACATCTACAGCCAACTTATATTTGTTCAAGGATCCAAAACCAATCCCTGGAGTAAGGACAGTCTATTCAATAAATGGTGTGGGAAAATTGGATTTCCACGTGCAGAAGTATGAAGCAAGACCCCTACCTTTCACCTTACACAAAAGTCCATTCAACATGGATTAAAGACTTAAATCTATGACCTGACACCATCAAATTATTAGAGAGCATTGGAGAAACCCTGCAAGATATAGGTAACGGCAAAGACTTCTTGGATAAGACCCCGGAAGCACAGGCAGTCAAAGCCAAAATTAACAATTGGGATTGCATCAAATTGAGAAGTTTCTGTACGGGAAAAGAAACAGTCAGGAAAGTGAAGAGGCAACCGACAGAACAGGAAAAAAAATATTTGCAAACTATGCAACAGATAAAGGGTTAATAACCAGAATCTACAAAGAGATCAAGAAACTCCTCAACAACAAAACAAACACCCCCCTTAAGAGATGGGCCAAGGACCTCAATAGACATTTTTATTTCTTTTTTCTTTCTTTCTTTCTTTTTTTTTTTTTTGACAGGCAGAGTGGACAGTGAGAGAGAGAGAGAGAGAGAGAGAGAGAGACACAGAGAGGAAGGTCTTCCTTTTAACATTGGTTAACCCCCCCAATGGCAGCTGCAGCTGGTGCACCATGCTGCTCTGAAGCCTGGAGCCAGGTTCTTCTCCTGGTCTCCCATGCGGGTGCAGGGCCCAAGCACTTGGGTAATTCTCCACTGCACTTCCGGGCCACAGCAGAGAGCTGGACAGGAAAAGGAGTGACAGGGACAGAATCCTGTGCCCCGACCAGGACTAGAACCTGCTGTGCTGGTGCCACAGGTGGAGGATTAGCCTATTGAGCCGTGGTGCTGGCCAATAGACTTTTTTCAAAAGAGGAAATCTAAATGGCCAACAGACACATGAAAAAATGTTCAAGATCACTAGCCATCAGGGAAATGCAAATCAAAACCACAATGAGGTTTCACCTCACCCCGGTTTTAATGGCTCACATTCAGAAATCTATCAAGAACAGATGCTGGTGAGGATGTGGGGAAAAAGGGACACTAACCCACTGTTGATGGGAATGCAAACTGGTAAATCCACTATGGAAGTCAGTCTGGAGATTCCTCAGAAACCTGAATATAACCCTACCATACAACCCAGCCATACCACTCCTTGGAATTTACCCAAAGGAAATTAAATTGGCAAAGAAAAAAGCAGTCTGCACCTTAATGTTTATTGCAGCTCAATTCACAATAGCTAAGACATGGAATCAACCCAAATGCCCATCAACAGTAGACTGGATAAAGAAATTATGGGACATGCACTCTATAGAATACTATACAGCAGTCAAAAACAATGAAATCCAGTCATTTGCAACAAAATGGAGGAATCTGGAAAACATCATGCTGAGTGAAATAAGCCAGTCCCAAAGGGACAAATATCATATGTTCTCCCTGATCGGTGACAACTAACCAAGCACCGAAAAGGAAACCTGTTAAATGAAATGGACACTATGAGAAACAATGACTTGTTCAGCCCTTGTCCCAACTGCTGATGTACAGTTTAATACTTTATCCCTTCTAGTGTTTTTTTTATTCTACTTAATACTATAGGTTGAACTCTGTAATTAACACAGAATTATCCTTAGGTGTTTAAATTCAACTGAAAAGTGATCTCTGTTAAATATAAGAATGGGAATAAGAGAGGGAGGAGATGTACAATTTGGGACATGCTCAATCAGACTTACTCCAAATGGTAGAGTTTGAAACGTGCCAGTGGATTCCAATTCAATCCCATCAAGGTGGCATGTACCAATGCCATCTCACTAGTCCAAGTGATCAATTTCAGGTCACAATTGGTCACACTGATAGGTCTAAGAGTCAAGGGGATCACATAAGCAAGACTAGGGTCTGCTAATACTAACTGATAGAATTAAAAAGGAGAGAACAATCTAACATGGGAAGCGGGAGACACAGCAGACCCATAGAATAGCAGATGTCCTAAACAGCACTCTGGCCTCAGAATCAGCCCTTAAAGCATTCAGATCTGGCTGAAGAGCCCATGAGAGTATTTTAGGCATGGAAAGCCAAGACACTCTGGGAAAAAAAAAAACACACAAAAACAAAAACCTAAATGAAAGATCTCTGCGAGTGAGATCCCAGTGGGAAGAACAGGCCATCAAAGAAGGAAGTACCTTTCTCTGAAGGGAGGAGAGAATTTCCACTTTGACTATGGCCTTGTCGAAATAAGATCGGAGTCAGAGAACTCAAAAGGCTCCCATAGCCTTGGAAACTCATGACAAGAGCCTAGGGAGATTACTGACACTATAAACAAGAGTGTCAATTTGTTAAGTCAACAACAGGAGTCACTGTGCACTTACTCCTCATGTGGGATCTCTGTCCTTAATGTGTTGTTCAATGTGAATTAATGATATAACTAGTACTCAAACAGTATTTTACACTTTATGTTTCTGTGTGGGGGCAAACTGTTGAAATCTTTACTTAATATATACTAAATTGATCTTCTGTATATAAAGATAATTGAAAATGAATCTTGATGTGAATGGAATGGGAGAGGGAGAGGGAGCGGGAGATGGGAGGGTTGCGGGTGGGAGGAAGTTATGGGTAGGAAAAAGCCATTGTAATCCATAAGCTGTACTTTGGAAATTTATATTTGTTTAATAAAAGTTAAAAAAAACACCTAAAAATCACAAAGGGCCCCTTTCAAGGGACAGACCTCCATATCTTCTACTACAGAACTATCTGAAGGAGCGACAGGAGCTCCCTTCATCAGTCAGGAGGTGCTGTCTACACTGCAGCTATGGGAAGAGCAAAATCAATGTGGCTAACCCTGGGTTCACTGCCAGGTCCAGCCTTGCAGGTGGCAAAGGCATGGAAGGCTTGGCCCACCTCACTGTGGACCTTAGGGCCTTGGATGAGTCATGAGACCCGATGTGTCCTGACCGCCAGTCACTGCTCCCCCTGTGTGGCTAAAACTCAGGCAAACTACAGTGCTCAGGTGTCACCCAAGCCTCTGCAGCGCTTTCTGCCCAGCTCCCTTGGTCAGGGGGCCCAATGGAGGCGATTTTAGCTAATTCCTCATGTCCCAAACACCACCGGACCAATGCCACCCCTTCCAGCCTTCAGAGAAGTGGGTGTCCCACCTGGTCCCGTGCTGGTCTGCAGGTGGTTCCCAGGGCCAGAGAGAGCAGTCACCACCCATCTCTGCCCATTTCACTGGGGAGCACAAACCTTGGCAAGGGAGCACCAGTGCTGTGGCATAGTGGGTAAGGCTGCTACCCTCAGTGCCAGCATCCCATTTGGTGCCAGTTAGAGTCCCAGCTGCTCCACTTCCAATTCAGCTCTCTGCTATGGCCTGAGAAAGCAGTAGAAGATGGCCCAAATCATTGGGTCACTGCACCTGTGAGGGAGACCTGGAAGATACTCCTGGCTCCTGGCTTCAGATCGGTGCAGTTTTGGCCATTGCAGCCAACTGGGGAGTGAACCAGAGGATGGAAGACCTCTTTCTCTCTGCCTCTCTTCTCTATCTGTGTAACTTTGACTTTCAAATAAAAAAATAAATGTTTTATTAAAAAAAAAAAACCATGGCATGGGGTAAAGATTGTACAACAGGAGCAGGTATCAGCACCGCCAATGCCAGCACCCATGGGCAGCTCAGCCTTCAAAATCCAGTCCTCTAACACGCCCGCAACTTCCCACCGCTAAAAACTGAGCACTTCCTGAGTGGTCAAGGTCTGGACTTGTATGGTTATCAAAGTGCAAACTAAGGAAACTGTGGAGGGGGTGACACGGCTTTGCTCAGCTGGCACCTTCCCAGGCAGGGTTGGCTGTGTAGACCTGGAGAGTCCTTGGCAGGACTACAATTAGTGGCAAGCAGAGGACATCAATGAACAACACAGGCTTCATTGGGTGTCACATAAGAGGTGCAAGCAGGTAGCAAGGCCCGGGCATCCCAGCTCAGCCCCAGGGTAGGAGAGCTGCTACCTGGACTGACTACAACATAGCAAAAGTCTTCCTCTCAAGTGCAGGAGTTCCTTCCTCCTCCCTCCGCATTGCCTGAGTGGTGGGGGTTGCTGTGCCCATGTTACAGGCATGGAGACACCACAGACACTGGTCACACCCCTGCATTGAGTGCAAGGCAGCCCTGCAAGCAAGGCCAGGGTTTCCCTCTGGAGAGGTGGCCTGCTGCTCCTGGCTGTGATGTGGATCTGGGGACTCCCTGCCTGACTAGCTGGGATGTAGCAATAGCAGCAGGCTGTCTGTCCTTGGAGCCAACTTCCCAACTGGGAAAACATGCTTGCTTTGTGGAAATACAAAACATCCCATCAAGGAATGAGGTCGTAGTGAGGGTTAGTCTTTCTGGATGCTCTCCTGCACACTCCATGCCTCTGTTCCCACTGGGAGGGGCAAGGCCAGAGGGAGAGGAGCTGCAGAAGCACTTCAGAACCTATTTCAGGACATGTGAAAAAGCTTCTGGGAAACAAAATTCATAGACACATTTTTTGTTTAGTGTAAAAACACTTGGAAATCCCTCATTGAGGGGTTGTCAAAAATTTCATGGAAAATATATACTATGACAAAGTTATCTATGGTAACAATTTTTTGCACCAAAATAAACAACTACTTTCAAAAATTTAGTTTCTTTTTTTTAATTTTAAAGAGATATAGAAAAAGAAAGAAGAGAGAAAAGAGGAGGAGGAGGAAGAGATATCTTCAATCCACTCATCTACTGCCAAATGCCTGCAACATCCAGGGCTGAACCAGGCTGAAGCCAGGGGCAGGGAACTCAACCTGGGTTTCCAGATGGGAGCAGGGACCAAGCCCTCAAGTCATCACCTGCTGTCTCCCAGGGTGCCCATTAACAAGAAACTGGAACTGCAAGCGGGTGGTGTTCCAGGAGTCTATGGTTCTTAGAATTCTCTTTTTTGTTGTTGTTGTTTTTGTTTTTTTGTTTTTGTTTTTTTTTTTGACAGGCAGAGTGGATAGTGAGAGAGAGACACAGAGAGAAAGGTCTTCCTTTTTGCTGTTAGTTCACCCTCCAATGGCCGCTGCAGCCGGCGCATCTCGCCGATCCGAAGCCAGGAGCCAGGTGCTTCTCCTGGTCTCCCATGCGGGTGCAGGGCCCAAGGACCTGGGCCATCCTCCACTACCTTCCAGGGCCATAGCAGAGAGCTGGCCTGGAAGAGGGGCAACCGGGATAGAATCCGGCGCCCTGACCGGGACTAGAACCCGGTGTGCCGGCGACGCAAGGCGGAGGATTAGCCTGTTAAGCCACGGCGCCGGCCTAGAATTCTCTTTCCACTGCTGGGTTCATGTCTTGTGTTCACTAAAAATAAGAAGCAAGGGACAGCACCATGGCTCAATATGCTAATCCTCCACCTGCAGTGCCGGCACACCAGGTTCTAGTCCCAGTCGGGGCGCCGGATTCTGTCCTGGTTGCCCCCCTTCCGGGCCAGCTCTCTGCTGTGGCCTGGGAGTGCAGTGGAGGATGGCCCAAGTCCTTGGGCCCTGCACCCGCACGGGATTACCTGGCTCCTGGCTTCGGATCAGCACGGTGCGCCGGCTGCAGTGTGCCAGCTACAGTGGCCAATGGAGGGTGAATCAACGGAAAAGGAAGACCTTTCTCTGTCTCTCTCTCACTGTCCACTCTGCCTGTCAAAAAAATAAAAAATAAATAATAAGAAGAAGCAGGGACATGAAAGGGTATATAAAGCAGAAGTTATTTATTGAAGAAAACAAAGAAAGGTGCTGGCATTGTGGTGTAGAGGGTAAAGCTGCCACTTGTGACCCTGGCATCCCATATGGGCACCAGTTCCTGTCCAGGCTGCTCCACTTCCTATTCAGCTCCCTGCTAATTGTCTGGGAAAGCAGGAAATAAAAGGTGGCCCAAGTGCTTGGACCCCTACAGCCATGAGGGAGACCCTGAAGAAGTTCCAGACCCTCAGTTTTCACCTACCCCAGTGCTAGCCACTGTGGCCATCTGGGGAATGAACAAGTGCAGGGAAGATTCTTTCTCTCCGTCTCTTCTCTGACTTTCAAATAAATAAATCCTAAATAAAAAAAAGTAGAGGAGTGAAATATTCCTCAGCAGCACTACAAGGAATCCCTAAAGAAAGAAGTAAAAGAAAAATCTCCCAGCAGCTCTGAGAGGTCCCTAAGGAGGGAGCTGCGCTGCAGGTCCATTATCTAGGGTTTCATGGGCTGGAAAAGGGTTCTCATGACTGGCCTGGAAGGGGATGGTTTTCATTGGGTAACTGATGATGGTTCTAATGCAGACACAACAGAAAACACAAGAAGCTGTCCCCTAAGTTGCATACAGTTCTCACTACCCAGATCACTACAGCAGCATGCAACACCTGGACAACAAGGACCAACACGCGACATCAACGTCCTGCACAGAAGCGGCTGCTGTGCGTCCCTGTCTCCAGATGGTGAGGCTGGGCCCTGTCCCTGTCTACCTAGCCAGGAGTCTCTCTCTCTACCACTGGGACTTGAAGCCAAGCAGTTCCTTACCCACTTCCCTGGGCCTCCCATGTTGCTGCACTAGGTTGAAGAGCCTGGGGGGCCAGGGGCACAGGTGGCACCCACCTACAGGCAGGGGAGAACTTGTGGGGAGGAGTGGGCAGCGTGGGCCATGTTTGGAAGACGAAGCCAAGTGTTTGCAGGTTCCCTGGCTGAGGTCCAGAGTAAGGAAAAAGAGACAAATGAGGGGTTGGTTCTGGCATTGGAACTCGGGCTTGTGAGGAAAAGCGAATGCTTCTAACAGACCGGCTCTGGAACTGCTAGGGCGGCTGAGCCCCAGCTTGCAAGCTCCTTCAGGCCTTCCAAGGAAGCACACTAAGTGTAACAGTGAAGCTTCTGGCACTTACAACAAACATTAAACATGGTCTAGCTCCTACCAGATTAACATAAAACCTCATATTAAAAGACTAATTACATATTACCTGATACATCATATCTAGCTTTCAGCCAAAAAATTACAAGGTATGCTAAAGGGCAAGAAAAAAAACACAATCTGTACAGATGTATCAAGGGTCAGAACTAGACTAAGATTTGGCAGATGTTGGAATTATAAGACCATAAGTTTAAAAAAACACTCTTAATGTGTTTCCAATTTACTAGGAAAAAAAAGTTGTACTGGAAAAAGTTGTACTGGAAAAAGTCGACAACACACAAGAACAAATGGATATTAACAAGCAGAGATGGAAATAAGACCGGCAGTGCTATGCCCAGGTGTTGTTAAGCTGCCACATGGGATGCCCTCAGCCCCTATCAGACTACCTGCTTCAATCCTGGCTACTTTGATCCAGCTTCCTGCTAATGCACCACGGATGATGATTCAAGTATCCGGGTGCTTGTCACCCACATGGGAGTCCCTGATAGAGCTCCAGGTTGCTGGCTTCAGCCTGATCTGGCCATTGTGGGTATTTGGCAAGTGAGACAGCAAATGGAAGACATTTTTCTCTCTCTCCCTCTATTCCTTTGAGCTCCCGCCCCGTCCCACTCTGCCTTTCAAATAAATAAACATTAAAATAATTTGAGGTTGGGGGATTAAGATGGTGGAGTAGGGAGGGAGCTTGATGCTCTAGTCTAGGAAAAGACAACTTTAAAAAAGAGTGCAGTCTCAAGGAAGAGTTAAGGAGAAACAGGAGAGGAAACTCTAAATTGGAGGAGCACAGTGGACCTACGTGGAGGGTGAAGATGAGCACAACTTAGAACCCAACCAACCAAGAGCCTCCACAGCAGCACTGAACTGCAAGGTGAGATCAGACTGCAGCAGTCCAAGCCACTGGTGAAAAAGCTGCACAAAAGTCTAGAGGAAATCCGGCTTGAAATCCTGTGGGGGATAGTGTACCCACCAAACTAGTGGGGAAAAAACAAAGGGGGCCATGTTTTCTCTCTCCCCATCACACTGCAAATGCATCCTATAACAAGCTGAAAGAGCAGGCGCCATTTTGGACATATGTAACAGTTGGCGCCAGCCCATGTCTACACCCAGCAGCCAGCCAAGGGGAGACTCCTGAGTCTGGTGGGTAGAACAGACTGGGGGCTGGGTGCGCTTGACTGTGGGAGGCTTGTGTGCCGTGACTGTGAGAACACTGAGGCTGCATGGGAGGATTCAGGGTTTGGATGGGACTTTGGGCAGTCACTGTGGGAGACACCACACAATCAGGGCTCCCTGGTTACCCAGTGAGAGACACTGCAAGGAATCTGAGCTTACAATGAAGACTGCACAGATCCTTTGTATGGCGCTTGTGGCAGAGCAGACAAATAATATACCCACTGGGGCTAGTGCCTAGGCACTGGTCTCCTTTTATGTGTCTTATCAAAGACACAGCTTCATTTATGCCAACAGACAAGGAAAACCTCACCTCTGATAGAGAGAGAGAGAGAGAGAGAGAGAGAGAGAGAGAGAGAAGATTTACCATGTCAAAACTGGGTGTGTCACCTCAGACATGTTGTTCACCCTGGAGCACTAAAAAGCTCCATGGCCACATCCACCACACACCTCTAGGTATTCCCTAAAAGCAAACATTCCACTAATCCACAAAGATACAGTCCAAAGACAAAGGCAGCCACAGCAAAAAAAAAAAAACCCACAAAGAAAAAACTAATGAGTATCTCTACAAATGCCAAATAACAAATGTAGCAATTCAAGAAACAAGAATAAGAAAGACAACATGATGCCCCCAAAAGAACACAACAGTTCAATAGTAGATTGTGAAGATGAGATTGAAGAAATGCCATAAATGAAATTCAAACAATAAATCATAGGATTACTTCCAAGTAATCAGAAGCAAATGCACAAACCAATAAAATCCATACATGACATGAAAGACAATTTCTCCCACAAAATTGAGATCTTAAAGAGAAATCAAAATGAAATCTTGGAAATGAAAAATTCAATAGAACAAATAAAAATACACCAGAGAGCCTTAACAGAATCAGTGAAGCAGAAGAAAGGATATCTGACTTAGGAGACAAAGCACAAGAAATTACAGAGTCAGAGCAAACACAACAAGAAGAAATTAATTAAAAATCACTGTTGGGAATCTACAGATACCATCAAAAGACCCAACATATGGGTTCTAGGAGTTCCTGAAGGCGTGGAAAGAGAGAAAGGATTAGAAAGCCTTTTCAGTGAAATAATAACAGAAAACTTCCCTAATTTGGAGAAAGAAAGGGACATCCAAGTAAGGAAGCACACAGAACTCCTATAGACATAACCAGAAAAGATCTTCACCATGACTCATTGTAATCAAAGTCTCCTCAGTAAAACATAAAGAAATGTGCATGAGAGAAACCCCAGATTACTTTCAGGGGGTCTCCAATTAGACTCACAGCGCACTTCTCACCAGAAACCCTACAGGCTAGGATAGAATGGGGAGATCTGTTCCAAGTCTTAAGAGAAAAGAAGTGTCAACTCAGAATACTATACTCTGCAAAGTTCTTATTTAGGAATAAAGGTGAAATAAAGACCTTCCTTGGCAAACAGAATCTGAGAGCATTTGTCACCTTCTGTCCAGCCCTGCAGAAGATGCTTAAGGATGTGCTATACACAGAAACACAAAAACATGGTCATCACTATGAAAGAGGGTAAAGGAAGGAAATTTCCCAGTAAAACTACAAAGGAAATCCAAAATAAAAAAATAGGAGTATTTATGGGAAACTGGCAGGGCAAAGTTGTTACTTATCAAAAGTCACCTTGAACATAAATGGTCTCAACTCTCAGTTAAAAGACACAGACTGGTTGAATGGATTAAAAAACAAAACCCTTCTATTTGCTGCTTACAAGAAACACATCTCACCAACAAAAATCCACACAGACTGAAAGTGAAAGGATGGAAAAAGATATTAAATATTAATGGAAACCAAAAAAGAGCTGGAGTAGCCATCCTAATATCAGAAAATAGGCTTTAACAAAACAAAACTGTTAAAAAGAGACAAAGAAGGGTACTATGTAACCATTAAGGGATCAATTCAGAAGGAATATGTAACTGTTATAAATGTAGCTGTTTACATGGCACCTGGCTATTTAAAGAATTTTTTTTTATTTTTGACAGGCAGAGTGGACAGTGAGAGAGAGAGACAGAGAGAAAGGTCTTCCTTTTGCTGTTGGTTCACCCTCCAATGGCCGCCGCAGTAGGCGTGCTGCGGCCGGTGCACTGCGCTGATCCGATGGCAGGAGCCAGGTGCTTCTCCTGGTCTCCCATGGGGTGCAGGGCCCAAGGTATTTAAAGAAATTTTAAGGGACCTAAAGGGAGACATAGTATCTAAAACAATAGTAATGGGGGATTTCAATACCCTACAACAATACCCTTTCAACAATGGACAGACCAACCAGGAAGAAAATCAGCAAAGAAAGAGCAGAGTTAATTGACACTACAGAACAAATGGACCTCACAGTTGCAGAATACACATTCTTCAAACCAGTGCATAGAAGTTTCTCTAGGATTGACCACATGCTAGGCCATAGAGCAAGTCTCAGCAAATTAAAAAAAAAATTAAAATCATATCATGCATCTTCTCAGACAAAAGTGGAATGAAGTTGGAAACAAGCAACTATGCAAACACATGGAGACTGAACAACATGCTCCTAAATGAACAGTGTGTCATAGAAGATATCAAATGAGAAATCAAAAAATTTCTGGAAACAAATGAAGATGACAATACACTATATCAAAACTTGTTCTATTTAATACTATTGGTTGAGCTATGTAATTAACACACAATTATTCTTAGGTGTTTAAAGTTAACTGAAAAGTGATCTCTGTTAAATATACGAGTGGGAATAAGAGAGGGAGGAGATGTACAATTTGGGACATGCTCAAGCTGACTTGCCCCAAGTGGTAGAGTTAGAAATGTGCCAGGGGATTCCAACACAATCTCATCAAGGTTGCATGTACCAATGCCATCTCACTAGTCCAAGTGATCAATTTCAGGTCACAATAGACCATAATGATAGGTCTAAGAGTCAAAGGGATCACATAAACGACTAGTTTCTGCTAATACTAACTGATAGAATAAAAAAGGGAGAGAATGATCCAACATGGGAAGCGGGAGACACAGCAGACTCATAGAATGGCAGATGTCCTAAACAGCACTCTGGCCTCAGAATCAGCCCTTAAAGCATTCGGATCTGGCTGAAGAGCCCATGAGAGTATTTTAGGCATGGAAAGCCAAGACACTCTGGGGAAAAAAAAACACTAAATGAAAGATCTCTGTGAGTGAGATCCAAGTGGGAAGAACAGGCCATCAAAGAAGGAAGTACCTTTCTCTGAAGGGAGGAGAGAACTTCCACTTTGACTATGGCCTTGTCAAAATAAGATTAAAGTCGGCATGCTCAGGGGGCTTCCATGGCCTTGGCAACTCATGACTAGAGCCTGGGGAGATTGCTGATGCCTTAAACAAGAGTGTCAATTTGTTAAGTCAACAACAGGAGTCACTGTGTACTTACTCCTCATGTGGGATCTCTGTCCTTAATGTGTAGTTCAATGTGAATTAATGATATGACTAGTGCTCAAACAGTATTTTGCACTTTGTGTTCTGTGTGGGGGCAAACTGATGAAATCTTTACTTAATATATACTAAATTGATCTTCTATATATAAAGAGAATTGAAAATGAATCTTGATGCGAATGGAATGGAAGAGGGAGCAGGAGATGGGAGGGTTGCAGGTGGGAGGAAGTTATGGGTGGGAAAAAGCCATTGTAATCCATAAGCTGTACTTTGGAAATTTATCTCTACTAAATAAAAGTTAAAAAAAAAATCAACAAGAATCACTGTGCACTTGCTCATGTAGGACCATGTCCTTAAAGAGTTGTACTATGAGAATTAATGGTAAAACTTGTCTTAAATGTACTTTGTATGTCTGTGTGGGTGCAAACTGTTGAAATTCTTACTTAGTATAGAGCTGGTCTTCTATATATAAAGACAATTAAAAATGAATCTTAATGAAGAATGGGAAGGGAGTGGGGGTGGGAGGGTGGGTATGGGGGGAAGAACCGCTATAATCTAAAAGTTGTTATGTATGAAATTTATATTTATTAAATAGAAGCTTTCTTAAAAAAAAGAAAAAAAACTTATGGGATACACCAAAAGCACTGTTAAGAGGAAAGTTTATATCAATTGGTTTCTACATCAGGAAATAGAAAGGCACCAAATAAATGAATTATCAGTGCATCTCAAGGATCTAGAAAAACAGCAGCAAACCAAACCCAAACATAGTAGGTGGAAAGAAAAAATTAAAATTAGAGAGGAAATCAACAAAATTGAAACCAAAAAACAATACAAAAAATCAGCAAAACAAAGACCTGGCTTTTTGGGGAAAAAAATGACACACCACTGGCCCAACTAACTAAAAAAGAGAAAACTCGAATCAATAAAATTAAAGATGAAAAAGGAAATGTAAAAACAGACACCACAGAAATAAAAATAATCATCAGAAATTACTATAAAGAGCTGTATGCCAACAAACTTAGAAGAAATGGATAGATTCCTGGACACATATACACTATACCTATTTTGAACCATGAAGACAGAAAACCTAAACAGACCCATTACCAACATGGAAATTGAATCAGTAATAAAGACCCTCCAAACAAAGAAAAGCCCAGGCCCAAATGCTTTCACTGCTGAATTCTACCAGACATTTAAAGAAGAACTAACTCCAATACTTCTCAAGTTATTCAAAATAACTGAAAAAGAGGGAATCCTCCCAAATTCTTTCTATGATGCTAGCATCACCTTCATTCCTAAACCTGAAAAATATGCAACAGAAAAGAGATCAATTTCCCTGATGAACATAAACACAAAAATCCTCAACAAAATTCTAGCCAATAGAATCCAACAACACATCAGAAAGATCATTCACCTGGACCAAGTGGGATATATCCCTGGTATGCAGGGATGGTTCAACATTCACAAATCAATGTGATACATCACATTAACAAACAGAAGAATGAAAACCAGATTATTATCTCAATAGATGTAGAGAAAGGATTTGATCAAACAAAACACCCTTTCATGATGAAATCTCTAAGCAAATTTGGTATAGAAGGAACATTCCTCAACACAATGCATGCAATTTATGACAAACCCATGGCCAGCATCCTATTGATGGGGAAAGGTTGGAAGCATTCCCACTGAGATCCAAAAACAGACAAGGATGCCCACTCTCACCACTGCTATTCAATATACTCCTGGAAGTTTTAGCCAGAGCCATTAGAAAAGAAAAAGAAATCAAAGGGATACAAATTGGGAAGAAGAAAGTCAAATTCTCCCTATTTGCAGATGACATGATTCTATATAAGAGGGATCCAAAAGTCTCCACTAAGAGACTATTGGAACTCATATAAGAACTTGGTAAAGTAGCAGGATATTAAATCAATACACAAAAATCAATAGCTTTTGTATACACAGACAATGCAATGGCTGAGAAAGAACTTCTAGCATCAATCTGATTCATAATAGCTATAAAAAATCAAATATCTTGGAATAAATTTAGCCAAGGATGTCAAAGATCTCTACAAAAAGAACTACAAACATTAAAAAAGAAATAGAAGAAGAAGATATAAAGAAGTGGGAAAATCTTCCATGTTCATGAATTAGAAGAATCAATGTAATCAAAAATGTCCATTCTTTTTTTTTTTCTTGTAGGACAGGCAGAGTTAGACAGTGAGAGAGAGAGAGAGAAAGGTCTTTCTTTTCCATTGGTTCACCCCACAAATGGCTGCTACAGCCAGTGCACTGCACCGATCCGAAGCCAGAAGCCAGGCACCTCCTACTGGTCTCCCATGTGGGGGCAGGGCCCAAGCACTAAGGCCAATCCTCCACTGCCCTCCTAGGCCACAGCAGAGAGCTGGACTGGAAGAGAAGCAACCGGGACAGAATTCGGCGCCCCAACGAGAACTAGAACCCAGAGTGCCGGTGCCACAGGCGGAGGATTAGCCAAGTGAGCTGCGGCACCGGCCCAAAACTGTCCATTCTTACAAAAACATTCTACAGGTTCAAATACCAAAGACACTCTTCTCAGATCTAGAAAAAATCCTGCTGAAAAAAAATGTGGACACCCAGGAGACCTCAAATAGCTAATACAGTCTTACACAACAAAAACAAAGCTGGAGGCATCACAATACCAGATTTCCAGACAAAATACAAGGCACTTATAATCAAAACAGCCTAGTACTGGTACCAAAAAAGATGGATAAATCAAAGGAACAGAATAGAAACACCAGAAATCAATTCAAGCATCTCTAACCCACTTATATTTGACCAAGGAGCTAAAAACAATCCCTGGAGCAAGGCAGTCTCTTCCACAAATGGTGCTAGGAAACCTGGATTTCCACATGCAGGAGTATGAAGCAGGACCCCTACCTTACACCTTACAGAAAAATCCACTCAAAATGGATTAAAAACCTAAATCTATGACCTGATAACATCAAATTACTAGAGAACATTGGGGAAACCCTGCAAGACATTGGCACAGGCAAGGAATTCTTGGAAAAGACCCCAGAGGCACAAGCAATCAAAGCCAAAATCAACAAATGGGATTACATCAAATTGATATGTTTCTGTACTGCAAAAGAAACATGCAGGATAGTGAAGATGCAAATGATACAATGGAAGAAATTATTTGCAACAATGCAACTGTAAAAGATTAATAACCAGAATATCTAAAGAGATCAAGAAACTCCACAACAGCAAAACAAACAACCCAGTTAAGAAATGGGCCAAGGATTTAAATAGACATTTTTCAAATGACGTAATCCAAGTGGCCAACAGACACATGAAAAATGCTTAGGATCACTAGCAGTCGGGGAAATGCAACTCAGAACCATAATAAGGTTTTACCTCACCCCAGTTAGAATGGCTTTCATAAAGAAATCAACAAACAACAAATGCTAGCAAAGATGTGGGGAAAACTGTATCCCAATCCACTGTTGGTGGGAATGTAAACTGATAAAGCCACTATGGGAGACAGTATGGAGATACCTCAGAAATCTAAATATAGACCTACCATATGACCCAGCCATCCCACTTCTGAGAATTTACCCAAGGGAAATTAGATAAGCAAATAAAAGAGTTATCTTCACTCCTATGTTCATTGTAGCTCAGTTCACAATAGTCAAAACATGGAATCAACCTAAATGGCCATCAACTGAAGACTAGGTGAAGCAATTATGGGATATGTACTCTATGGAATACTACAAAGTGATAAAAAATAAGAGTGAGAATAAGAGAGGGAGGAGGAAGTTATTAACTGGAAAGCTGTATAGTTCTGCATACGTTTCTACATACTTTCTTCTAAGGGTACAGTTTAAAAATTTGCCATGGGACCCCAAAACTGATTAAGCTAGGTGGTAAAAATGGAATCTTAAGTGCTAAAGTGACCATATTGTTAAAGTAATCATATAAATAGGATTAAGAGTCAAAAGGATCATTTAAATAAGATCAAATGTTTGATAATAATAATAGATAGAATTAAAAAGGAGAGAATGTTCCAACATGGAAGAAGTCCATATAACAATCACATTAAATAGCATGACAATCACATTAAATAGCACTCTGACCTCAGAATCAGCCCTTAAGACATTCTGGTCTGGCTGAGAAGCACATAAGAGCATTTCTGGCATGGAAAGCCAAGATACTGTGGCAAAAAAAGTCCTACATAAAGGATCTCTGAGACTGAGACCCCATTGGAAAGAAGTGGCCATCAAAGAAAGATGTACTTTTCTCTGAAAAGAGAACTTCTACTCTGCTTGTGGCCTAGTCTAAATACTGATGGAGACTGTGGGTCCAAAAGACTTCCATAGCCTTGATAGCTCACGTCAAGAGCCTTGGGTGATCACTGACATCATACATGAGTGTTAACTGTTAAATGAACAACACGAGTCACTGTGCACTTACTTCCCATGTAGGACTCCTGTCCTCAATGAGTTGTATTAGGAGAGTTAACTGTAAAACTTGTTCTCAAAGTGTTGGTTTTTTTTGTTTGTTTTTTTGTTTTTTGGTGCAGGGTGTGTGCAAATTGTTGAAATCTTTACTTAGTACAGAGTTGGTCTTCTGTGTATAAAGTTAATTGAAAATAAATCTTTGTGGAGAATGGGACTGGGCATGGGAGAGGAAGAAGGAAGAGGGGGTGGGAGAGTGTGTGGGAGGGAGGGCGGGTATGGTAGAAAGAATCACTATACTCCTAAAGTTGTACTTATGAAACGCATGAAGTTTGTATTCCATAAAAAAAAAAGGTTTCTTTGGGGGAAAAACAAACAAACAAACAAAAAGAATGAGGTATAAGCACAGTCTCAGAAAGTAAGACACCTGGAAAATAGAAACCTAAATAGAACCTCAGGAGAGAAGATGTGTCATGATTAGTTACTTAATACAATTATCCTAAAAAGTCTTTTCATTAAGAATATACGTTCAATGTGAATTAATGCTGTAACTAGTACTGAAACAGTATTTTACACTTTATATTCTGTGTGGGTGCAAACTGATGAAATCTTTACTTAATATATACTAAATTGATCTTCTATATATAAAGATAATTGAAAATGAATCTTGATGTGAATGGAATGGGAGAGGGAGCAGGAGATGGGAGAGTTGCAGGTGGGAGGGAAGTTATGGGGGGGAAGCCATTGTAATTTATAAAATGTACTTTGGAAATTTATATTTACTAAATAAAAGTTTAAAAAAGGACATATGAAACACTTCTTACATTTTTAAAAATGCTGATAGTGTACACATAACACAACACCTGCCACTTTTATGGCAGACCTGGACAGCGTGGTGGTGTCATTCTTACCTCACTGCAAAGCCATTACCACCAATCACCTCAGAACCTCTTCCTTCTCCCCAACTGGAACCTAAGCCAAGTAAATAACTCCCCATTCCATGCCCCGAGACCTGGCAACCACCATTCTCCTTTCAGTGTTTTTTTTTTAATTTTCAGATTTATTTTATTTATTTGAAAGGTAGAGCTATAGAGAGAGAGGGTGAGAGACACAGAGAGACTGATATTCTACCCACAGGTTCACTCCAAAAGGGTCACAATGGCCAGGGCTGGATAAGATGGAAGCCAGGAGCCAGGAGCTTCTTCTGGGCCTCCTATGTGGGAGCAGGGGACCAATGACTTGTGCAATCCTCCACTGCTTTCCCAGGCCCATTAATGGGATCAGAAGTGGAACAGCTGGGACTCAAAAAGGTGCATGCATGGGATGCTGGCACTACAGGTGGCAGCTTTACCTTCTACACAAACCAGCTCCTGCTTTCTGTCTTTATGAAGCTAACTACTCTACACACCTCCTAGTGTATTTACACAGCATTTGGGACTGGCTTATTGTACTTCACAAGGTCTTCTAAGCCCATCCGTGTCATAAAATAAGTGTCCAAATTTCCTTCCATTTAAAGCTGAAACTTCCCATTCTATGTGCATGCCACATTTCTTTATCTACTGACTGGCATTTCAACTGCTTCCACTTTTTGGCTATTGTGAACAGTGTTGCTATGAATGTGACTGCACAGATATCTATTCAAGTCCTTGCTTTCAATTCTTTTAGATATCAACTCAGAAGTGGAATTTCTGGGTCATATGGCAATTTTACCTTTAACCTGGGGGGATTTCAAAAGCTTTTTTTAGACTGTTACTGCACTGCTTTCTACAGTGGCTGCAACATTTGCATACAGTGCACAGAAGCTCTCATTTTCCATGAGAGAGTTTTTAAAACATCTAAATATCTTCATATCCCCCAGTACAATAACTGTCTTTGTTTTTTAACAGTAGGCACACAAAATTTCTAGTACTTGTCCTGCATCACCATTCCAGCACATTTGTTTTCCTATTATATCCAGTAAAGATGGTAACAATTTTTACATTACGCCTTCATCTCGTGTGAATAAAAGTGGCACTGCAGTCAAGGAGACCGCAGGCCCTGACACAAGGTGCACCCTGGGTATGCTGGCTCGCTTATCTGGAACCAGCTCCTGGAGGAGTACATGAGCTGTGACAGCCAGTGCAAGCCCCCAGATCTTACTGTCAAATTATTACCAAAGTCAAAGCAGTACCAGTGGATATCATTTATTACCCCAGGTCATGAGTTTTCAAACATTTTTAGTTGGAGAATGTCACTTTCCTATAAAATTAAAAATGAATACCCCCATTTCCTTCCAGAGAAAAGAAGGGCTGTTCTAATTCTCCAAGAGGTGAAGCAAGGTAGAGAGGGAGGTGTCACCCCCAACTCCCTCGTCTACTGTGGGATTTCTTTAGTCTGAAAACTGATGCTCTAAAGTCAGGATTGGCAAACTATGGCCCATGCACCGCAACTGGCCCACAGCCTGCCTGTTTGAGGAAAACATAACTCAGCCAAGGCCCTGACTTTACAAACTGTCTCTGAATTTCTTGACACGGTGGCAGCATTGAGTCATCACAACAGCCCCTATGGCCCACGTAGACTAAAATCTACTCCCGGGCCTTTCCCAGTTCCTGGTTCCCACTGACAGAGAGCCTAATGAACAGTCATGATAAGCAGGGTCCCAGCTGCTGCCTCTGCAGGGCTGTGATCTTCACACTGGCCAGGGGTGCACTGAGGGTCTTCTGACTGTCTGGCCAGGGGCTCTTGATGGGGGAAGCTGGGGGATCCCAAGGAGCATTAAATGGGTCCTCTTAGCAGAACAGTCAGGTGGGCCAAGGAGAACATAATAGGGACATGGCAATACATATTTTCAGAATAACAGAAAGATGAGTTAACAACCAAATAGAAAAACAGGACACCAATGTGTTCTTAACAGAATGCTTGTTATCAGTGCAGATAGCTCTTTAACATGGAAGCAAACAGAACAGACGCAGGGCAGGACCCTGGAATGCACAGGGGCACAGTTTAGCTTCCAGCAGCGCTCAAACATAATGGTCTGATGTATGATGAACACTATAGTCCAGTGCCATTCCCCAAACTACTCCAAAGCAGGTGTCAGTCAGAGGTCTCCCACTGGCTTTGAGTACCCTAAAGAGCCACAGCAGGCCAGGCCAGGATTTGGAGACACTGATAAACACCTACACACATTTGCACTGTGCCTTGAAAATAATGCAAATGGGATATAATTAATAGGTTAACTAAGCTCTCTGTGCACTTGGTTGAAGAATAAAAGAAAATTCCAGCAATGCCTCCACACCTGCAACAGCTCCTGTGTCTGTTGGAGCTGAGGATGCTTCTTGAAGCCCTGGGCTCCAAACCCTGCTGAGAGCAGAGAGAGGCCCCAGTCATAAACCCCAAGGACACCTCTGCATGTTCAGCCTGACATGGGCCCACACAGTAACCCAGGTACCTCTCTATGTGCTCAGCTTGGCGCAGGTGCACATGGTGTCATGGGCACAAACGGTAACCCAGGGTCACCTCTGCACACTCAGACTGGTGTGGGCACACAGGGTAACCCAGGGACCCCTCTGCAAGCTCAGCTTGTCGAGGGTCACATGGTAATCCACAGACCCCCACACACACTCATCCTGGCGCAGGTGCACACAGTAACTCAGGGTCACCTCTGTACTCTCAGACTGGCATGGGCACACAGGGTACCCAGGGACCCCTCTGTATGCTCAGACTGGCGTGGGCACACAGGGTAACCCAGAGACTCCTTTGCACGCTCAGACTGGTGTGGGCGCACAGGGTAACCCAGAGACCCCTCTGCACGCTCAGCCTGGAACAGGTGCACACAGTAATCCAGGGTCCCCTCTGCACGCTCAGCCTGGTGCAGGCTCACATGGTAACCCAGGACCCCTCTGCATGCTCAGGCTGGTGCATGTGCACACACAGTAACCCAGGACCCCTCTGCAGGCTCAGCTTGTCACAAGCACACATGGTCATCCACGGACCCCTCTGCAGGCTCAGCCTGGCATGGTACAGACAACAATCCAGAGTCACCTCTGTATGCTCACCCTGGCACAGGTGCACACGGTAACACCAGGGACCCCTCTGCACGCTCAGGCTGGCATGGGTGCACACAGTAACCCAGGACCCCTCTGCACGCTCAGGCTGGTGCAGGTGCACACACAGTAACCCAGGACCCCTCTGCACTCTCAGGCTGGTGCACGTGCACACACAGTAACCCAGGACCACTCTGCAGGCTCAGCCTGGCACAGGTGCACACGGTAACCCCCGGGACCCCTCTGCAGGCTCAGCCTGGCATGGTACAGACCACAATCCACAGTCACCTCTGTATGCTGACCCTGGCACAGGTGCACAGGTAGCTTCTAGCTTTTCCAGTGTCCCTCAGAGAATTAACATGTTCTTTGGAGACAGAGATTTGAAAAACAATTTATTGTGATATCACTGCTCATTATACTTAGGTGTTCTTAGATACCATATAGTTACTACTTGTAAATGCTCAGCCAAACAGGGATTAGGCAGAAGGGACTTAAACATCACAGATGACAGGTCCGATGACTTGTTCTTTCTGGTATATGTGTGTTCAAATGTTTATGGGATTTTGCCCACAGTCTTGTCATGCTGGCCACATAGCATAAATTTATACAGCATTCCACATCGCTGCAGAAATTGAGCTGACTTGGATTCTTATAATCGGGGCTTGGCTGGGGCCTGGACTCTACTCCATGGCTTTGTTCAAGACTACAGAGACTCTCCATCCACACAGGTCCATGGAGGTCAGGAGTTCTGATTCGGGGTATTGACCACCTGTACTTAGTGTCACCAATGTTCCTTGTGCAACCCACTCTTTGTCAGAGCTAACACCAGGTACAGGCAATAATGACCCAGGCACCTGGGATCAAACCCTGTGTTGTTCCTGGGAATCTGGCTTGGCTGTTGTCACACTGACCTTTGGTTGACATTACACACAGACTGCTAGCCTGAGTGTCATCTATACACCTCACTATCCCACTGGAGCCCTAAAAGTCTAGCAGGAGGTGCTACTGCTATATTTAGCCATTGTTCATTGGTTCAATTACCAAGGAAAGCATTTTGCTCGGACAGACTGGACTGTAAAATAGTATGTAAGGTTTCCTAATTTCCTTTTTTCGCTTAATATTTTAATATCATAATGTCTACAATTCACCAGCACCACTTGTAATGGTTACAGGGTTGTGTTTTGTGTAGCCAAACCATACTTTATTGTGCCAATTCTATTGTTGGACATTTTCTTGCACACACATGCCAATGTCTGTATCTCTTCACTCATACTGAATCCTGAGGGTAGGAAGTACTGAATTAAGGACACACCCATGTTAAGGTGTTGTCAGGGTGTCTGATGGGAGCATTTTCCACATGTCATGTCCCTTATCCAAAATGCCTGGGACTGGAAATGTTTCAGAGTCAGATTTTTTTTTATCTTAGAATGTTTGTACATACATAATGAGATACCTTGGGGATGGAATCCAAGTCTAAGCATAAAATTCATTTACATTTCATACCCACATATACATACTGTGCAGGTGATTTCTACAGTATTTTTGTGCACTTGATTGTCACTGACACCTGTCCCCTGAGAATAGGTGTGGAAGCTTCCACTTATGGAGTTGTGTTGGCACTGAGGACGTTTCAGATTGGGGAAACTTTCGGGTTTTGGCTTCCTGGAATAGACCGTCAGCCTATGGTAGTGGATGTGTGACTAGCAGTTCATCTCCCCACATTCTCAATTTGTTTGCCTTGGGTCATTTTAAAGGGACACTATTGCCTCACTGATGTTTTAATTCATGCTTTCCATGAACTGTCGAGAACCCATTATTGTCTACTAAAACCTGCAGTACTGGGCCAAGATCCAGCAGGCTTTGGCCTGCTTCCTGCAGCTGTGGCTGTCCTGTGCTCCTGTGCTGCCCGGCTCCCCAGGTGGCCTTGATGGAATGGTGGTACACCACCACTGACCCGAGCTTGCAGATGTGTGCTTCCTGCAGCTTCTCTCATGAACTCTCCACAATCCTGATGCAGAGTCCCAGCTCAGAGAGCATTGCTGCATCTCATCACAGCTGCAGCATCCAAGCACGGCCTGAGAACCATCTTTATCCTCTGCCTGATGGACAGTGTTACTTCACAGTGAACAACAGCTCCCCATCACTCTGCAGATTCTGGGAGATTCAATCCTAATATGGCCAGACTTGAGCATCACTGTTCCCCGTTCTCCCTCAGGCATCTGAGCATGGCCTGGACCTTGCGTTTCTCACGACTTGTATGAGTCCAGGTACCTCTTAGGGGGTTGGGCTCCAGAGCCTGACACGGGTTCTGCCTCCACCACTTGCAGCTGCATCACTGGTCTCCTCTCTGCCTCAAGTTCCTCATCTGTAGGGGGCAGGCAATGACATCACTGCTCTGGGATCTGTGAGTGTCAAACACTGGCACTGTGTGTCAACGCCCTGTTGGCTCCCATGTGTAACAGCAGATATGGGAGGGGTCGTCTGCTGCATGCTTTGCCTCCCATTATCACGGCCAAAGGCTCTATGAACAGAGTAGGGGATGGACTGAAGTCTGAACAGACCATTCCCCGGCTCATTCCCCAAAGCTGACACTGTACAGGACCCCCTGCTCATTCCCCAAAGCTGACACTGGCACCAGCACTCCTTCCAGTGGTCATGGGCTCCTTTGGGACACATACAGGAGCACCAAGGTGTGACCACCTTACAGAGTCCACAGGTACAGTGGAAGACTGTGCCACCTCAGCCCAGGGCAGAGGACCCTGTCTTCCCACAGTCCCGCCCACTGCAGCTGCACCTGGCTCTGTGCAGCCTACATTCCACCACAGGGGTGCCAGCAGGGAGGGGGGAGGCCTGCCAGTGTCTCTGCCCCCTGCTGCTGGGTAACAAAGGCCCTGTCTATTGAGCAAGGGGTTAGCATAGGTGTCGGCCTGACTGGGCCACTGGCCAGATGTTCTCTTCCAGGGTACTGGCCAGGATGAACCCGGACACCAGTGTATGGATTCGTCAACTGGATAAAGTGGCCCCTGTGTGGTGTGAGTGACCCCATCTTACCACTGCAGCTCTGGACAGAATACAATGCTGAGGAGGGCAGCACTTATCTTCCAGCTGGGGCTTAAGTATTCTGCCTGTGGGTGCAGACACAAGCTGCTGTGCCACTGGGTCTGTACTTCTCAGCATCAGTCACCCCTCAAGCCATTTCCTTAGCACGACTCTGCTTGTGTCTGCACAGACTCCTTTGCCAGTGTGTGTACAGACACCAGCATGTCTCTGCTTACAGCAGCTTGTGTCCAGGAAGGAGAAAATATTCATTCAAAGTTGAAGATGCACCTAACATGAGTCCACCTACCCTCCCGGACATCTCAGCTTAGCCTTGCCTGCAGCTTGGCAAAGTCATCTCACACCAAGCCTATTTTATAACAGAGCTGCTTGTCTCATGCAACCTACTGACTACCCATGGATAGTGAAAGCAGACTGGCTCATTGTATGATCTCTGTCCAGCCTGTGAGTTAGGAGCCCTATGTTGAGCCATCACACTGCCCATACCCATGTCCTGTTGGCTCTAGGAGCCTTGAGAAAGGAGGATTTCCTGAGCAATAGAAACTCTAGGGGACTCCGAGAGAGGCTCTCATGAAGTCTGCTCCTTGGTTCAAGGTGGGGTCACTTCCATGTTAAGGTCCACTTGCTGCTTTGTGTTGTGTTCCTGGAGAGAGCCCAACACCCATGGCCCCAAGGGAGGTCTCTGCCCAGCACATCGGTCACCCAGTGCCTTTCCCACAGGGAATCCACGCCCCTGCCAGGCTGACCCAGGCCAGCTGCAGCTCAATGGTGGGTCCTTGCACCTTCGTGGTCCACCCCTCTTGTTATCAGCCTGGTACTGCTCAAAGTGCTACCCTCACACAGGCCCAGCAGCACCGCCTGTGCACCTGCAGGAAGCATACAGGTCCCGGTCCACTGAGCCGCAGTCCTCGGCAAGGAGCCAGGGAATCTGCATTTTCAACATGCTCCCTGGGTGATTCTAATGCAATTAAAGTTTGAGAGCCTCTGTGCCCTGCTGAGACCCTCACTCCACAGACGTCATGAAGCCTCTTCACTAGACTTTTTGCCAAGAATTAACAAAGTCTTAATTACCTGAGAACACTGATTGGCAATCAGAAGCTTGAGACAGTTGGGTTTTTATTCAACACAGAGTCAAGGTCTGCATCTCAATGATGATGGCATCGCCAGGTGACACCACAGGCCCCAGTGAGAAGATGCAGGCAGGCTGGACGACACTGGCAGAGCCACGATGCTGTCCAAGTCAGCGAAGTGGGCTGGGTGGTGGCGACCCTGCCCACCTCTGCCACCTCCCAGACAGGCGCTTGTGAAGCTGGCCCTGAAATGCTGCTTGTTTGGGTCCTCAAATCAGGATCCAAGAATCCCGTTATCATCTAAGGTTCCTGTTCGCAGGCCAGTCTGAGGACGTCAGCCATGACCACTGCCCCCCACCCCAAACCCCAGCAAGTGGGTTTGCTGAACCCACCGTTCACGCAGCCCACACCCGCCTGGCTAACTGCTGTCTCATTTCCTGGTGTCTGGGAAGGAGACTCGAGGGCAGTCGAGGCTGAGATCCTGGGCTTGTGGTTCTGATGCAGGGCCAGCAGCACTTCCTGCCTCCCCTTAATCTCCGTGCTTGTCAAGGATCTGCCCCTCTTTTCTGCGGTCTGTGAGGCCTGGCTGGGCATGGGCAGGAGGCTGGGCTCCTTGGGTCTTGCTCTAAAATGCTTCCTGCAGAGGAGATCACCTGTGGACTCACATGTCCAGCCAGCCCCCAAGACTGTCCCTCCACAATGTCCTGCTGTGGGCTGTGGCAGTGTCCTGGGGCCATGAGCTCTCGGGCAGAAGCACCTGCCACATATGCCTCAGTCCATCCTTTCTGCTGAGCGAATTCATGGCCATGCAAGCCACAGGGGAGATGAGAGCTAGGGAGAGTGAGGCATGGTTGCTGGCAGGCACGGGCTGTGAAACAGATGGGAGCAGAGAGCAAGCACAAGGACAGGCACGGCGCAAGCTGACTCAGGCTCCCCTGACAGCTGCCTCTGTTCTTGCAGCTTCTCCCCATTCTCCCTCTCAGGAGAGTTGACCATTGCGCACAACTAAAGCCAGGAAGGATCCAGTGCTGCTGATGGGGCCAGGCGCGTGCTCAGCCTTGGGCTAGGGAGTTTCTCACTCTGGCTTCAGGTACTTTCCTCCAGTGTGTGCCCTGACTGGCGCTCAGCGGAACAGACTTTCTACCAAACACAGATGGAACTGTCTTGTTTTAAAACACACGGGCAATCTGCAGTAGCTCCAAAAAGTGCAATATTTATGGCGATAGCATGATAAAATAAATAGCATGTTTTCAAAAATATTTACTTCTTTTCATCCACTTGAAAGGCAGAATGGTGGACAGAGAAAGCTTCCTTCAGTTACTCCATTGCCCCAATGCCTACAACAAGCAGGGCTTGGCCAGGCCAAAGCCAGGACCCAGGAATTCCATGGGTCTCCTACGTGGATAGCAGAAGCGCAAGCACTTGAGCCATCATCTGTTGTCTCCCAGGATGCATTAGTAGGAAGCTGGTCAGAAGCAGAGCAGCCAGGACTCCAACCAGCCCTCTGATAGAGGATGTGGGTGTCCCACGCAGCAGCTTAACCTGCTGTGTCTCAACACTTCCTAAGACCAACTTTTAAAGGCTCCCCAACAGTTTAGAAACAAGCTCAAATTCCTGCAGAGCAATAAGCCAGGGCCACTATGAGAATTGCCTCATTTACCTTCTTTTTGCGAGGAATCATTTCATTTAATTTTTTTTTATTTTATTATTTTTTGACAGGCAGAGTGGACAGTGAGAGAGAGACACAGAGAGAAAGGTCTTCCTTTTGCCATTGGTTCACCCTCCAATGGCCGCTGTGGCCGGCGCACCGCGCTGATCTGAAGCCCGGAGCCAGGTGCTTTTTCCTGGTCTCCATGTGGATGCAGGGCCCAAGCACCTGGGCCATCTTCCACTGCACTCCCGGGCCACAGCAGAGAGCTGGCCTGGAAGAGGGGCAACCAGAACAGAATCTGGCGCCCCGACCAGGACTAGAACCCGGTGTGCCGGTGCCGCAGGTGAAAGATTAGCCTATTGAGCCATAGCACCGGCTGAGAGGAATCATTTCATTAAGCAACTACTGGCAATGGAGTAACTCTTGGCTCTGAGGCGCAATACAAAACCAAATTTCAGAATATCTCAGAAACAGCAACCACAGAAACACATCAGAATCTAAAATTCAGGGCAGCAAACACTCACTAAGATAAACATAAAAACACATTAATTATTGACATGCAAGAAGCAGGGGGAAATGACCAAGGAAGCAAACAGGGAAAAAAAACCAATAACAATAAAAAGAGATTAAAGATTTAGGGAGAGACCCCAGAGCATAATTAATGAGAAAACATAAAGCTTGTTCTCTGAGAACAACAGCGAGAATGCTGGCCAGCCCTTGGCCAATGTCATCAGGTCGTGAAAGGGAAGTGCAAGTCTGAGGAATGAGATGATGGCAGGAGGACATCCAGGGCCAGACAAGGCCAGGGGAAGTCACCCATCTAGATAGCGCTCTGCAGTGAACTCTGACAACTTAAACAGAATGGCTCACTTCTTGGAAAAGCACAGTTCAGCAAAGCTAACCCCAAGAGACACGGACATTTCATCAGAACCAATCCCGACAGAGAAAGTTGTGAGAAGGCTTCTTTACAAACCAGCACCATGACTGTGTGGTTTCCTAGGACAATTCTACCAGTTAAAACCCAGCTATCTGTAGTGCTATCTAAAATTCTCCAGAGATGTCGAAACAAAGGACATGCAGTGAGCATGATACTAAAACTTGACAAATGGAATACGAAAAAGTAAATGTAGACCAATCTCACATATTAATCTCAATGCAAAAATGTTAAAATAATGGTAAACAGGAACCAATATCTTATTTAAATATTAATGTACTGTGAACCAATAGTACTTATTCCAAAAATGAAAAGGAGATTCAATACTAGAGATTCTATTAATAAAATTATGCATATTAAAAGTCTATGGAGGGCCGGCACAGCGGTTCACTAGGCTAATCCTCCGCCTGCGGTGCCGGCACACAGGGTTCTAGTCCTGGTCGGGGCGCCGGATTCTGTCCCGTTGCCCCTCTTCCAGGCCAGCTCTCTGCTGTGGCCCGGGAGTGCAGTGGAGGATGGCCCAAGTGCTTGGGCCCTGCACCTGCGTGGGAGACCAGGAGAAGCACCTGGCTCCTGCCATCGGATCAGCGTGGTGCTCCTGCCGCAGCGCGCTAGCCATAGCGGCCATTGGAGGGTGAACCCACGGCAAAGGAAGACTTTTCTCTCTGTCTCTCTCACTGTCCACTCCGCCTGTCAAAAAAATTTTTTAAAAAATATTTAAAAAAAAGTCTACGGAGAAAAATCCTACTATCTTGATAGATGTCAAAAAAAAAAACATTTAACAAGATTCAATGCTCATTCATGACTTTAAAAATGTAATGACAGAGAATGGACAGAGTCTGTAAAAACTGTATAAATCATATCAGGAAAGCAAGCAAAACCAAGAAGGCGAGGGTGTCTCTGATCCCCTCCGTTTAACTCGGCATTAGCGCACAGGCGTCGAGGCAGAAGGGAACCACCTTTATTTACAAGCGACATCAGTTTATCTTCAAAACCCGAGTCCGTGGGAAACACGGAATACTACTACCAACAGCAGAACAGTAATCCCCATTTAGACAAGCACCACTGTAGCAGGTGTAACGGGCTAGCAGACAAGCCTAACAGCAAGACGAGCGCCCCCAAACCCGCAGGAAGTCTCGGCGCCACCCCAGACTCCGCAGAGGGACGCCCGAGAGCTCCCACGCGTCAGCACGGACGTACCTCACGCCACTGTCCCCGGTGTGCTCTGCGTCAGTGCCAACACCGCGCCTCGGAGCAGAGCAAGCCGGTCATCACAACGACGCCCCGGCCCAGGCAGGAAGTCCTGCAACGGCAGGTCGGAGGGGCAGCGTTTCCGGCGCTGAGAGATGACGTAGTCAGTGCGCCAGGCCCCGCGGCGCTCGGTTGTCACGTGAGGACGCACGCAGCCTCTGGAGCGCCCCCACGAGGGGCCGAGGTGTTAACACATGTCTATGTGAGGAACTGGTGGTAGTCGCACGCACACAGGAAGCTCAGCTGAGGCGGAAGGCGGGAGACAGGAACATGGGGACGCGTGGGGCGTGGTCAGCAGAGCAGCAGAAATGGACAGCATGCAGCTTGGCCTCTGTGACGCAAAGTGGCGCATGTGGGCGGCCGTGTGGCTGCGGTGGAGGGGAAGGCTGCTCGGGTGCTGTCCGCGCCTGTTCTTAGTTGTCTTTGGAATATCGGGGTGCAGAGCAGCTCTCTTTCGTGCCTACAACAGACTTTGCTCAGCGAGAGCACAGGGTGATCCGTAATGGGGCTACCTGTGCTGACTGCATGTAGACTACGGGGATCGTGTGCAGCTTGTTGTATTATAGTCCCTCATCTGTGGTCCCTGGCGCTGCGCTCCTTTCCTGCTCACGGGTGGGCCATCTCTGTGAACTTGTGTCTGTCTTCAGCCTCGAACCCTGTCCAGCACTCCATTGCCCGAGCCAGAACATCCTCGTACCAGCACCCCAAGCTGCCCACCCTGCCGCTCCCTTCTCTTGCTTGGGTGGCCGGCGACCACTTCCCTGGGGTTTGACTGGGCCTGCTGGTCTCCAGTTCAATGGCCACTCCCCAGCCAGGGTCAGGTTTCTGAATCACTCTTGTTATTCCTCCTTCCTGGCCTCGGGGTGGAGTCCAGTCTGTGGCTGAGGATGCTCGGGAGCCTCCGGTTGCCCCTGCCGGGGGCTCCTTATGTTCACATCTGTACCTTGCTGGGCTCAGTCTGTACGGACAGGCCAGCCCCTCCTCGCTCAGCGGTCGTCGGCTCAGCTGTCACTCCTGCAGGGACTTTCTGGGCACCCACATTCTGCACTGTGTGCCCTCGCCCCAGCGTCCACCTTCACTCATCTGCCCTCTGCAGCTCCTCACGAGGAGAGTCTGTGGCTCACTTATCAAGTATTAGGAACACGGCTCGGGCCTGGCCCACACAAGTCTTCAGCGTTGGATGACTTTAAGAAGGAGAAAAAGTGCAGCCCTATTTATATATCATCATAGTCTGGCTTTGCTAAAAACCTGTGTTCCTCTCCTGTCATCATCAACATCTAAGAGTGCCAAAGCTGGTGGGCCGCATGGCCATGCACTTGTGGACTGCAGTTCTTGATGCCTAATTCACACACTGGCGTCTTCCAGGTGGTTCTGCTCTGGCCCCTGGAATGTCCGCATTCCCAGTGTACCGCTTTAGTTGGCAATGGATTCGTTCTGATTTGATTTTTAAACATTTCGTTTTTCCCTGGAGTGGGGGCTTTTCAAGCTTAGGAGACAAGACTGAAGTAGCTTGCTGAACAGTCATTGAAATATGCAGCTGTATCTCTCCGTCTTCACATTCACGTCCCTGCTGCAAAGGGAAGCTGGAGCAGCTTTGGACTTCTTGGGAAGGGAAACGAGTGGATACTCAACTTGAGCTCTCGGTAGATGGGAAGTGGGCACACTTCTTCTCCTGTGGTGATGAGAGAGGAGGAAGTGGACATGATTTCTCTCTGGTGAATTTCTAAGATGATAACCAGGCACATTTCCCGTCCTGTGGTGATGTCACAAGGAGGAGCCGGCGTGTTTCCCATCCTGTTGGTGATGTCACAGGAAGGGGTGGGCGTGTTTCCTGTCCTGTGGTGATGTCACAGGGAGGAGTGGGCGTGTTTCCTGTCCTGTGGTGATGTCACAGGAAGGGGTGGGCGTGTTTCCTGTCCTGTGGTGATGTCACAGGGAGGAGTGGGCGTGTTTCCTGTCCTGTGGTGATGTCACAGGAAGGGGTGGGCGTGTTTCCTGTCCTGTGGTGTTGTGACAGTTGGAGCGGGCTTGTTTCCCATCCTGTGGTGACGTTAGAGTGAGGAGCAGGTGTGTCACCCGTCCTGTGGTGATGTCACAGGAAGGGGTGGGCGTGTTTCCCGTCCTGTGGTGATGTCACAGGAAGGGGTGGGCGTGTTTCCTGTCCTGTGGTGATGTCACAGGAAGGGGTGGGCGTGTTTCCTGTCCTGTGGTGTTTTGACAGTTGGAGCGGGCTTGTTTCCCATCCTGTGGTGACGTTAGAGTGAGGAGCAGGCGTGTCACCCGTCCTGTGGTGATGTCACAGGAAGGGGTGGGCGTGTTTCCCGTCCTGTGGTGATGTCACAGGAAGGGGTGGGCGTGTTTCCCGTCCTGTGGTGATGTCACAGGAAGGGGTGGGCGTGTTTCCTGTCCTGTGGTGATGTCACAGGAAGGGGTGGGCGTGTTTCCTGTCCTGTGGTGTTTTGACAGTTGGAGCGGGCTTGTTTCCCATCCTGTGTTGACGTTAGAGTGAGGAGCAGGCAGGTTACCCGTCCTGTGGTGATGTCACAGGGAGGAGTGGGCGTGTTTCCTGTCCTGTGGTGATGTCACAGGGAGGAGTGGGCGTGTTTCCTGTCCTGTGGTGATGTCACAGGAAGGGGTGGGCGTGTTTCCCGTCCTGTGGTGATGTCACAGGGAGGAGTGGGCGTGTTTCCCATCCTGTGGTGATGTCACAGGAAGGGTAGGTGTGTTTCCCATCCTGTGGTGATGTCACAGGAAGGGTAGGTGTGTTTCCCGTCCTGTGGTGATGTCCCAGGGAGGAGTGGGTGTGTTTCCCATCCTGTGGTGATGTCACAGGAAGGGTAGGTGTGTTTCCCGTCCTGTGGTGATGTCCCAGGGAGGAGTGGGTGTGTTTCCCATCCTGTGGTGATGTCACAGGGAGGAGTGGGCGTGTTTCCCGTCCTGTGGTGATGTCACAGGAAGGGGTGGGCGTGTTTCCCGTCCTGTGGTGATGTCACAGGGAGGAGTGGGCATGTTTCCCATCCTTTGGTGATGTCACAGGGAGGGGCGGGCATGTTTCCTGTCCTGTGGTGTTGTGACAGTTGGAGGGGGCTTGTTTCCCATCCTGTGGTGATGTCACAGGGAGGAGTGGGCGTGTTTCCCGTCCTGTGGTGATGTCACAGGGAGAAGCGGGCATGTTTCCTGTCGGAGTTCATGGCTTTTCCCGGTGAGGCTTCCTGTGTGGACCTCCGGCACCAGCTGTAGGCTGGAATTTGTGTCAGAGCAGGTGGCTGCTCACCGGGAGACTGCTGTCTTGACTGTCTCTCTAACCTGTGTGGTTCATGGCCCCAAAGCTACCAGAACGACACCATTTCCTCTGAGCCCAGAGGTCCTCACTGGGGCCCATGTGGTCTCCAGAGGCCTCCGGATGTGGGCTGCAGCTGTGCCTCAAGCTCCTCGTGGTGTCTGCTTCCATCTGGAACTCCAGCAGCAGAGACTCTGCCCCCCCCCCATACCTGCCATCGACACGCAGCCCTGTGCCACACCCAGAAAGACAGAGCCCGATGCCTTCCTGACTGCAGGAGAAGAAGGCAGACAGGAAGCCGGCAGGTGCTGCCCTTCCACCACAGCCGAGAACTGCCCGCGCCTCCTTCTCCTGAGCACAATGGCCCGAGTGCCAGACTTGGGGTACTGTTGATGGAAGGCTGGACCCAGCTGAGTGACTGCAGACAAATCAGTGGATGTCTCTGGGCCTCTGCTGCTGTGCCGTGAAGTGGGAGAGCAGGTGTCACGGGTCTTGGATTTGATCCCCAGGTGCAGCACGCTGGCCTCTGGGAGGCACTCGGCAGTGCTGTGAGCTCCATTTAGCTGAATCCACTCCCAGGAATCCCTGAGCCACATGACCTGATGAGATCAGCTGCTCATGTGGCTCTGGCCACATGGGGAAGAGAACGTGACAAAGCTAATGAGGGTCCTTGGGAAAGACGGCCCTGCCAGCTGCCCGTTTGAGCTTGTATGGACAAGGGGCCCCATGGGCATGGCAGATCCCCAGGGCAGCAGAGGCCCTGGAAACCCCGCCTCCTGGGAGCAGCCACTCTGCTTCCAACACTGCTTGGCCCCAAGGTCCACAGCCTCCCCCACTCTGGGCAGATTTTGGAGAGTGATGACATCACCCAGTGCAGGGACAGCTCTGTGAGCAGCTGCCTGTGCTATGGGCGCACGCTCTGGGTGGACACTTCCATCTGACTTCCAGGCCAGAGCCTTCGCTGTGGCTGACCCAGCATGCCGTGTGTTCCCAGAGGTCCCGGCGGGAGAGGTGCACAGGAACAGCAGCCTCAGCCTCGCCGAGCAGACCTACCCTGGGCTGCCTGTCCACCCCTCTTTCCTGCTCCCACCCCTCTTCCCCCAAGCCTGGGCTTGGCCCTGATCTGGCACCCTGGGTGGGAATCCTGCCAATAATCCTGTCCTCCTCCCTGCCCCCTCCTCCCATGATGCCACTTGGAGTCTGACCAGGAACTCTGAGCTGCCTTGCAGGGAAGCCCTGGGCATCTGCTGTGAGCCACGAGCGTAGCAGGTCCTCTTGGAGCTGCCACTCAGGGCGAACAAAGTATGGCTGGGCAGACTCCAAGCTCACCATGGACTTTGGTCAGACGGCTGAGCTGTGTCCAGGGCACAGGGTACACCCTGGGGTACCCCACAGAGGCCCCGGCCCAGCCTGTGCTGGTCGGCACCTTTCAGTGCAGATGTCTCTGCCCTCCAGGTGGGGTGGGGATGGGAAGGATGCCTGGGGCAGTAGTGGGGGATGGTAAGGATGCCTTCGGCAGTAGGAAGATTTTGTTCTTCGTTGAGTGTTGGTTCCCAGTGTGATCAGAAGACCAGAAGCTCATTTACCTGTACACTGAGGGCATTTCTTGATCTGTAGACTGTACTTCAATAGAATGTTAAAGACAAACACACTTGGGACACAGCTGCCCCTTCCTGGGCGGTGGGGCCTGCTGCAGGATTAGGAAAGAGGCCATGGTTAGGGTCAGTCATGGCTGCAGCGTCAGGTAAGAGGCCGGAGGCAGACCCTGGGACCCTTCACACAGCTCCTCCTGCAACCCTCCTTGTCCTGCTGTCCCCTGCCCTAGGTTCTGCCAGGCTCCCACAGCCCAGAGTTGTCTTCTCTGCCTCACCTCCCTCCCCAGGCCTGGTGTCACAAACCCACCTTCCCCTCAGCCCTTTCCAGTAGCCCCCTTGGCCTGGGCCCGTCTGTACCCTCTCTCAGGATTGGCTGTCAGTCATGTTGGGGCAGACGTACTCCCAGCTGACAGTGCACCTGTTGCACTGGGCTGCATCCCCAGGCCTGAAGCTCCTACATGGCAAGATGTGGCCTGTGGAGTTCCCTGCCACAGGACCCAGCAGATGCCAGTGGAAAGTGGCCAATGCAACAGGAGGAGACATGTCCCATAGGGCAGGGGTGGCTGGGTTTTGCAGGATGACATGAAAGAGTGAGCCTGTGTGGAGTATCAGGGAAAGCACAGGCGGTTCCCATTTTTGGAGTAGCTGGCATGGTGGGCTCCGGAGCCGAGCAGCAGCAGTGGCCTCAACATTGTAGGCTTTGGGGTGGAAGGCAGCAGCCAGAGCCAGTGATGTGTGCCTCAGTCAGGCCTCTGGCCTCTCCGAGGTGGTCTTTGCACAGGGCTGGTTCCACCACAGTCTCCCCAGATGTCAGGGGAGATCCCAGGAGGCCTGGCCCTGCTCTTGCAGGACCTGGGTGGGAGGGCGAGGTGTCTCTGTCAGCCTCGGAACCTCATGTTTCCACCTCGCCTCAGGCTCCTCAAAGGGAATGGGAGTTGAGTCCAGCAGCAAAAGCACATTTTGTCCACTTGGAGAAAGTGGGCCCTGTCGGCCCCAGGGAGCCCTTGGCATCAGCTCCGCCCCACTCATCGGGGACCCTGGTTGGGCTCATGGCCAAGTCAGTATGAGCAGGTGATGGGGCCATGGCTTCTGGACCTGTCAGTTTTGACACCTGTGTGCTCCCCATGAAACACGTAGACCCCTGGTCAGTCTACATTTCAGTCCTGGGCCTGTTGCCAGGGTGGAAAGCACCATGTAGGATCTTTACCCTGGGTCTCCCAGGGCACATCTGGAGGGACCCCGCGGAGGTCCCAGGTGCTGTTCCTCGCCTGGTCCATCCACTAAGCACAGCTTCCCTCTGTGCACAGCTAGCTGGCTCCCCCAGCCCCTCCTCTGGGAAGGTTCACAGACTGTCCCAGGACCACATCCACTATGAATGGTCACGTCCACGTGGCCCCTCCACTCAGCTTACTGGAAGGCAAGGGTTTTATTTCATTCTAACTTCCCTGTCGTACCCACCATGGGTTCTGGCTTGAAGAAGCAATCACAGTGGGGAGGGAGGAGAAGGGGAGGGGACAGGGAGGGGGCCTTGGGTGCATTCCAAGAGGAGGGGCTGCTGCAGCACTGAGTTCTCACCCATCTCGGTGGGTCCTTCCATGGGGACACACCCAGCAGGCACCTGGATCCTGCCCCTACCCCTGGTGCTGGGCTCCAGAGAAGGGGGTGGTCCCACCGTCAGACCTGGTGTCCTTCCCATGCACAGAGCGCTCCATGGCACCTGCCAGGAGAGGGGACTTGACTGTGCTCGAGCCTCACCCTTGGGTGCTGTTCCAACAACTGTCACTCATAGCACATGGGAACCCAGATGTCTCTGGGCAGCTAGACTTGGCCACACCCTGGCGCAGCCGGAGGCACAGTCTGGTGCCTTGGGTGCTGGCCATCTCCTTCCCTGCCTCTCTTCACAATAGAGTAGACACCAGGTCCCGCCAACCTCGCTCATCTCCCTCATTGCTGCTGCTGCCCCATGCTGCCTGCCATCCCTCCCTGCTAAGAAACATCAAACTGTGGGATGCGGGCACCGTGCACTTCCTGCCTCACCCATGGGTCCAAGAGCAGAGGAGCGAGCCTCTGACCCGGGAGCACGGGGGAGGCAGCCCTGTTGCGCACTGGGTTTGCTGCTGGTCTCAGTCCCTTTCCTTCCTGTTTTGTTTCTGTGATGGATTTCATAGTCGCACACCATTTTCATCTTCCTTAACTTTCAACGCACATCCCTGTGGCCTCCCCACAGAGCAGGCAGGGTTGCCCTCCCTGTTATCAGCCACCT
Organism: Lepus europaeus; assembly: GCF_033115175.1. Taxonomy (NCBI): domain Eukaryota; kingdom Metazoa; phylum Chordata; class Mammalia; order Lagomorpha; family Leporidae; genus Lepus; species Lepus europaeus. The sequence goes on from NC_084846.1 coordinate 66,851,630, forward strand.
CTGGGACCAGCATCGGGGGTGTCACAAAGTGAGAGCTAAATGTTGGGGAAGCCGGTGGTCACAACTCCAGCGCCTGAAAGCCACAGCAGGCGAAAAGACGACTTGGAGCTGTTTGATAGTCTCCAGGAAGGAAGCACTAAGCAGGTGGGCTGCCCAGCACGTGTGCCCAGCAGGTCCGGGGAGCAGGGAGGGGGCAGGCAGCGGCCGCTGGGCCAGGGTCACACAGGAACACAGGGAGAGGCTCTGTAAGACACTCAAATCTCAGGTCAGGAGCAGCGGTGAGAGGCCACCGGGGGCCCAGTTGGGAATTTCAAAAAGGTTCATGGAAAAACAGAATTGAAAGGTGAAAGTTCACTGTGGTGTGAAAACTTTGCAGTCCACACAGAGGTTTCTGGTAACACACATTTTCCGTGAAACTTTTTGAAGACCTTGTGCATGCACAGATTTCATATTTTTTGCACCCAAGTAAAGGCAGTTCCACCATCAGTGAGCTTTTTGCAGTGCAGTGGAATCTGGGGCCACCAGCACCCAGGAGGCAACAGATGGCATCAGGCAGGTGGCCGCGGCCCCCACTCCCCAGGCCAAGGCATGAGCTGAGAACCAGCTCCTGTTTCCTGGCCATTGGCGGGTCCACAAGCTGCATTTACCTGGAAACAGCCCCCGCCCCCCCCCCCCCCCCCGGGGCTATGCTCCAAACCCCACCTTTCTTCCTGCATCACAAAGGGGACCCGGTTCCTGCACAGGGAGCCTTGGGGACTGAACCACATCCAAACTGCTGCAGGCAAGGGCTGTTTTGTCCGTGGGATGCCAGAGACCCAGGGAGCGGGCAGCCACACATGCTTGTTGATCCAATAAGTGAACTCCTCCTCCCCATGCTGGAGGTGGGGCACCCAAGCAGACTGAGGCAGGAGAATCACACACAGCTCTGATTTGATTTCATTTATTTGTGGCACTAAAGGCAAACCCTAGACAGCTGTGACTTGGAGCAACTGGATGGCAGCTCTTGGCTCACAGAGAAAGTCCAGCCACGATGTAAAGCTCCCAGGCCCCGATGCCTGCATCCCAGTGGCAAGACCACCGCTTCACCCGTGCTTTCCTGTTAATGGTGAGCTCTTCTATTTCATGAACGCCCCACGATCTCTACGACTCTCCCAAAGAGATTTTTTCCAATATAATAAAACACTTGAGAGAGATGGATGAGAACTGGCAGGAGTGAAACGTTCCCGTAAACACCGGTGGCATTAGCACCGTGCGCCATGACAAGATCACCAGGGAGCACCAGGGAGCCACCCAGCCGTGGGAAAGGTGCCCAGACAGGCACGGGTTTTGCTGCATTCCTTGCGACCCTCAGCACCCAGCGCCCTGCTCCTTGGCAGGGTTTCCGAGGCTCCGTGCACAGCCCCCGCCCTGGGGGAGGCCTCTGCACCTCACAGCCTGCCGGGCAAGAGCTGGGGGCTCAGGAATGCCCTGTGCACACGATCGTGTGTGACTGTGGCTCTGGGCACTGACAGTCGATTTTCAGCTTTGTTGGCCAAATCACGACCCCCCGTGAGGCGTGTTACCCTGATGTTGGAGGAAAAGAACCCAACAGCTCTGCCACCCAGTGCAGTCACCTTGGAAAAAGCCTCACAGCTCCCTGACACGTGGGCAGACCACCCAGAGAGAAAGATTATTCAGCAGAGGCTGAATAACCGGGCTGCCCTTGTGTCTTACCCGCAGGTGCCCTTGCGGTGGTGGACGGTGGTGAAGCTTCGACGGCCCCAGTCGGCATCTCACCACCGCCACTGTAGCCAAGTGCAAGGGCTGGGCTGGCGGCTACATCCCCTGCAGCCTGCCAACAAGGATCGTTGTTGGCAACTGTAAATATTCAGAGGCAAAACACATTTCCTTGGCACACAGCTGCAGTGCGAGGCAGCCTTTCCCCTCCCTTGGAATCTATGCAAGAATAGACTGAGAATCAACTGCCCGCGTTTGGCCTGAGGACAAGGAAGCAGTGCCAGGTCTGGATGCTCCTGCCACGAGGAATCCTCTGGTGATGACGGGGGTGTCTGGCGGGCGGGTTCTGCGGTGTCCTGACCTCCAGCAGTGACTCACACAAGCAAGGGCACCTGCGGGTAAGACACAAGGGCAGCCTGGTTATTCAGCCTCTGCTGAGGCAGAGCCGGCCTCAAGGGTGGGGATTCCTGACACCGGTGTCTGTCCTCCTCACAGCCACGAGAAAGTCGCACTGACATACGATGGCCTTCTGAGCTTCCGTGGCTCGCTCCATTCAGGAGAAAAGCACGTGCCCACTCGAGAGTGGACGGACAGGGCGGCAGGTCCCGTCGCTGCCCTGCTGCCCCTGCCTGCCACGGTGTACCATGCTTGGCTCTCACTGCCGCAAGGGACTCTGGGGGTGGCAATTGTGACTCCCCACCGCACCCCAGCACACAGAACTTCCTGTGTGCCAAGCAAGCATGTGGGGTGCAAATGAAAGAAGTGACATCTGTGCCCAGAGGGAACTCACAAAGTTCATGGGAACTGTGAACCATGACACAGCCAGGTGCCGACTTCAAACAGTGGTCTGCACTAAGATAAACTGAGGTGTTCACTCCATTTTCCACGGACTCTTTGGAGAATTCTCATATATACCTGTGTGTGTGCAGGCATACAGACACATCTATCCTGATAGCCGGACATTCCACATAACTCTTTGTTGTTTGTTCCATTCTTCCCCTAATAAAATCCAAAACAAAGCTCAAGCCACCAGGGTGAGGACAGGGAATGCGGGTCCTCAGGACAACTGTGTTTTGTTGCATGCCCGTTTTATATCAGGAACAGCCATAAAAATCCTGAGCTCCAACAGCGTGTCCTAAATGACTAAGGAGTTAGATGTTCTGATGTTTGCAGGGTGCCTGCCTCACTTGCTTCTAGAGTAAAACTCCACGTGGTGGGTGGACCTGAGTGCAAACACATGCAGCCGCTGCACAACTCTTCCAACTTCTCAATGCCTGACAGTTGTCACGGCAAAACCGTGGGGAAAAACCCATTATAAAGTCATCACAGACAACTGGATGCATGGCTGAAGCGGAGACATCAAAAGTCAGGAAGAGGTCGCTGTGAGGCCCAGGTGGGCTTCACAGCAAACCCTTTTACAAAAGAGAAACAAACCACATCCGGATGTAAAGCAGGTACACACGTGTGCGAAAAAGTCAGGAGCACAGTCTACATGCTGCTGTGTGCACACCGGGAACTGGCGCTCCCTTCCTCACGACCTCCTTGGGTAAATCCGAAGGTTGCTGCCCACAGCAGGGTGCCCAGGGGGCTCAGCACATCACTCAGTGAGCCTGGCCTGCACCAGGGCTGAGGGTGGGGGCAGCGTTCTAAGGTGCAAGGGCATCACCGGCACCCCTAAAACCCAGCCTCTCTCAGGGAGGCCGTGCACCCTGCCAAGGCAAATCTCTTGGCATCCACGGAGAAGTGGGCACAAGAGCCAGCGAACGAAGCTACAGAGAAAACCTGGGGGGGAGGAGGGGCCGTAGCTCTGCTCTCTCAGGGAGGGCCTGGCACAGATCTGGAGGCTGGCTGCCCACCGGCAGCAGCCAGACGAGAGCTCGAGAGATCCAAGAACCCTCCGCAAGTTAAGAACTTGGTTAGGAGGGGAGAAAACACCCTGGGCATGAAGACAAAAAGTACAGGTGGGCAGCCGTGAAGAGACCTGTGTTGGCACAGTGAGCTGACCACGGGGCAGCAACCTACACCTTCACCCTGGCTTAGCCCGTGCCAGGAACCGCTCTGCCGTCTGGCCCTCAGCCACCAGGGGACCAGCACTGGGGCTGTGTCACCAGTGAGCGCCTGTGAGGACAGCAGCAGGTGCTGCTGGTGGGTGGGAGGCACAGCCTGGCAGCGCCCATCGGGGGGTCTAGGATCTTCCTCCACAATTCTCTTTATCTTGATCGGACCAGAAGGAAATCACTGATGGGACAAGGCTGGCAGAAAGCTACAGAACAATCCCAACCTCACACGCTTTGCTGCCTGGCAGGGGGAATGGCCTTCACGTGATGACAGGGAGCGAGGGGACCAGAGGGCAGCCTCAGGCTCCTGTCTCCAGTCAGACGGGCTCCCTGCAGCCAGCGACACAGCTGCTGCCCAGCACCGGGGGTGGGGAACAGGCCTGGGGTGAGAGCCTGGGGCTCACAAAGCCCCAGGGAAGGAGAAGGTGGGTGCCTCTGGCATGACGTGGGTTCCGGGCAGATTCTGTGATGACCGTGAAACACAGCGGGACGAGCACATAGACCCACCGCTGCACTCAGAGGGCAGGAAGTGGTGCGCACGGAGTGGGCTCCCTCACTCCCCCCAGGCTGGGCACTGCTCGACCCCACACTGCGCCGGGACCCAGGCCAGATGCCGGCTGTCGAAGGCAGGACTGGCAGAGGGCTCCTGTGTGGAAGCGATTTGTAAACGAAGGCAGCAGGTTACAGAGGGGGGCCTTGAGGACTGCGATGGAGACGTGGAGCTCAGGGGAAAGAACTGGGAGTGCAGGGAACAGCTTCGAGGGTGGAACAGTGGCTGTGCAGGCCCTGAGGCTGGACACTGCTTTGGCTGCCTCATGACGACGCCCACACAGTGCCTGCAGAGTGGACAGGACTCAGTGCAGCCAAGAATGACCACCAGCAGCAAACACAGGACAGGCCCTGCTCCTCGGAGCTCTCCCCAGCTAACTGACATGCAGGGCTTACAGCAAGAGCCAGCAGAACCCTTGCCAGCCTCCCGGGTCTGCCGTAAGCTGGGAGCATGGAGCACAGGGGAATAGCTGGGGGCGGGGGGGTGGGGGGAGCGCGGTCGCTGACTTCCGACTCCGGGGCCAAGACCTCCCAAAGTGCCACGTGTTCAGTCGTTTCCCACAGGGTCCACAGTCAAGGCCGCTGGCCACGACTCCCATGCACCTGCAGCAGAAAAGCGGGCACCCGAGGGCCTGGCCACGAGGCCACGGCGCTGTGCGGCTCAGCAGGCGGCAGCTGACAAGGCACCCGGGCTGACAGCAGTGCTGGCCCAGGGAGGGCCAGGGCCAACCACCACTGGCTTCTGTGTGGCACCTGCCCATCGGCAAGCAGCAGCCGCGGCCTGAGTGCCAGGCAGGCTCTGAGTCGGCGCTGGCCCTGCTGCTCTCCCGAGGCAGGCGGGGCACCGAGGGAAGCTGTGTGAGCAGCGACACGTCCCTGACAAACACCACCCCCTCCCACACGGCCTCCGTGAGGGCTCTGGGGAGACAGACGGTGCCTCGTGCCAGCCCTGCCTGCCGGCTCCTCCAGCTGTGCTTGCAGAGTGAAGACCTGGGCACCGGAGCCCCCATGAGCATTTTGGGCCCTCTGAAAGCAGGCGCCGAAGCGAGGCTGACAAGGCAGCCGGGGGCCCGCAGCTCACCCGCAACAAGGATGCAGGGCTGGGCGGTTGTGGGCGCAGAGCCTTGCCTTCAGGGAGGACAGCGCCCCCTGCAGGAGCGGCAGGGGAGCAGCAAGGATGCCAGGGCTCCTGCATGGAGCCCAGTGAAAACCACAGAGAACCGGAAACTCCTCTGACAGCTGCACACACAGTGGCAGAGGCACAGCCTGGTGCCGACCGTGGAAGGGAATGTGGCCGAGTCGCTGTCCAGGTGACAATGCCTCTCCCTCCCACCTGCCCTCTGTTGGTCCTCACAGCCCGCACGGCTGCCTGCCTCACCTGGGCCCCGCCCACCATTTGGCTGTGAGGTACCTGCAGGCTTTGGGTCTGGCTCAAGCGTCCCCACCAGGGCCACGTGCTGCAGGCTGTCCCCACGGTGGGGCCTGGCGACTGCTCCCTGAGGGCGTGAGTGGCATGCAGGGCCGGCTCCTGTTACACAGCCTGAGCTCTTCTGCCTCCCAGCAGGCTGTGGATTCCGAGCCTCCAAATCTTTCCTTCATCAGGGAGCTTCTCTACAGCCTGAACACTGACCAACACGGGCGCCCTGGGGACAGAGGGGAAGGCCGTGCTGCTCCGGGCACGGTCCCACCACACACTGCAGCCACCGGCCCCAGGAGACCTGGCCATCCTGCAGCCCCCACAGCACGGCCCAGAGAGGACAAGGTCCCCGTCTGAGCACAGCCCAGGCCATACTGGTCCCCGAGCTCCGGGAGTTACTGCACCACCTAGAGATGAGCACAGAGCGGAAAGGAGCTAAACACATGAGGCCAAGTCCAAACATAGGGGACAACACACAGGGGTATACACACATAGGGGTATAACACACACCAGGTATAGTACAGGCCAGGTATAGCACACACCAGGTATAGTACAGGCCAGGGTATAACACACGCCAGGTACAGTACACGCTGGGTATAGTACACACCAGGGTATAACACACACCAGGTATAGCACACACTGGGGTATAACACACGCCAGGTATAGCACATGCCAGGTATAGTACATGCCGGGTATAGCACACGCTAGGTATAGTACACACCAGGTATAGCACACACTGGGGTATAACACACGCCAGGTATAGCACACACTGGGGTATAACACATGCCAGGTATAACACACGCCGGGTATAGTACATGCCAGGTATAGTACACACCAGGTATAGCACACACTGGGGTATAACACATGCCAGGTATAACACACGCCGGGTATAGTACATGCCAGGTATAGTACACGCCGGGGTACAGTACACACCAGGTATAGTACACGCCGGGGTACAGTACACACCAGGTATAGCACACACTGGGGTATAACACACACCAGGTATAGCACATGCCAGGTATAGTACATGCCGGGTATAGCACACGCTAGGTATAGTACACACCAGGTATAGTACACTCTGGGTATAGTACACGCTGGGGTATAACACACACCAGGTATAGTACATGCCGGGTATAGCACACGCTAGGTATAGTACACACCAGGTATAGTACACGCTGGGTATAGCACACACCGGGGTATAACACATGCCAGGTATAGTACACGCCAGGGTATAACACATGCCAGGTATAGTACACGCCGGGGTACAGTACACACCAGGTATAGTACACGCCGGGGTACAGTACACACCAGGTATAGCACACACTGGGGTATAACACACACCAGGTATAGCACACACTGGGGTATAACACACGCCAGGTATAGCACACACCGGGGTATAACACATGCCAGGTATAGTACATGCCAGGTATAGTACACACCAGGTATAGTACACGCCGGGGTATAACACACCCCAGGGTATAGCACACAGCAGGGTATAGCACACAGCAGGGTATAGCACACACCAGGGTACAGCACACCCAAGGGTACATCACGCCCCATGGTATAGCACATGCCAGGGTACAGCACACAGCAGGGTACAGCACACAGCAGGGTATAGCACATGCCAGGGTGACCTGCCACACACAAACCTCTGGGTGCGTGCCAGGCAGACAGCTGCCCTTGTCTGGAGAGTTAGGGTTCACGGCCAGGAATGCAGACATGCCTGGGGACCCTGCTGCACCTGAGTGGCAGGGAAGCTGCCAGAGATGGAGGCAGGGGACCCCCGCCCAGCGAATCCACCACGGGTTCCTGGAGAGGTCGGTTCAGTCCTGACAGCAGTGGTGGCCAGTGGCCCACCTGCCTCTGACCCGTGAGCCACATCTTCAGCAGGAGTAGGTTCCCTCACTGGGGTGACAGAGAGACTGACAGCCTGATTTCCAGGGCAGACTCCTCACCACCCAGAGACCCAGCTTCAGCCGAGTGTCATGTCACCTCCTTGGGGCACTGCACACTCCCTGTCACCTGCTCAGGGCACCCTGGTCTCTGAAGTGCCTTGTCAGTATTTATGGTCTGGAACTCTGGGGTGGACAGAGCAAGTCACAGTACTGAGATAAATCAAAGAGAAACCAAACTTGGGCTTGTGGGTGTAGCAGGCAAAAAGCACCCAGGGCTTCTGGGGTCAGCGAGCTCTAAGCTGAGCAGGCACAGGGCCTGGACCACCAGCCTCATCCTCATCCCAAAAGTCCACTTGGCTGGTCTGGCCCTTCCACCCATGTCCGTCCAACCCTCTCATGTTCCTGTCACAGCAGAACTTCCCCAGCTTTGAGATCACTGCTAAACATACTTGCTGACTTTTCTGAAAGACAGAGGAAGTGATTCTCAGAGAGAAAGAGCCCCGAGGCGGAAGCTGGTGGCCCTGCCCTTTCCCACTGCTTGACCTGAGGCTTCAGCCTACGCCGGCCTCAGCTGCTCGTGACACCTGCAAGGTGGACACAGCAGTGCCTGTTCTGAGAAGACCCCCAGATCAGCCAATGAGACGAGAAGTCCCCTCAGTGCTGGCCTGATCCTGGCCACACACAGCACAGCACCGTGACAGCGCAGGAGGTGCTGGGCACACAGTGCGGCCTGTGGTGGTGGCACAGTGATGAGCCTGCCCAAAGCACATCTCAGAGAACGAGTTTCCACTGTCACGCACGACAGGACTGCATGTCAAGGGTCAAATGAGACAAGGATGGCAGCCATTAATGCAGTTACAAGGTGAACATTCAACTGCACAGCACACGGCCGAGTCCGCCTCAGAGGGAGCTGTCCCCACTGCCCAGTGCTGAACCCCTCTTCCCCGTGGTGATTGGCCTGGACTTTGGCCCCTTCTCTGCTGCACCTGCAGAGCTAGCGTCACCCGACTTTGGTGTCTGGTTCTGTGATGCTTACTTAGCTGTGTACTCCTGATTCTTCACTTCCTCTCACTTGGAAGTATATATTTGTCACTAAGTAAATGCCACAGAAACAGAATGAAGGCCACCAAGAGGCCACGGAGAATTCTCAACGTCCTCTCCTGGAGAGGTGGTGCTGCGTTCACACATGTTCTCCCCAGGTGTGGTGGTGGTGCTGCCATCCTTACTTGGTCCCTTCTGGGACCTACATGCACCGGCTGCCTGGCTGGCCGTGCCAGAGGGGCTGACCCCAGAGCAGGGAGAAATGGTCTCTGGGCTCCAAAAAAGTCAGAGTCGGTGTGTTCTGGTGGCTCTTATGGGCAACCGAGCCGAGGATGTCTGGGGCCCACAGCCTGGGAAATTCCCTCCATTCCCCACAACACCACCAGGCTCCCTCGGGGGCAGCAGGGGAAGCTGCCTGCCTTTTCCATAGTGCCAGCATCTTCACCCGAGAGCAGCCAGCCACCACTTCATGAGGCACCTGCTCTCCACAGAGCACACAGCTTGTTAATGTGAGAGGGCTTTCTGGACCCAGACTGATCCCTGTAGGAATCCAGTCCCCGTGGGACCAAGGCCAAGTGACCCAACTTCTTTGAGCCTCATTCACTTTACACACAACCTGAGAATAACCTTTAGTACTGACTCCTCAGGTGCACGTGAAAACACAGCCTCAGATTTCAGAAAAGAAAACTTCCCCCAATTCTCTACTACCAGGTAATTTCAAAAACCCACCAGGGACAGGGTTACTCCATGCCCAGGGTCCCTGTGGACGTGAAACAAATCTCAGGAGCCACTGGGCCCAAGTGTTCCTGTGACTTGGAAATCCTGTTGCACAGTCACTATTTCCACGGTCTTTACAGAACAGGTGGTGACAGATATGCGGGCTAGCATCAGACCTTACGGAAAGAGAAACTGGGAGAACAGCAGAGTGCATGCTCCACCAAGGGACTTCAACTCCAGGAACAGTAAAATAATGCTGGCAAATAGAGTGGGTGGATGGGTGGATAGACAGATGGACTGAGGGATGGGTGGGCGGATGGATGGAAGGATGGATACACATGAACTGGATGTATAGATGGATGGGTGGATAGACAGATGGACTGAGGGATGGGTGGGCGGATGGATGGAAGGATGGATACACATGAACTGGATGTATAGATGGATGGGTGGATAGACAGATGGACTGAGGGATGGGTGGGCGGATGGATGGAAGGATGGATACACATGAACTGGATGTATAGATGGATGGGTGGATAGACAGATGGACTGAGGGATGGGTGGGCGGATGGATGGAAGGATGGATACACATGAACTGGATGTGTAGATGGATGGGTGGATGGATGGATACATGCATGAACTGGATGTATAAATGGATGTACAGATGGATAGATGGATAGAACGATGGATACACACACGAACTGGATGTATTGATGGGTGGATGGATGGGTGGATAGATGGATGGAAGGATGGATACACATGAACTGGATGTATAGATGGATGGGTGGATGGATGGGTGGATAGACAGATGGGCTGAGGGATGGACAGACAGATGGGTGGATGGGTGGATGGATGGAAGGATGGATACACACACGAACTGGATGTGTAGATGGATGGGTGGATGGATGGATACATGCATGAACTGGATGTATAAATGGGTGCACAGATGGATAGATGGATAGAAGGATGGATACACACACGAACTGGATGTATTGATGGGTGGATGGATGGGTGGATGGATGGATACATGCATGAACTGGATGTATGGATGGGTGGATGGATGGATGGATGGGTGGAAGGATGGATACACACACGAACTGGATGTGTAGATGGATGTACAGATGGATAGATGGATAGAACGATGGATACACACACGAACTGGATGTATTGATGGGTGGATGGATGGGTGGATAGATGGATGGAAGGATGGATACACATGAACTGGATGTATAGATGGATGGGTGGATAGACAGATGGGCTGAGGGATGGACAGACGGATGGGTGGATGGGTGGATGGATGGAAGGATGGATACACACACGAACTGGATGTGTAGATGGATGGGTGGATGGATGGATACATGCATGAACTGGATGTATAAATGGGTGCACAGATGGATAGATGGATAGAAGGATGGATACACACACGAACTGGATGTATTGATGGGTGGATGGATGGGTGGATGGATGGATACATGCATGAACTGGATGTATGGATGGGTGGATGGGTGGATGGATGAGTGGAAGGATGGATACACACACGAACTGGATGTGTAGATGGATGTACAGATGGATAGATGGATAGAACGATGGATACACACACGAACTGGATGTATTGATGGGTGGATGGATGGGTGGATAGATGGATGGAAGGATGGATACACATGAACTGGATGTATAGATGGATGGGTGGATGGATGGGTGGATAGACAGATGGGCTGAGGGATGGACAGACGGATGGGTGGATGGGTGGATGGATGGAAGGATGGATACACACACGAACTGGATGTGTAGATGGATGGGTGGATGGATGGATACATGCATGAACTGGATGTATAAATGGGTGCACAGATGGATAGATGGATAGAAGGATGGATACACACACGAACTGGATGTATTGATGGGTGGATGGATGGGTGGATGGATGGATACATGCATGAACTGGATGTATGGATGGGTGGATGGGTGGATGGATGAGTGGAAGGATGGATACACATGAACTGGATGTATAGATGGATGGGTGGATGGATGGGTGGATAGACAGATGGGCTGAGGGATGGACAGACGGATGGGTGGATGGGTGGATGGATGGAAGGATGGATACACACACGAACTGGATGTGTAGATGGATGTACAGATGGATAGATGGATAGAAGGATGGATACATGCATGAACTGGATGTATGGATGGGTGGATGGATGGGTGGAAGGATAGATACACATGAACTGGATGTATAGCTGGATGGATGGGTGGATACGTGGATGGCTGGAAAGATGGCTGGCTGGCTGGATAGATGAGTCGATGATGGATGGATAGACAGAGGGACAGATGGGTGGCTGGATAGAGGGATACATGGATGAATGGATGGTGAATGGATGGGTGAAAGGAAAAGCTAGAGTAGATGGAACCACACACAGACAAATGAACAGGCAGGTAACAGGTGGAAGGAAGGGAGGGGAGGGAGGGAGAGACGGAGGGAGGCAGCAGTCTCACTGTAGGCTGGTAACTATGGGTTTGTGTCCTGAGCACTAAGGGACTCACCCTGGATTATCCTCAGCCTGTCCAGGACCAGTCCCAAGAATGGGTTAGAGCAGGAGCACACGGGGGATAGGAGTGCAATTTGGTACCCACCTCTGTCTGAGGAGGACTGTGGCAGGCATCTGGTGTGCAGGAGGCGGGCTTTCTCCCAGTCTCCCCTGTGCATGGAAGCCTGCACCTACCTCTCTCACCCTCAGGTGTGAGGGACGCACGACCTCAGCGCTCTCCTGCCCTACCTGTGACTACCCTGCGGCTCCTCCCACAGACAGGTGTGTTCCAATCGAGGGCACCTCTGCTTCTCTCATCCCCCCACACATGCTCACCTTTTTCAACCTCGCAGCCCCTGTGCCGGAGCGGATGGCGTCCATCAGGGCCTGCCTGGCGTCCACCGGGTTGTCGAGAGTGCCTGTGCTGGACCTGGAGGCTGCCCCTGATGCAGAGAGAGCTCGGGAGGCTGGCAGGGCAGGGGGTGGCAGGGCTGGTGGGGGTGGAGGGGCCGGGTCTTCCTGCCAAGGGTCCCCTGGGCCTGCTGCAGAGCGCGCGGCATCTCGGAAGATCTGGAGTTCCTCAGAGGCCGAGGATGACACCTGGTAGGGAGAAGTCGAATGACTGCCCCTAGATTCCTAAGAGTGACAGGCTCACAGCTGGCATAAGTGCAAGTGTGAGAGACCCCAGGTTGCCCCCCAGTGCTTTCCACCACACTTGGATGCCTAGGGAGAAAGTGGCCCTCACCAGACGCTGCACCTGCCAGCACCGTGCTCTTGGCTCCAGGCTGTGCTGTTCCATCTGTCACAGCTGGGATGGGCTGGGTCAGTGGCACCCGCCCCAAGGTCCTTCCTCAGAGGGCAGCGCAGTCAGCCCAGTCTTGGTTCTGGAAGAACTCACCTGCGGCAGGCCCAGGATGTTCAGTCTGCCCGATGGCTGAGCTGCGGCCAGGCCCCAGGTCACAGAGGCCAGGATTTGGCAGTCATGCCTGAGAACCCCGACCTCACAGAGCAGAAGCTGCGCACACACATCTGGCGCCTTGTTGAGGCAGCAGCCTGAGACCCAGCCTTAGCGTCCAGTCGCCCTGCTCTGAAAATTGGTGCCTGGAAGCCGCCCCTAACTCAGTCTGCATGGACTCCCGAGGTCATGAAAAACCTGGGGCTCCAGGCAGACAGCGGCCGTCCTGCATGTGCACCCAGCGCCTCGGTGTTGAAGGGACTGGGAAAGTGCTGGTTCTCCACAGACAGTGTGCAAGTGTGCAGGAGCCCTATCTCCTGCAGTGGGCGCCCATCCCGATGCCGGCGTCTCCCTGGACAGGGCCAGAGGGTGGGTTACTCGTGACGGCAGAGCCCCGTCCTTACCTTCCTCAGGCTTCGGGAGCCGCTGTGCCCTCGGATGGCCGCGAGCAGCGCTGACCGCTCACTCTCTGCCTCTGTGTAGGATGGCTTCTTGGGCCCTCGCTCCACGTTGAGCTCTGCGGTCTGAAGCAGTCACAGCGTCAGCACACGGTAGTCAGGACATGCGGGGACGGGACTGAGGGCGGCGCCAAGGGAAGCAATGTGTGGCCGTTATCACCAGGACGGGCACACAGATGGCCCCTGGCTTCCCATGGTTCGACTGGGCCACTGTGCTAGCTTTCACCTTCAGTGCAGGGTCGATAAGCTTTAGGGGCTCATGAACGTCTCTTTGGAAGCAGGTGTTCCATGTGACAGTCTGCCCCTCCACAGGCTGCTCTCAGGGTTTTGGGCACATTTAAGGCAGGCTGGGCTCAGCCTTGGTAGGGTAGGAGCAGTCAGTCTTTGTTTGACTGACATTTCCCACATAGGAGTAGGTTCCTGGGACACGGCTGGAGCATAAGTCATGGGGCATCTGAGTCGGAATCAAACGCTGCGTACTTGGGTTTGCACCAAATCACGGCCTCTGAGCATCCCATCACCCCTGTCACTAGACCCAGCCTCCCACGGCTGAGCAGCGCACACAGCCCCGGGTGGGAGCCCCGGGCCCAGCCAGGCTGGGGCCTCGGCCAGGTCCCTTGGCTGCACCCCGGCTCCTCACTTGCCAGACTGAGGAAATGGCTCCTGGTGAGGGGGTTGGCTCCGTGCCAGAATGCCAGCGCATCTGTGATGCACCGAGTGCCCAGGCCTGGGGGGCAGGTCCTGACAGCTCCTGCTGCTTCTGAATGACACTCCAGCTGAGCCCGGGGGTGGGCACGTGCGCCTGTGGGCCTGGCACACTCCAGCTACCGCCCAGGTCGCTCACGCTCTCCGTGCCACCCTCCCCCTGCAGCGTGGGGCATGGTGCCTGTGTTCTCGACTGCTTGCTTCTCCAGGCTCATCTTACAGTGCCTGTTCTGCTTAGAGAAAACCCAGCTTCCCCTCCCATGGTCACCGTGGCTCTGGACTGCCTAGCGTGGCCACGCTGTACCACATCAGCGACTGATCCTACCCAGGCCAGGCAGGCACAGCCTCGGAGGCTCACCGGAGAAACAAGCCCCAGAACACAGCCCCCTGTGGCCGCTTGGGAAGCCGACCCTGCGTTTCTCGCTCACTTGCTCCCAGGGACGCTGGGCCCCAGGGACTCAGAGATTCAGGAACACTCGGCCCAGGGACTCTGAGACACAAGGACACTTGGCCCAGAGACTCAAAAATGCTCAGTCCCCCCCCCGCCCCAACGCCTCCCTGCCATCCTCGGACTCCTTGGCCCAGCCTGCACCGCAACTGACACATCTTTGTCTCAAGGCCTCGGGGGGCCCGGAGAGGATGTGGGTGCAGTAAAACCCCTGATTCCAGCCTCTCGAGGGTCTACTCAATCATGCTGGAGGGAGGGAGCTGGGCAGGAATTCTGGGTGAAATGAGACCCATGCCTTAAACCCCAAGGCTATCTGTCCCGTCCGAGTCCCCACCCTGCGCACCCCTGGGCCAGCCTGAGCATCACCTTGCGCAGCGTGTGTGTCCCCCCGGCAGAGACGATGGCCTGCATCAGGGCGCTGTGCAGGGACGTGTCCTCCGGAACCGGCCTCTGGACCACAGGTCTGAACTTCTTCTTCGGCCCAAAGATGCTGAGGGGCGGGGCCCCGTCTGTGTCGTGCACATTGCTGGGTAAGGGCTGCGGTGTGTCCTTGCTTCCTGGGCTCACACACTGACCCACTGAGAGCTGACTGACAGCCCTTCCATGCTCAGTGCCGGAGCCCGAGGGCGGGCCTGGAAGCCCACGGCTGCCTAGAGCCCAGGCGGAGCCGTTCAGCAGCACCGTGCCCGAGGGGGCCTGGGTGTCTGCCACCTGCTGGGTCAGAGGGCGTGCCCCGTTCCGTGGGCACACGGGGTCGGACGCTGTGCCAGGCTTCTGGTTCCTGGTGCTTTGCTTCCCAGTGAAACCACAAGCCTGCTCCACAGAAACATGATCCCTCCGGGAAGATCCGCCTCGCGGGAAGCCGGACCCTATGGGGACGCTGGGGAGACTGTCCCCAGGAGACGACGGCTTTCCTTGCGGGCTGCAGATGTCCCCTCGAGGGTGGGCTCCCGCGGCTGATCCCACCACACAGGTCTGCTCAGCACTGCCTTTGTGTCCCTGCGTCTCTGAGGACAGGCAGGGGGCAAGCAGAGGCTGTGCAGCCGGCGCTGGTGCTCGGCCTGCGTGGCTCTTCTCAGAACTGCCGTGCTGCTGGGCCTTCGGGGGCCCTATCCGCCTGGCTATGGCGGAGGCCACATACTGGCTGGACGTTCTCCTCTGGGGCCTGGGGAACATAACCTCCGTGCTGCCAGTGGCTGGCACCTGCGTGTGACAAGTGACCACGGAGAGCGATAGCGGCCGGCTCCTCCCCTCCTCCAGGTGCGTGCCAGCTTCCTGGGCAGCAGACTGTGGCCGCGGTGCTGTGGGCGTGTTCACTGCTCTCGGCCGGCCGTCGGGGTGCAGCGGCTGGGCCAGCACGACAGAGGCCGAGGTGGGGGCGGAGGTGCAGGTGGAGGGGGGGACGGAGGTGGAGGCAGGGAGGGGTCTCTTGGTCGGGCCCGAGGGCTTGTCCATGGAGTTGCACCTCCAGAACTCTCTGACCTTTTCGACGGGCTGAGGGTCTGCGTCTGGAGGGGATGGGGCCGAGGAGATGGTCCTGGTGTTTGTGTGGGGACTCACCAGGTCCCCGAGCTCGTCGATCATGATGGCACCCAAGGACAGGGACCCTGCTCTGTTGTAGCGCCTCGTCTCCGACTTGGCTGGGACGATTTTGTAGGTGGTGAGGCCGTGGCGGAGGCCATAGCTTCCCCCGGGGGTTTGGCCTTGTTGGTACCAGGCCAGCGGGGCTGAGATGGCACTGCTGGCCCTGCTGTCCTTCCCGGTCAGGGCCGGGGGCCTCGTGTTCTCTGTGGCCTGCGTCTTCTCACCACAGGCAGGGCCACGTGCCGGGTCTTTCTCCATGTTGCGCTCATCAGCATGAAGCCTGGAAGCAAAAGCTGTCCCCAGGGGCCCCGCTGCAGCTGAGTGCCCGTTTCTGTGGGTGGCAGATGTGGCTGATGCGTCGCGGGAAGGAGCCTGTGGGTCAGGCCCCGCTGTGCTCACCCTGGCATGGGGCTGGCTGTGCCCAGCCTGGAACGGGGACAGGTGTGCCCTCCTGCTGGCGGCATCCTCTGTGTCGAAGGAGCCGGCATTGTTGTTTCTGTTGCAAAACACGCCCAGGTCCAAGGGATCGTCAGGAACCTCCCCTATGAAGGTCACCGGGATTGCATCCGCGTCACCATCAGAGGCCGGGGCCTCCCGCGCACTGTGGTGGGATTCGCCAGTGCTGGAGCTGGTCAGCGAGTTGCTGTCTGTCCCGTAGCTCTCCTCCATGTCTGCCAGGAAGGACAAGTGCAGGTCACTGCCAGCAACGCATGTAGTCCCCAGCCCAGTCCCATCACGGCTGCAGCTACCCATGGCCCTCTGAGGCTACTTCTCAGCCCGAAAACCTGCTGCAGACGCAGGGGTTTCAAGCTCAGGGACACGGCTGTGACACAGGTCAACTTAGGGACCAGCTTGTGCACTGCGATCCCTGGAGAAACTGCCAGCACACAGGGAAGGAGAGAGGGTTCTGGGTTGGCCCCGTCTTGCTCGGGTCCCCAGGACACACACTTCTGAGTGAGCCAGGTGGCCAGGCCTCTGGGCCTCCTCCAGCTGAGCCTGAGCCTGCAAACTCACAGCAGCCAGGGGGTGGGGCTGGGACTCAGCGCGACAACCCCATCCCCAGGGCAGTTTTCTACTTCCCTTCCTTCCTTTGGGTTGGTTTGGAGCCTTGGCCAAGACATGATTTCTCATTCCCTTGGAGAGAAGGGTGTGGCTCATCTGGGAGAGCCTGGAGCTGTCCAGGGAGACAGCATGCACCTGCTGCGGCCTCACAGGTCTGTGTCCCATGGAGGCACCCACGGACAGTGTGCTACGAGAGGCCCAGACAGGCAGAAGTCTCTGCTCTGTGCCACTCTGCATCTCGCTAACTCATCTCGTGTTCTAGACCTTTCTGTCCAAACACAGAACATGCAAAGCACACCACCTGCAGGGAGGTCCACGAGGCTGCCCAGGGCCCAGAACAGCCGTCCATCAGGAACCCACGCCCACTCCAGGGCTGTCCCCTGCAGCTGTCAGCTGGGGTTCTTCTGATGACTTCCGCCCACCCTGCCGTGGGCTCCACCAGGGCAGCTGTCCCCTCTGTGCTCCAAGGCTGCTGGTTCTCACCTTCCGTGTCTCCCTCAAACTCCACCAGTGCTCTCTGGAACTGGCCCACAAGGAGGAAGTCGCTGTCGCCGTCGCCTGTGGCGGTGGCCACTCTTCCTGCTCTAGGGAGACAGAAAGGCAGGGAGCTCAGTGCTCTGAGGGTGGATGCAACGTGCTCCTCTCCGGAAAGATCTGAGCACAGGCCCATGCCCACTGCACCCCGGACACGCTGTGCATGTGTACGTTCTGTGCGGTGTGCCGGTGTGATGTGTGTACATGCACGTATGTACATAATGCATTGTAGATGTTGTGAGTACAAGAGGGACGTGACATACACGGCATGGTGTGTGGTGTCTGTGTGCTGTGTGGTGTATGCATGTGCACAGTGCATGTGCTGTGTGTGTGCTGTGTGGTGTGTATGTACACCCATGCTCAATTAGCTGTGTGTTATGTGAGGTGTACCTGTGTGCATATGTGTTTGATGGGGTCCACGTATGTGTGCTGTTTGAACATGCATGCTGGTGATTATGTGTGATGTGTGGTCTGTGACATATGTGGGCACACATGTGCTGCACATGTGTGATATGCAGTATGTGTGTGTACACCAATGTTGGATGTGGTTTGTGTGGTTGTGGTGTGTGTGTGTGCATGGGTGTGTGTGATGCATAGTGTGCAGTGTATGGCTGTGCATATACCTGTGCTGTGTGTGTGTGTGTGCTCTGTGGTGTATGTACATGCACTCTGGTTGTGATGTGTGGTCTGTGACGTATGTGGGCACACATGTGCTGCACATTTGTGATATGAAGTATGTGTACACCCATGTTGGACGTGGTCTGTGTGATTGTGGTGTGTGTGTGCGTGGGTGTGTGTGGCATAGTGTGCAGTGTATGGCTGTGCATACACCTGTGCTGTGTGTGTTGTGTGTGTGTGTGCTCTGTGGTGTATGTACATGCACTCTGGTTGTGATGTGTGTGATGTGTGGTCTGTGATGTATGTGGGCACACATGTGCTGCACATGTGTGATATGCAGTATGTGTGTGTACACCAATGTTGGATGTGGTTTGTGTGGTTGTGGTATGTGTGTGCATGGGTGTGTGTGATGCATAGTGTGCAGTGTATGGCTGTGCATACACCTGTGCTGTGTGTGTGTGTGTGCTCTGTGGTGTATGTACATGCACTCTGGTTGTGATGTGTGGTCTGTGACGTATGTGGGCACACATGTGCTGCACGTGTGTGATATGCAGTATATGTGTGTACACCCTGTTGGATGTGGTCTGTGTGATGTGTAGCACATGTGTGTACAAGTGTGCTGGATGAGGTGTGTGTGTGCATGTGTGAGATGCGTAGAGTGTGGTGCTCCAGTGAGGTAGATCACCCACCCCCCAGGCCCACTCCCTCTGAAGTCTGTTTGAGTTGACTGCCCAAAGACCAGGCCCTGTGCCGCGAGGGCAGGTTTGCACACCTGTGCTGCACGAGCACGGGCAGGAAAGAGGCCGCGGCTGCTGAGCTTGCACACTCAGGTGGTGGCCAGGGGCTGGTCCACGTCCCACTTCGCCCCAGAGCACTCCTGTTTTTCCTGGTGTCCTGAGGCCCTGGTCAAAGGCAGCAGCGGGGGGTGCTTGCTGTCAGGAGGCCCCGGGAGAGGCAGGCAGGTGCCCGGAGCCCCTGCCAGCACTACGAACTCGTGCCCCTCCTCCACAGCAGAGCCTGGGGCAGGTGGTGGAGGGGACAGGTGTGGGGCGCTGACCGAGCCACCCGCAGAGCTGAGCTGCATGGGCTCCTTCAAGGGGGACACAAGGTCCATGACGACGGTGACAGCTTCTACTCTTTTCCTGCAGCCCTTTGCAGAGGCTTCCTGGGAAGGTCCTGGTGGCCCAGCCTGGCCCGTGTGCCTTCACCAAAGTGTGCAGCCACCACGTGCCAGGCCTGAACGCGGCTCCTCTCTGCGAATCATCTTATTACAACCCCCAGGAGCAATGCGTCGGGCAACGAGTGCAGTTGTCACCATCGTGCGGGCAGGAAGCTGCCCCGGTCGCCCTGGCATCCACCCCAGGTGTGCCTGTTCCAGAGCCTGGTGGTGGCCCAGCCACGTCTGGGGAGCTGGGGCTCCCCACAGCACAGGGTGTCCGGGCGATGGCCGCCCGCCTGCCCAGCCGCCAGGTCTGGCCCGATGTGCGTCACAGGGACAGGGGCATCGGCGAGACACTGCTGCCGGAACAATTGGAGAGCTGTCCTCGCAGGGCTCCTGCTGCCCTCCTCCCATTGTGCGTGGACACAGAGCTCATCTGCGATTGTGCACCCGCGGCGGAAGCGGAGGACTCTGCCGCCGACTGTTAACACGAGGGCCCACTTCCGTCGCTGCTCATCAGGCCCAGATAATGAAGCCGGAACAGCTCCGCACAGCCCTCGCTTCCGCAGCACGGGTCTCGTTCCGATCAACAAGTCTTTCTTACTCGGTGACGAGGTCCATTCGGGAGCCAAGACGTGGCTTCCAGATCCGCCTCGGCTAATGGCCTGTGACAGGCTGGACAAAGGGGCCGGCTGGAGCTGTGTGCCTGCAGACCAATTAGCAGGGGCCACGGAGGTGCGTGTCGGCCCCTCCAACTGCCTGTCCTTGGCCTTTAATTACCAAGTGCATTTTGCTCAAGTCATGTTTTTCGCTTTCATGGCGTGTGAGGGCTTCAAAAATCCACATCAGAGTATTTGCATTTAAAAATGTAACGAACTGTACGGTAAAGGAAGAAAGGGGGATTGCTATATAAAGCAGCTTTGGAAGTGGAAAAAAGGCACTTTTAGCTGAGGGCTCTGTCCATTGTCTCTTGATAGCTCCCTGTAAGGACGTGATCCCATAGAAGGCAAAATCTGCACACAGCCAAGTTCATGGCATCCACGTGGCGAGCTCTAACACGTGCAGCCTGCACGAGGACCATGGAGTCTACGCAGAAATGCAGAGCAAGGCTTGGGGGCACCACACAGCAAGGAATCCAGACATGCAAATATCGCAGGCTGAGGGTGAAGCCAGCAGCACAGCACTGGTCTGTGGGCAGGGGAGGCAGCCACCTGGGCACAAACCCACCCAGCAGCAGGACTCACGGCAAAGCGTGAAGTACAGCGAGGAGCAAGCCTTTCCCTGGAGTTGTACTCGCTTCAGTGCAGAGCAGCTGGAGTGGCGGGCCAGCTTGTTGGCGAGCAGAGGGTAATCACAGTTCTAAAAGGCTCCTTGCATCCCCCAATGCTCAGTAGTTCCTTTCTACAAAGGAACTTAGGTATTTCTTCCATCACAAGTGGGTGTGTGACGCTCTCTGTGGTGCTGCTGAGAGCCTGGGGACCCCAGCTGTGGGGATCAGCCTGGCAGCCACCGGGGGTCCCTGCAGCCAGGCCTGAGCCCAGCTTCCTCCCGCCCAGCTCAGCTCGGGCTCCGCTGCCCTGTAAGAGGCCTGGGCAGGCCGGTGTCCTGCTGGTTTCCCACTCAGACTCCCGAGGCTTGGCGACCTGGTGCTCGGTCAGATGCCCAGTGCCTGTGCTCCTCTTTCCTGCCTCGCCCCTCCCCTGCGTCTGCCTCCTCTGACCCCTACAGGCTGCCCCGATGCCTTTGCTCCGTGCCAGGCTCTCCTGGCCACGTCCCTTCCCCTTCGCAGTCTGGCCTTGCGCCCTGGTACTGCCACGTGGGTCTGGGCTCTGGGGCCCTGCTTGCCAGACAGAGAGAGGGCACATGGGAGGAGCTGCCAGCTGCAGTGCACTGTGGTCCCTGGTTGGTGTCTCCTGAGCCTGCCACGCCCCCACACCGGAGGGAGGAAGCAGTGGGCCTGTCAACCCTCTGCAGCTTCTCCTGGAGCCACGTGGCCCGGGGACTGCTGCCTGGGTGGCTCCTGTGGCAAAGCTGAAGACCCATGGCAATGCCTCTACCTCGCTTTCCTTTCAGATTTCAGGATACCACCTTTTCCTCCTCGCTCACACCATTTACTCCCTGCCAAGGGCTACAAAGGGGCAGCCCCTCCTCCTGCTTCCATAAGGCACAGGATGTGTGCCTGCCATCACCGGGCTTGGAGAGCGCTTCCCGGGCGTGCACTCCGGAGTCCCTGCGGCAGGAAGCAGTGCCTGGGTGCAGGCAGCAAGTGTGCACAGGTGTTTCTCTCCCGGGCTTCCTTCCCCTCCTCCCGCCCCAACTCCCAAACAGCCAAGCTTCAGACAACGCTTCTCAACTGACAGTCTGTTGTAGGAAAACAAAGAGCAAACATAGCACAGACTCTTTACCATCAGGCTGAATGTGCGGAATAAGCTCTATCCCACGGTGCCAGCTGCTGTGGAGGACGCGGAGATGCGGGGGCCACTGCTGCATGAAACAGGACAGACGGGGACAGCACTGGGCACTTTCCTGCTGCACAGAGCCCAGGGGGTGGGCACCTCTGTGGGTCCAGCTCAGAGGGTGCTGCCCCCACCAAGGTGGGCACGCACGGCCCCTTAGCATGGGCTCACCCCACTCCCAGCCAGACAGGAAGTGGGAGCAGCCATACCCAACCAGCGTCAGGGAAGCAGAGGCTTGGGGAGTTTCTTGGTTTTCATTTGTGAAGAGCGAGACGCAGAGAACAGCCTGAGTGGGAAGCACCTGAGCCACGAGACGAGCGCACAGCCTGCCCAGAGCCCCTGTCTGACGTGGCTGAGCTTCCTCTAGGGGATCTGCACAGGGCAGCTCAATAAAAAAAATCCGAGCAGAGAGAGATGTCGCTCCCAGGTAGCAACTTCACCTGCGGAGGGTTTTGAATGGAGCCTTGGACAGCGCACAATGGGTGCAGCCACACAGGTTAGCTCCCCACATGCCTGCTTCCTGTGTCCACAAAGCCTCAGGGCGCTGGAGCAACAGTGTCTAACTCAATGCACTCACACATGAGTGCGATGCAAAATCCTGCACTTACATTTAAAGAACAAAGAAATAGATGGAACTCATATGATTATCGAATTAGTTCCAAATGTAAGAAATTAATGTTTAAGGATTTATGTATTTAATTATTCAAAAGCATGACAAGGGAGGAGGAGATAGTGCGAGAGCGAGCAGGTGTGCACAGACATCCACTGGTTGACTCTGCAGACGGTGCAGCACTGATGTTCGGGCCAGGCCAAAGCCAGGGGCCAGGGACTCCATCCTGGTCTCCCATATGGATAGAGGGCCGGGGCCCAGGCACTGTAGCCATCTTCCTCTGACTTCCCAGGTGCACTAGCAGAACTGGAAGCAGAGTAGCTGGGACTCAAGTACTCTGATACAGGAGGCTGGTGTCACAAGAGGCAGTTTAACCAACGAAAGGGCTGCTTTTCGTTCTAGACGTGGTACACATCTCATACTTCAAACACATCTCAATTCAGACCCAGAACTTGCCAAGGGCTCAGCAGACAGACCTTGCAAGTGGCCACAGTAGTGGGCAGTGCAAGTTCTTGCATGTGTCTTAAACAGTCCCAAAGTTCAAAGGCACCGGACAGGGTCTATAATGTATAAAATGTTTCTAAAATTTCCCACAGTCTCAGAGTTCCAGACCTAGAATATGCCAACTGTGTCTAAGTGAGTTGCAGGAAGCACAGAACCCAGAGAGTAATGAGGCTTCACGGTCTAGAACACAAAAACTATGTCGAAAGTGACCAAGTCTCAGGACGCAGAGGTTGGTGGGATTTGCTAGGACGCCAGGGCCTGGTTCCCTTCTGAACCCCTCCACGAGAGCTCAGTCCCTAAGGCCCTGCAGGCAGCAGCACAGGGTCCCACAGACACTGTTATCACCACCGTGCCCACCATATACGGACAGGCAGGGGCTGAGAAGGGACTTTAAGGCTGCCAGGAAGAGGGTGGGGGCCTCACAGGGGCTCCCTGCACCTGCAGACGCTACACTCTGTCTTTGGGAGCGCTGTGGTTTCATTTTGGCTCCACTGTCCAAGGAAATGCCTCCATCCCACTTAGTCACTCGCTCCTTTTACCCCAAAAGGAAGGTCAGAACTCAGTACCACAACATCTACTCTCAGCTGGATAGACGGCCTCATGCAGCAAGGCTGGCTTTGGGTTTCGGGCTTGGAAACCGTGCCAGTTCCACTGTGACCTCGCCTGGGGGAGGGGGATGCGGTATCTTGCCTGTCTGTCCGTCCATCCTACCTCCACCATCCATCGACCATCTCTCTCTCCTCCATCTCTCCATCTGTCATCCGTCTATCCTCTGGGTATTTTTCCAGCGAAAGTGTTCTACGTAAAGGGGAAGGTGACCTGGGTCAGACACAGGACACAAGACCCCCGCAAGTCAGCTGTGAACAGTGTCGCACAGTGAAAGGTCGGCTGCGCTGGTGAGGCCCCGCAACCTGCTGGGCGCTGGTCTCACGGGGCAGTGCTGCGTAGCTCAGCTTCCCCCCGAGGAAGCTGAGCCGAGGGGAGTCGCTGGCCCAAAGGCACACCGTGGACACCCGGGGGCAGGTCTGACCCGGGGCAGCCCCACGAGCCACATCTTCACCCTCGTGCCGCTGCTCTCCAGGTGTCAGGGGCACTGGTCTGGGTCCCCCTGAAGGCAGCTGCGTCTGGGGCGAGCTGTGCACAGCCTCTCTGCCTGTCACCCCCAGGGCCTCCATCGGGACGGCAACAGCCCTTGCACACCTCTTGGTCCAGGTCTGGCTCAGGCTGCGTGCTTCCTCGAGCAGAATCTCCGTACTGACGACTGCGCCAAGTCTCCCCTGCTCCAAGGCTGCCCAAGCAGCCTCTTCCACTCGGGCAGGCACACATGAGGGCAGGTGACACGTCCTGCTCCTGCTGGGATGATCCAGAGACTCAGGGAGCATCCTGCCTGTGGCCCCACAGAACACCTCTCTCATATCTGGGTAGAAATCAGCAAGATTCCCTGACCATGGACAGCGTCAGCCGAGCCAATGCCAACTCCCGCAGTGGGTCCCCAGGGGCCACAGACAGGAGCGCAGACCTGGAGGTCACTGAGCAAAGCCATGTTTCTGCACGACAAGTGACTAAAGGGAGTGTCACCGTGTTCTCTGCTGCCACAGACATAGGCAGCGTGGGGTCATCCTGACCACATGCAGCCCGTGGGAGCCGGAGGGAGGCCGGGGCCAGCAGCTGTGGCCTGATGTCCTTTGTGAGGACATACAAACTCAGCCTTAGGGTCATGCTCCAGATGCAAGGGCGAGGCTGCCCATGCGGGGTGTGTAAAACACGAGACAAAAGTCAACACAAACAAAATGCGACCTTGGTGTTGGCTGAAAATCACCCAGGTTTTGACCATGGCCATGGCTGTGGCCGTGGCTGTGGCCAAGATTCCGTGCCTAGAACCACCAGGCACTCACCTCCCATTGCTCTGGTTTGGGAAGGTGAAACCCAGGCCCTGACAGGTGGACAAGAAGAAATAAATAAAACAAAAGGTGACTGACAACACAATTGATGAGTGGTTTATAAGGAAACAGTTGCAACAAAATGTGCAAAATACGGAAGCCTTTGCTCATTTTCATGATTGACTTACAAACTTTCTTTAGAACCCAGCTTACCTTCTATTTATGTTTGCACAGCAGTCTTTATTTGACCAGTTCTTAAAGTTATGTAAAAGGTGCAAAAATTGAAGGCTGAAGAGGATCAGCATGGAAGCAGGGCCATGCGCTGTGGGTGCAGAGCTGGACAAAGGCACGGGAGTGATGGAAGGGGCTGGAGATGGGGCGAGGCACACGGATCCCCAGGAAAAGGGGTGCAGGGGCGGGGCGTGGAGACAAGAGGGCTCCCCAGGCTGTCTCTCAATCATGCAAACACCATGGAGGTTTGGGAGGAAAATGACGCATTCCGTGCCATTCATGTTAAAGGTAATTACTGAACAGCAAGGTAGAATGAGAGTCAGGTCAGGCTGCAGGCACGGAGTCAGTCCACGCGCAGTAACCAATGAAACAAGGCGGGGACAAGCTCTGCTGGCCAAGCTTTCCACAAGGGCAAAGGCTGCAGAAAGGCTAAACGCTCACAGCCATAGGACAGCCAGGGTGTCACGTGACACCCTGCATGCCCGCAAGGCCCGGGAAGCTAGACAATCATACCCTGGTGTGGGCTGGACTGACAGCCGCCAGTGCGTCACAGGCCCAGGAGGGCAGTGCTGGGCAGCGGTGTGGGGAGCAGTGCGTCACGTTCCCTAAAGTGAAGACGAATCTTTCTGATGGTCTAATAATTTCTCTTCTAGAATATTCTGTATGTATACACAGAAATCCTACAGTCTGGGAAAGAGAATGACATGCTGGCTACCAGGACAGTGGATAAGGAAATGAATGAGGGATGCCCGGCTCATCGTGGGTGACGCCTAGACACAGGGTGCTTGTGGGAGGGTGGTGGGTGCTCGGTGTTACATGTGACGGCAACACCCACGCCACAAACAGCGGAAGCCCCCGCTGAGGGGGACAGCCCCTACCCTTCCCAGGAGGGTCACCATGACAACTGGGTGTGGCCCGCTCCTCCCAGGATCACCATGGCGACATCCCCACATCTCGTCACTCACCTTGGGTTCGTGCTCCCTGGGCTGTTCCTGTCCCACGGAGGGCTCTTTGGGGGACCTAGCTCCGGGGTCCCAGCAAAGTCTTGGTCGCTGCTGTCCTCTTGGTCAGTGGCCCACTTGTCTTTGGACTTCACGCTGTCGTGCTGCGAGTCCAGGGAGACGATGTCGGAGGGGGAGCTCATCACCCCCGAGTCCTCGGTCGTGTCCTCCGAGGCGAAGCAGCTGCCCACCGACGCCGTCTCCTCCGCCTCCACGGGCACCGGCGCAACTCCGTCCACACCGGTTGGCCCTAGGGGCAGGCTCACTGGGCAAGAAACACAAGGCAAGGTCAGCAAGGCCACACCAGGCCCATGGAGCCATGCAGAGGGGCACCCACGGCCTGGCCCCTCTGGGATCAGGGACTGGGGTGCTCGAATTGGGGGGCAAAGCCTCTTTCAAACATCATGGCTTCCTCACAAAGCATCTAAGTCAGGAGGAACCACGTGTGGCTGAGGCAAAAGTCTCCCTCAAAAAAAATCAGCGTTTGCTGAGTCTGCCCTTTCGACCTGGGTTCTCCGTGCAAATACTGCAAAGCCATTCAGAAACTCAAGAGATGTGGCCGATGCAACTGTGTCCAGGCCACCCTGGGTTTGACCCAACTGTGCTGAAGTCGGTTCTTTCTAATGACATCAGGAACCACCGGACCACCTGGACCTCTAGGCAAACCAGGGAACTGTGGGACCATCTGAGAGAATGTCACAGCTCCACTCGAGGCTCGGCCTGAAAGTCCAGCGGTGCCCTCCCTGGCATCACGGCCGTGCTTAGTGCACACGGGTGGGACAGCACATTTCTGCTTAAGTCCGAGGTGATCTTGGGAGACAGCTTCCAGGAGCACTTCAGAGGCAGAACAAAGCATCCTTGGCCTAGGCTCGCCGGCCCCTGGGAACTGACACGATGAGATGCTCGGGTGGCGTTGTCAGAGCCGAGCGCCGTCCAACACGGTCTGTCCTCTGCAGACACATTACGTGCACGTGGTGTGAGTTGCCACGTTTCCCTTACTGGGCCAGGTTCTCTCAGCTCCCCAAAGCTGCAGGCCCGGAGCTGGAGCCCGACGGGCAGGCACGCATGTCTCTGGCCCAGCTGCAGGCCAGGGTGCTACTGTCGGCGCAGAGAGAGATTTTAAACAGCAAGACAGTTCCAGACATGCTGGCTATGCACTGTTTATGACAGTCAGAGAACAAGGCGTAGTGCCAGTGCCTTTTGTGTGAACATCATCCCTCCCGTGAACACTGGATGCTTGGACACGAGAGCGTGTGGCGACAGCAGGTGACGTCACACACAGCATCACCCACATTTAACCAGACAGCAGCGCAACAACATGCAACAGACACAACCAAACAAAACCCCTCCAGCTTTTCCCACCCCAAACAGTGAACTTGAGAACAAGACTTGGAGAGCAAACACGTTTCACGGAAGAGTCGGAAGGAAGGAACGGAGAGGGAAGCAGGAGCCGTGAGGGCGTCAGTCACACAGGGCACCGTCAGCTGAATGCAGTGCATGGCTCGGGCACAGCCGCTCTCTCCCAGCATCCCCAGCCCTTGTCACAAGAAACACTGCCTGTGCTGACCACACCCCTGGGGCCTGCCGCTGCTGCTCAGCCTTCACCCTGCAGCCTGCTGCCCGCGCTGGCCGTGAGCACCGAGGTGCCGCCACAGGGCAAACCATGCAAAAACCTGCTCCGTGCAGCCGTCGGAGGTGGACGGGACTGCGTTTCCTGCTCTCCCTCCCTGGCCTTTGCCACCGTCACTGGACAACGGGGTTCACTGGAACCAGCACCTTTTCTCCCGTCTCTGCTGTACATGGACCACACAGCTGGTAGGTCACAGAGACCCAGCTTCGGACCCCAGCAGAGCCGGTTACGGCCGGGAGCTAAGGGGGCTGGAGGAGGGTGACGATGCCGGGGACTGAGCGTCACGGGCAGCTCTTTACTGCCAAGGGCCTCACAGGAAGGGCCTGCGACTGCATCTGGGGACAGGGACTTCCAACCCAGGGGTGTGTGCGCCTCACACGCCAGGGATGGCTGCCGGCTCCAGGCATGTGTCCAGGGCTGGGGGGCCCAGTGGGCAACCCCCAAATGCTGGGGCTAGCCCCCTCCCTTCCCAGTAGTCAGCACACGAGTGTGAAGCCATCCGAGGAAGCTGCCGCCATAGCCACCTTCTCAGCCGGCCCCTGGGCCGGGGAGGCCTTTCTCCCCCAACTCCCATCCATCTTGTCCAGCTCACCCCTTCTTTGCAGGGGGAAGGCCGTGAACGCTGGGCGGGGCTTGTTTCAGACACCTCAGGAGCTCTGAGGCCAAAATGAGGAGGGACAAGACCCAGTGGCATGAAGCGAGCTGACCGCAGACCCTCAGTGGACGCGGCGAGAGCTGTGGCCGAGCCACCTGACACCGAGCCTCATGCCCAAGCGCCACGGGTTTGCCTGGCTCAGCAACAAGGCCTCAAGAGGTGGCTGAGGGGGGTCTGGGGGCCAAGCACATGTGCTCCCCGCCTCTGCCACAGGCTACTGCCTCGAGCCAGAAGCTAGCACCAGAGGAAACGTTTGTCTGCAATGTCTCCAGCCCATGGCACCGTGCTACCAGCAACAGAAAATGGTCAGTGGTTGTCCATTTCCCACGTCGCCTTCCCTCAGGGCCCATGGCCCAGCCACAGTCACATCATGAACTGGGGCCTGCCCTGGGGCTGGGCAGACAGTGCTGAGCCCACCCGGCAGGGAGCTCCTGCTCATGGGGTCCATGTGCGTCGTGAGGGGGGAGTCCCACATCCATGAGGGGGCAGTCACCTGAGGGCCTGAGGAGAGGGCCTGTGGGCACCAGGCCCCTACAGCAGGGCCCGGGACCCACCTGAGGAGGATGGGGACGGACTTCTGGGCAGGGAGTGAGATCCCACAGAGCGCAGAATCCGGTGGGGGTGCTGCAGCTGGTAGAGCTGCACGTGCGGGCCGTGCAGGCGTGGGGCCATGTGAGCCGCTGTCGGCGCTGGGTCTGGGCACCTCTGGCAGCAGCCCTGACTCACACAGGAGACCGTGTCCCACATGGCGCTAGTCTGCACCTGGGTGGGCGTCAGTCTCCAGGGGTTCCTGACCACGAGTTGGCAGCAGCACCCGGGAGGACCTTTGCTTGGGACCAGATGTGCCCAGACCCCCATGCTGCGCCCACCCCCATGCTCTTTGCCTGACTGACCCTGTGAACTTCACACGTTCTGACAATTTCCAAATGAGATAAGGGCTCAGGAGACTTCTTCCTTCATCGGTCCTAACTGGAAACCCGGAACATAACAGGAGAACAGGAGCTGCTTAGGCTGCGACAAGGCAGGGGCTCATCCATTGTGGCCTGTTTCCCACCCTCACCACAGGCCCAAGGTGGCCAATGAGCCCAAGGGGCCAGGACCCCAGCACGAAATCAGGGGCCCAGCAGGGAGCGCAGGTCTGAGGGAGGCCCTGAACCCCACATTCTATACTGAGTTGCAGACAACCCTTTCCCCTTTCTATAAAAGAAGCAAGTTCTTCCAGAAACAATCAAAATCCCTTCTAGATCTAGAATGTTCTATCATGGAACGCACAGAACAGAATGTCGGAGGCAGCACTCTTGCTACAACTGGCTGGTGGCCAAGCAGAAGTCTGAGAAGGAGTCAACATCGCCATCACCTTCCTGCCACCGTCAGGCGGCCCTGAGGGGCCAGGTCTTCCAGGTGATCAACGGCAAATCTGCTCTTTCCTTTGTGGACTAGAACGTTATCATTGCAGGTTTTTTTTCTTTTTTTTTTTTGTTTTTTGTTTTTTGTTTTTTGTTTTTGACAGGCAGAGTGGACAGTGAGAGAGAGAGAGACAGAGAGAAAGGTCTTCCTTTTTCCGTTGGTTCACACCCCAATGGCCGCTGCGGCCAGTGCACTGCGGCTGGCGCACCGCGCTGATCCGAAGGCAGGAGCCAGGTGCTTATCCTGGTTTCCCATGGGGTGCAGGGCCCAAGCACTTGGGCCATCCTCCACTGCACTCCCTGGCCACAGCAGAGAGCTGGCCTGGAAGAGGGGCAACTGGGACAGAATCTGGCGCCCCAACTGGGACTAGAACCCGGTGTACCAGCGCCGCAGGCAGAGGATTAGCCTAGTGAGCCGCGGCGCCAGCCCATTGCAGGGTTTTACAAATGTGAGTAAATGCATTTACTTCATCTTCAGTGGAAACCTAATATAAATTCATCATTAGATTCTTCTTTCCAATGAATAGCCACAGAGCCTATGTAGAAATATAACTCCACCCCTGTCCACCCAAACGATGCAACCCCATGCTTCAGGGGCCATTGTAACTACAGACGGCCACAGAGCCTATGTAGAAATATAACTCCACCCCTGCCCACCCAAACGATGCAACCCCGTGCTTCAGGGGCCATTGTAACTACAGATGGCCACAGAGCCTATGTAGAAATATAACTCCACCCCTGTCCACCCAAATGATGCAACCCCATGCTTCAGGGGCCATTGTAACTACAGACGGCCACAGAGCCTATGTAGAAATGTAACTCCACCCCTGTCCACCCAAACGATGCAACCCCGTGCTTCAGGTGCCATTGTAACTACAGACGGCTACAGAGCCTATGTAGAAATGTAACTCCACCCCCTATCCACCCAAACGATGCAACCCCATGCTTCAGGTGCCATTGTAACTACAGACGGCTTGACAGATTCTCCAGCTCAGGTGTGAAGAATAATTTCAACATGATCGAAAATTTTTAAATTTAATTAAATTTTTAAATTGAATTTAAAAATTTTATTTTTTCCTCTTACCATAGGTTGTAGCATTAAATTACTTTGATGTATACTTAACTGTCATTGTAGTAATTAGCAGCTAACAAAAACCACATAAATATTCTAGAAATTTAGACAGTGGCTAAACGAAGTAAAATGTCATAGGAAATGTATTCTATAATGAGCTAATTGTTTTTTTTTCCCCAACTAGTCCCTTCCAAAT
Organism: Lepus europaeus; assembly: GCF_033115175.1. Lineage (NCBI taxonomy): Eukaryota > Metazoa > Chordata > Mammalia > Lagomorpha > Leporidae > Lepus > Lepus europaeus. Next base: position 66,882,705 of record NC_084846.1, read on the forward strand.
GACTAGATTACTTGTTATTGCTAGGATGAGGCGGGCTTGGCACAAACCCAATTCATACTGTTCACTTTGAGAAGATACAAGCATGGGAAAAACACCAGTGAGCAGAGGGGCAAGAGGGGCTCTGTCACGGCTGCACCCTCAGGTTTTCAAATTCACCCTCTGCTCCACGCCAACAGCAACTTCGTGGGTCCGCCCCCAAGTTGTGGTTACTGATCTGTAACCTGACAAGGTCTTTTGTCCATTTGGTGAAAGAAAACCTGGAAAACCCACCTGAGGCTCCGCAGGATTTGCCGCTCTGACACCAGGGCTGTTTACCCTCCCACCTCAGGCCAGTGTCCCCATTTGTCCTTGGTGCTGTGTGCCTCAGGGAAGTGCGCCCAAGGCTTTCCTGCTGGGGAGGTGCCTGGGACCAAGCTGGCCACAGGAGGTTTGCAAGCACTTCTGTTAGAGGAGAGGCAGACCACTGGAAACTCCTGGTGTTCTCCTGGGGCGTGCACACCCTGGCTGGACCCCGCCAACATACGCAGAGCATCTCAGTCCATCTAAGAGCTGGGTGGTGGGTTCCGCCCAGCCTGTGCCAGGGATACCTGGTGGGGCTGTTCGTTCTAAGCAGGGGAGACAGGCAGGTGACCACGGAGCTGGATCTTGCAACAGACATGGCTTTGGCAGGTGGCAGGATATTGGGTCAAAGGCTGGCGATGACAGGCACACGAGGCAGCGCAGGAACTAGGGACAGCTGCAGACAAGGTGCTGGCGCCTGATCTGGTGCACGCGAGTGCGTGCACACACACGTGCAAAGGTGCAGGAGGAAAGGCATGGAGGGCAGTGTGGGTTTAGGGTGAGCCTTTGAGAGATGCGGCCAGCAGCATGGCAACCCCAGGCTTTGCTACCACTCCCTCTAAATGAGCCCTCGTGCACGGCTTCCTCAATGCGGGGTCACTTGCGCAATCCTTCGGAGCAGCCTCTTGTGCTTGCAGAGCACTGGTTAGCTTTCATGTGAACATGCGCCCCCAACCCCTGGACTTAGGCCCCTCATTGCACAGTGGAGCCAACAGGGCAACCAGCTGGTGACCCAGCACTGCCACGCTCTGGGGCTGGAGATGAAGGCTGGCCGGCTTCCTGGGCCTGAACACAGAGCTGGGTTCCCTAAGTACTCCTGGTGCCTCTGCATCTGCACTGTAACTCTAGGCCTGAATCTTTATGCCTGGACAGGAAACTCTGCTACCCCATTGGCCCTGGGTCATCAATTTCTCCTATCTGGGTGAGCCACAGGGGATGTGCTCCAGATGGAGCAAAGCCTTGTCAATCTGAATGTATTTACATGGTGATTGGTCCAATGACGGGCAGGAATCCTAGGCTGGGCCAATCAACATCTTCTCCATACTTCTCCTCCACAGCTATGGGGAAGATGGTCTCATTGGCTGGAATAAGTTTGAATAATGGCAGCTGTTTGTACCGGCACAGCATCACAGCTCATGGCTCCAGTCATGCCCATAACAGAGATTCACGTCTTGGAATTCCCAATTGCAAGGGTATTTCAAAAAATCAGTGGAAAGACAGAATTAAAAGGACCTTATGCAAGTGAGCTAAAGACACCACAGAAACTCATCTCGCTTGATTAATTTAAGGCATCTTTTGATTTCTTAGGACTAAAGAGTCCTGTCTAATCAATTTCCCTCATTTTTCACATTTATTTTTCTCTGTGGTGTTTCTGTTGTAGGAAGCATGGTTTGAAAACTATGAGGAGGTCTATAAAAATCAGTGGAAAATGTTTATTATGAAAATAGGCATGGATTTAAAAAATGTTTCCATCAAAATAAACTTGTATTTAAAAGTAATTAGTTAATTAATTAATTTGAGAGGCAGAGAGATAGAGGCAAACAGAGAGCTTCCATCTGCTGGTTCACTCCCCAAATGCCCACAGTGGTCAGGGCTGGGCAGGGGCTGAAGCCACGAGCCAGCAAAGCCATCCAGGTCCCCCAGATGGGTGGCAGGGACCCAACAATATAAGCCATCATCTCTGCCTACCAGAAAGTGCATCAGCAGGCCGCAGAGTCAGGAGCCAGAGCTGGGAAAGGAACCAGCTCCCACGTGGGGTGAGGCGTCTACACGGCCAGTTACACCTGCAACCCTGAATTCACCTTTTGGTTCCATCTTCCATAGCCCTCAGAGTAAAGGGGACCCTGCTGGATGCACTGCCTTGGCCTGTGCAGTTGCACATGTTGTAACCTTGGGACAGTCTCAGTCCTCCCAGCTGAAGGCTGGCTCCACTTCCTCCTCCTCCTCCTCCTCGGCCACGGGTGGGGACAAATCCAAGTCAGATTCTGATGGGGATGCTTCTGCCTCAGCACTGTTCTCAGCTGCTCACAGGGAAGAATCCGAATGCCATTGTGCTTTGTTTTCCTACCACAGCGTGCACTGTGCACCATTTCAGCTGGTAACAGAGCAGGTGCACGAGGGCTCCGTGAGAATGGTGGGGAGGTGAAAAGACTTACAGTGCAGCGCCGTCATAGCCTTCGCAAAGCACAGAGCGATGCAGCACACATGTGTGTGCGTGACTCCCGTGTGGAAGCACAGAGCGATGCAGCACGCATGTGTGGGCGTGACTCCGGTGTGGAAGCACAGAGCAATGCAGCACGCATGTGTGTGCGTGACTCTGGTGTGGGCAGACCTGCCAGCTGCCTGTCATATGAACGAACAGCACCTGTCATTAGGCACACTGGTATTCCTGGCCAAGATGCTCAGCCACCGAGGTGCCGGATGAGGTGTTTGCTGTACCCCAGGGGATGCTTCCTAGGCTCTCCAGCGCCCACACACTTGGCTTCCTGCATCTCCAGGCACCACAGGCTGCGATGAGTGACCGGTCCTCTCCGCCCACCTTGTGTGTGTGGCTCCAGGGTGTCTGTGTGGTGACTGAAGGAGCCGTTTCTCAGATGTACCCCAACAGTAAGGGTGGGGCGAGGGTGTCGCTTATCCCTAGGACCAGTGAGACCTCCCCCCCACCTGTGGATATCAGAACTTCTACCAAAACGTGTCTCCACGTGTGTGTTCCTAAGCACGAGTGTTGCCTCTGAGAGTGTTCTGATGTCGATTTCCTTCTCAACAGTGGCCGTTCTTGCTTTATGCGCTTCTCCACCAAAACTGTCCGAGGCACAGACTACCAGCGCTCACTTCACGGTGGGGATCGAGATCCTAACCCCACCTCGGTAGAGCTAACCCCTCCAACGGGCACGTGTCCTCTCCCACGTGCTGGCACACTGCCCGCTGGTTTGCGTGTCAGCAGGGGTGGCCTTCTCGGGCTCACCTGAGTGTTACCCTTCAGGGAACAGCATCCCTGGGGGAGCCCACAGGCCCACGCACAGACAGCGAGTCCGTGGGGGCAGGGACAGGACCCATTTGGACCCAGTGGTCAGTTTTCCTCATAGCCACAACAGCAACTCGGGTGGATGGTGCACTTAGCCTCTCAGAACTGAGGCTACACTTTGTTTCCAGGGCATCTAAAATTCCTCCTCAGCACCAACCATGTGGCCCCGCCTCCGCTGACCTCATAGCTCCTCCTCTGTGCTGATGTCATAGCCCCGCCTCCACTGACCTCACAGCTCCTATGTGATGTCATAGCCCCGCCTCCACTGTCCTCACAGCTCCTCCTCTGTGCTGATGTCATAGCCCCGCCTCTGCTGGCCTCACAGCTCCTCTGTGCTGACATCACAGCCCCGCCTCCGCTGACCTCACAGCTCCTATGTGATGTCATAGCCCCGCCTCTGCTGGCCTCACAGCTCCTCTGTGCTGACGTCATAGCCCCGCCTCTGCTGTCCTCACAGCTCCTCTGCGCAGTCATAGCCCCGCCTCTGCTGTCCTCACAGCTCCTCCTCTGTGCTGACATAGCCCCGCCTCTGTTGTCTTCACAGCTCCTCCTCTGTGATGTCATAGCCCTGCCTCCGCTGACCTCACAGCTCCTCTGTGATGTCATAGCCCTGTCACTGATGACCTCACAGCTCCTCCGTGCTGACATAGCCCCGCCTCTGCTGTCCTCACAGCTCCTCTGTGATGTCATAGCCCCGCCTCCGCTGACCTCACAGCTCCTCCTCTGCGCTGACGTCATGGGGTCAAGTGAGACTTGAGACTGCGGGCCAGCTCAGCTCAGCACTGACTCGTGCAAGCTACAGCATGGAAGCCGAATCTGGACAGCGGCAGTGGCTGCTCAGAAGGGCAGCACCGGCCTTCCTCATCTGGTCCACGTGCCCCTGGAGGCGTGTGCGTGGTTCTTCCTACTTGGCAAAGTACAAAAGCATCGCAGCCAGTGAATCATTTCACCTACGCCTGAGGCTACATGGCATAGAAACGAACCGCCGGGTTCATGGAAGAGGCAAGCCCATTCAGAATCACAAAAGCCCCGTCAGCCGAGATCACCAGGAAAATGTTCCATGACCCGGACTAGAACACCTGCATTTAAGTCTGCCTCCGTGTCCCGCGGCTCCACTCGTCCAAGGATCTCGATCCACGTGGAGCCGTCCTTCAAGGAGAGGCACCGGGCCTCTGCTATTCCAGGGGCTTCACTTCTTGGTGGGAACAGACAAGGGGGCGGCGGACGGCAGCCCTCCTGGCCAGATGGAGGCCACTGCCGCTGTTTCTCTCCCCAGCGCATTAAAGCTCATGGATTTCATTTAGCCCAGGACTTGGATGGCAACTGGATGTTCTGGGACATGCCCAGTCGCCAAGGGATGTGACCTGGTTGGCACTGACTCAGGTCTGCCACGAGCAAAGGTGTCCTGGGCCACTGAGGGCGGCCGACTAAGGGACGCTGCCCCTTTCCTGGGCTGTTTCCTTCGGATTCTCCCTTTTTATCATTAGCACCTTGAGGACAGGCACGTGGCCCACGCACACTGGGCTTCCGTGTGCAGCTCCTCATTTCAGTCTGACAGAACCTGAGCAGACGGAGGACTGCTGTGTCTCCGTAGAGCCTGTCGGGTGACAGCTGTCTGCCGCACTTCTCGGTGTCTCTCTATAAAAGGTCCCCTTTCATTCGGGCACTCTTTACCCCACCTTCCTACCCAGGGTCCTCCCTGACCCCTCCCTGCATGCTGGGCAGGTCCACTGGGGTCAGCATTTCTGCTTCCCCAAACTCCCCCCCCCACCACCATACGGATTTCCCAGCCCACCTCGTGTTTGTTTTCAGCCCTTTTAGGAACTTGAGTTTTTAAAATACCACTAGCATTTCCAAGCATTTAAAATAAAAGTTGGTGCAAGTTTTCTAGCTGTGAATAATTTAAATTGCATTCAACACGCTGCCTAAAACCCTCTCTGAAATCACTGGGCAGGGGGTACTTCCTGTCTCCTAAGCAGCAGCTCCCACTTCCCATCCAGCTCCCCACCTTTCCTGGGAACTGGCTTCCAGAGCCTTCCACAGGCTCCAGACACGAGGGACTACGTTAGAGTCCTCTGAGTGGGAAAGTGACACCTAAGAACACGCCAACCAGGTCCCCAGCCCGCGAAATACGCCCAAAACAAGAAGTCAGCTGGGACAAACCCGCGACGAGACCTGTGTGTGCAGGGGACCCCGGCCGCTGCTCCGTGGCTCACAGACCTGTGTGTACTCAGCAGACCCAGTCATGACCCCCACCCTGCGGCCTTCGTTTCCACGCAAAGGACCACGGGTCACTGACCATGTGCTCTGCTCCTTCCCAGAGCAGGTGTGCTCCGCACAGTGCGGGCGTGGGCAGCGCCAGGGTGGGGGTGCGGGCAGTGCGGGCTTGGGTAGCATGGTGCGCCAGAGGTGCGGGTCAGGCGCTGGGGGCGCGGGCGGGGAGGGCCGTGACCAGGCCTGGCGAGGCACTGGAGTAGGCGGAAGGGTGGCGTTGACTTCTGCCTCTGCCCTAGCTCTGCCCCGGCCTCTTCCCTGGCCCTGCGGGCAGTGGCGCCCCATCCGGAAGCGCTTGGGAGGCGCCGCAGTCCGGAGTGGTCTGGGGCTGTCCCCGCTCTGCCTCCCAGTGCCCAAACGGCCAGGCCTCGCCTCACTAACTGCACGGGATGGGACCAGGCATCTGGGGCAGCCGCTGAAGCCTCACCATGGGGTGGGCTCTGTGACGCCCCCGCCCCTGCCTCAAGCTGGCGTTGCTCTCAGTGGCCTCAGCGAACATGGGCCCTCGTCCTGTGCAGAAAGCCACACCTCCCAGGCCCTGGCGCATGGGGCCACCCCCAGGCCGCGGAGCACATGAGCACCTGGGCAGCCCACGTGTCTGCAGCCAGCCCAGTGCCTCCGCGGAGCACACCTGCAGAGCATCTCCGTGTGAGGGCGGCACTTCTGGGGAAGGTGAGGTCCCCACAGGTGGAGCGGGCCACCCTCGATGCCTGCAAGGGTCGGTAAACCCCACAGGCTGTTTGGGCAGGGGCGGCGGCGCACTCACCTCCCTCCTCTTCACCATTTCCTGTCTCTCCCTCTCATCTCCTTTGCACCTGAGCGGTGGAAGTGAGCTGGGTGTGCCAACTCTCCAAACCCTCCGGACCTGGGCCTCACTTGGACCCCGACTTCTGGGCGAGCGTGGAGGCTTCTCCAGCCCCTTGGTGTGCCCTGAGCTGAGACCGGGGAGCACTCGCCATTGGTGCTGGTGGCTTCTCTGCAGTGGCCAACACGGCTCGATGGCTCACACATGACACTGTGGAATATTTACCTTTGTGCTGGCACAGGGAAGCATGGGCATTCGCTGCTCAGTGGGGCTGGGGGGAGAGGGGACCACAGGGGCACAGTTCAGCACATGCAAGACGTAGCCCTGGGCCCCCAGCCTCCACCATCACACCAGACGGGCACTGGGTCCCCATCTGGGCCATGGCACCTGGCATCATGGCAGCCCTGGACGGTTCCAGGGTGCAGATGGTCAGCAAAGTGGCCTCGGGACTGCCTGACTTGCCCCATGGAGGGACCACAGCTCAGAGGCCACTGAGATGGGGGGAGGTGCAGGGCACTCCACTCAGGAGACCTCAAAGGCACCAGGCTGTTCTTCAATGCCCTGAGAAATGGAACTGTGAACGGAGATCCTCACGGGCTCAAACACAGGCACCGGGATGGGGAGCAAACACACAGCCCATCAGGAACAGGCTCCAGAGTCTGGCAGGCCAGAGGAGCTGAGCGGGTGTGTGGGTGTGCACAAGTATGCGTAAGTGTGCACACGTGCTCACAGATGCTCAGATCCAAGCCAGGTGGAGAGGTATGCAGGAAATGAGGGGGCAGAGAAACGTGTGCATGAGTTCAGGATGGTGCCGAAAGCTGCAGCCCACACTCGTCCCCAGTGGACGTGGGGGCCATGGGTTGTCAGCCAGGCCCTGCCTGGGAGGGGGCGCTCAGGGATAAGTGCAGGGGTCAGAGCAGAGCGGCAGCTCCTGTGTGAACTGGGCAAGGGTGGAATTCAGGGTTCTGGCAGACAGAGGATGCACACTGGCAAGAGGGCCACACACACCTGGGGCAAGGCCACCATGGCTGTGGCCGCTGGCTACAGAGCTGGGGGCTCAGGCATGAAGTCAGAGCCTGGCTGTGCTCTGTGCCTCTGCTTGGCACAGCAGGAACCACCCCATCTCGGCTGTCGCATCAGCCAGGTGCAGCCAGGGAGACCCCGGTTGTCACACACAGGGCTGTTTCCTGACACTGGCGTGTGAGTCCAAACCTACGGCAAGTCAGAGGGAGAAGCCAGCGTCCAGGACAGCCTGGCAAGGGTGGAGCCTGGCTGAAGTGTTGACCTCCTTTGTCCTAAGACGAGTTTCCTATCATCTGTGCTGCACAGAGACCTTATTTGTAACACAAGGCCAGAGACAACACCGACCTACAGCTGTGGTAAAGACGAAAGGGTTAATCCATGGCTTGGGGGAATTTTAGCCATTGTCATCGCCTGCTTTCGCTCTCTCCACACCAAGGGGAGCCATGCAGACCGAGGACCTGCCCCTCTGGCAGGAGACTTTGTGCGACCCCACCGTGCAGCTGGTGTGCAGCCAAGCCTGGCCACCTCTGCACAGGTCGTTTCTGGCCTGAAGGGTGGGCAGCAGGCTTACGTTCAAGGACAAGTACTGGTGATGGGACTGGAGCTCACCAGGACAGTGGAGGCGCATCTCTGCCCTTCCAGACAGGGAGGACAACTGCTTCCATGGTAAATCCCTTTCCAGTGGCACATTAGTAACTAACCTCATGTCTGCACGCAGCAGCAAATCAATGCAATGACAGCGTGTACCCATGCATGTTTGCAATGTGCACATACATGTTGGCAGGTTGCATGTGTGCACACATGTGTATACGTGTGTGTGGTGGAACTTCTACATGTGAAAGTGTACATACACGTGTGTGCCATGGGAGTATGAGCATTTCTGCACCACAGGCACACACATGCATATGCGTTTGTACGTGTGCACATGAGTGCGGCAGTGGAGCTAACATATGTATCTACTCCTCCCCTTGCACCTACCAGTCATGTCTGTACACACATGTGCTGGTGTGAGTGCGCACACATATCCCGTTTTAGGCCCATTGTTCACACCAACGGCAAGGGGTGGGATGCCTGCCGGTTGGGGCACAGCCCCCTCCCTGTAACGTCAGGCAAATCCCTCCATGCTTCCGACCTCCCTTTCCCGTCTGTAAGCAGTGGACCCAGCCCTGGGGGTGCAGGCACTGGAGGCTGCTCTTTCTCTGTGGCCGTCATGGGGGAATGCAGGCATACACACACAGCCCAAGGCTCACTTCTCCCATCCATGTTTCCACGCTCCACAGCCGCTCTATCGGCCAGGTCGCCAGGGCTCCCCCTGCTGGTTGACAGTGGAGAGGAAAGATTGGCGCCTGTGATCTGCGGCAGGGATGCTCACAGGTGCGCACACAGGCGCTGAGCCATCACGCCACACCCCGTGGATACCTGCAGTGACTGTGAGTGAGGCGGGCTGCCTGCTGCTGCAGAGGCCCCACTTCCTTAAAGAAGCCATCCCTTTAGCCACCTGCTGGCCTGGGAGTCTCCAGCCTGCTGCTTGCGCCTGCCACTCCCGACGTGGGCAGCTGGAGCCAGGCCAGGGCAGCAGGGGAGGGGTGGGCCTGCTCTCCCCTACTTAGAGCCGGCCAAGCCTGTGCCCGCTCATCGGGGGAAACTGACGCAGCCTTCAGGGGCACCTGCGTGTTCAGCCCCAAACAAGTCTCTGTGGCCGGGCCTCCCCCCCACCAGTGCACTCTCTGCTTCACCAGGGCATGGATTTAAGCATGTAACGCTCTTGCTTTCAAAAATCTTCTGATTAGCTTTTTGAACTCTTACTTCTCGTTCTGTTAGAATTGTTCTTAAACCCAGTTTGGAATTTTCCCCACTAGACTTGCAGTGTTGGGGCTGGCGCTGTGGTGCAGCAGGTTAAGCTGCCGCCTGTGACTCTGACATCCCATATGGGCACTGGTTCCAGTCCCTGCTGCTCCACTTCTGATCCAGCTCCCTGCTAATGGACTGGGAAAGCAGAAGATGGCCCTAGTGATTGGGTCCCTGCACCCAGGTGGGAGACCCAGAAGAAGCTCCTGGCTTCAGCCATCTTGGGAGTGACCAGTGGATGGAAGATCTCTCTTTCTCTTTCTGCTTCTCTAATAAACAAGTCAAACTAAAATGAAAGAGTAACAGTGCTGTCACAAGGTCACACACAGTTGTGGGTGTGAGGTCTTGTGTGCACACACATGGAGATGAAGGTGATGGCACGGGGTCGGGAGTGACAGGAGTGGTCATCGTCTTGCCGTAGGTGCTGGCATCATCAGTATTTGCAATGTCAAAACTTATCACGTGGGCCAGACCGCAGCTCACTAGGCTGATCCTCCACCTGCGGCACCAGCACACCAGGCTCTAGTCCCAGTCGGGGCGCCGGATTCTGTCCCGGTTGCCCCTCTTCCAGTCCAGCTCTCTGCTGTGGCCCGGGAAGGCAGTGGAGGATGGCTCAGGTCCTTGGGCCCTGCACCCGCACGGGAGACCAGGAGGAAGCACCTGGCTCCTGGCTGCAGATCGGCGCAGCACGCCGGCTGCAATGCACCAGCCGTAGCGGCCACTTGGGGGTGAACCAAGGGAAAAAGGAAGACCTTTCTCCCTGTCTCTCTCTCTCTCACTGTCTAAACTCTGCCTGTCAAAAAAAATAATAATAATAAATAAAAATAAAAATAAAGTATCAAGTTCGGGGACTTCTCTGTGCACGTGAAGTTTTTTGGCGTGTAACACATTCTTTTGTAAAGCTGTTAAAGTTGACAAACAGAATCTACAACGTGGTAATCCCATCAATGTTCCCCCTACACTGCAGCTTGCAATATTAAATGGAGACTTATTCTGCAATTAGGGACAAAAAGTTCAGTTTAAGATTAGTCACCGGGCGAGGATCCGGCCTAGCAGCTGAGGTGCTGGCTGGGAAGCCCACGTCCTGCAGGTCAAGCGTGGCTGTGCACCTTGGGAGGCAGCAGGGCAAGGCCGCAGTAGCTGAGTCCCTGCCACCCACTGGGAGACTGGATCGGGCACCTGCCTTCCAGCTTCAACCTGGCCCAGCCCTGCTTGTTGTAGGCATCTGGGGAGTGAACCAGCAAAGGGCGCTCACTTTCTCTCCAAGTTATTATTTTTAAAAATTCACTATTGTTTTACATTCCCTGAACCTGAGTCTTCGTACTTCATATTTCTGTCATTGAACCCAAAGACTCCCCCTATAGGCCATTTGTGAAGACAGTACCAGTTCAGGCTTCTTGAACTTGACCCTCAACCTTACCAGTGCTCTGTGCTGTTCCAGGGTCTTGCAGCCGCCTGTCCAGCTCTGCCTTTTTGAGTGAGGCCTGAGTGGCAGAATACAGGGGCTGCCAATCAAGCTGCAGGGCTTAGGCAGAGCCCACCAGCAGTGAGAGAGGAGGCCAGAGGGGCGGGACAACCCACGGGTGCACAGAGCTGCGTCCCCGCTTGTTGAACCCGCAGCCCTCCAGGTGTGCACTCGTTTGGGCATCTACCCAGAGCCATAACTATCTCCCTGCAGTTCCCTTCCCAGACACACAGTGGCTCCAGGAAAATGGGCTCTGGGCCTGCGTGCAGGGAGCGGGCCGCCCAGTACAAGCTTGGAGGGAGGGGAGCCAGCACCTGTTCAGGGAGGCACCTGAGTGTCAGGTGTGGCCTAACTTCCAACGCTGGCAGTGGCCTGGTGGAGGGGCTGTGTCTGTGGGCATGGAGGCCGAGCCAGCAGCTGCAGTCTCTCCTGGGTTCAGGACTCGGAAGTCTGTGTTCCGATTCTCAGCAGCTCTGTGGTTCACACTCAAGAGCTGGGGCAGAATCACTGTCGACCCCGCTCCTGTTCACACGCAGCAGGAGAGCGCAGCGTCCTGGCCAGTTCACCGGGCGGGGCCGAGCATCTCGGGCACTCGCCCCTCACACCCTAGCCGACTCCCCCACCCCGGGCATGGCTCCCCATCCCAATATGCTCGGCGGCTCTCATGCACTTTTCTGCTTCTCCACAGAAGAGCACGGGCAGGTGCAGCCCCTAACTCCCACAGCCTCACTGCTGGTGACGAGAAGGCGCTCTTACTAAGAAGAGGGGAGAAGGAGAGCTTCCACGCACGTAGGGGTGAAAACACAAGGCCATAACAAGCAGCTGGGATCGCACAAGTTCCAGCGCAGAGTCGCTGGGGGGGGAGGGTGGGGGAGTGTCGCAGTTATGTGCTGCCGTTCGTGACAAACGAGACACAAAACTGGAAAACACAGAGAACGCTGAGCCTCCTTTCACAGAGGCCGGAACCCTGTCTGCAGGTGGCCTGTCGCTGTGACAGCAAGGGGCGGGGGAGGAGGGGACCGGTTCTGAGTTTTTCTTCTGCTTCACATTCCGTGACAGCACACAAACTATGGGAGTCGTGAACAAACAGTCCCGCGTTCCGGGGCCTCATTAACGCGAAAACACGGATGTGGTGTGGCTACCACAAGCTAAAGCGATCACCAGGGAGCAGACAGTCCTAAGAAAGTTCCCGAGTGTCTCAGGTCTAGAACCAGGAGCACTTCCTTACAGGTAAGCGGCTTCAGACTCTTCCTAGGGAAAAGCCCAAAGTGCTGGTGGAGTGAGAAGGCGAAGATGACCACGCGCACCTGGCTGCAGTGTGGTCCAGCCTGGTCCACTGTCCGTGGCCGGCACAGTAACCAGGGTGAAAGGAACTTCAGCCAAGCAGGGCTTGCTCTTCTACCTGAGTGTTTAATATAAAACCTGGACCCCCAAGGAGGCCCCTTGTTCTGTGACCTTGTGTAGGGACAGGCCTGTCCCAGGCCTGCCTGATTGGTGCCCATCTTTTGTGGGCAGCCTGGGCGACAGCACGGGGTAACGGAACAGAGTTGGCTCCTAACGAGATGCAGCCGGCTCGGCAGCAAGGGCCGGGGTCCGAGTTGAGCCAGAAATGAGAACCTAAAAGCGCTTTGGGAAAAAATGTCTCATCTCATGACTGCATGTTATTCTTAGAAGGTTCTAGGGCTGGTGAGCCCAGGGCCATAGCATACACACGTCTGCAGAAATCTACATCGACCAATGGGGTGACCCCACACAGAGATCAGAAAGGTGCTGCCGTGTGTCCTGGGAACACGGGCAGGGAGACCGGAGACCCTGAAGACTGCGTTTCCCGTGTAGGCTGAGCCAGCTCTGTCGAGTGTGGGTTTTCCCTACTTCCATAGCTACGCCCTCCATTGTGTCTTGGCGGCGCACTTGCTGGCTCTCTGATCACGAAGTGGAGGTGCAGCATCACTTCCTGTGCGGAGCTTTGCCCAGGAGTGAGGCTGCAGCTCCCGCAGAGTGCTGACCGCTGTAGTCACACACGGGCCTTCCCGACGTCCAGGTAAACATTCCCTTTTCTCGTCCAGACTTCTCCACTGAACGATTCGAGGTCAAATGGCTGCTACTTATTAGGCAAAAGCTCTTTATTGCAACGCAAAAGAGGCGCTTTCTAACCGGTTCTGTTTCCTTGTGAGTAGTTTCTGTAACTGTGTTCTCACGGACACGTGGCCCTAAGTGGGTTCTGTAAGGCTCTGGCTTGCATTTCTTTATGATTAGCACCTACATCAGCTGAGACAGTTGCCATATTAGGCACAGCTAATGTTTTCATGGAGATTAATGAGACAGCAGTCTTATTAGTAAGGCATATTTTTCTTTCTTTGAGCAATAATATTTAAAAAAAAAAATCTTTCAGTGAGAACCCTGATGGGCCTTGATGGGTCACACGTATCTCGGCACAAGGAGAGAGAGAAGAGCTACCTTTCTCCCCTCGACCCTCTCGCCGTGATTAGGGGCTGCTGGGCTCTCATTCACTGGGTCGCTTTCCTTGAGACCAGAGGGTCCTGTGCTCAAGGAAGGCTGGCCATGTACACGGACGTGGCTATCACTCACCATTGGCAGCCTTACCACAGCACGCACCCATCACAAGCCAGGGTCCTCGGGATGGAACTGCACACACCCAGCACGAGCCGGGCCCTCTAGACAGAACTGCGTGCACCCAGCACGAGCCAGCCCTCGAGACAGAACTGTGCACACCCATCACAAGCCAGGGCCCTCGGGACAGAACTGCGCACACCCATCACGAGCCAGGCCCTCGGGATGGAACTGCACACACCCATCACGAGCCAGGGCCCTCGGGACGGAACTGCACACACCCAGCACGAGCCAGGGCCCTCGGGACGGAACTGCGTGCACCCAGCACGAGCCGGGCCCTCAGGATGGAACTGTGTGCACCATCATGAGCCGGGCCCTCGGGACGGAACCACGCACTGCAGGCAGCGGGGCTGCGGGAGGGGTTCGGGGACACACAGTTCCAGGCATGGAGTCAGGACTCGGTGGCTGCTGAGACACCTCCCGGCTCCCTGCCTTCCGTCCTGTGAACTGGTGGAGGACACAGTCACAGGAGGACCAGAGAAGCACGGACACACAGGGTCGCACCCACCCCGACTGCACGGTCTCTCCCGGGTGGCGACTCCCCACAGTGGCCCTGCACTTAGCTTCACCAGGTGGATGGAACATTTCAGTTCTGTGCAAAATGGCCACACAGTCAACGTGTAGAAGGAAAGTGGGGAACAGAACAGGATATGAAGAAGAAAGCGACTTCCCGGTGGGCTAACAGGAAGCAGGACTCCCCACAGAGCCAGGGCATCAGTGCAGGTGGGCGGAGACTGAAACCCAGCTTAGCCCCGAATCTTCACCTCCCGCACGCAAACAGGAACCTCAGCCAAGGGTCTCCGGTCACTTATGCATTTATATGTAAATTCCGAGGAAAGTGAACCGCAGGTGTACAGGGGCCCCTCTGCCCCAAAAGGTGGAAGGAAGACAGCAGAGACACCGGGCAGGTCGGAGGTCGGAGGTCATCCGTCAGACGCGCTTGGCATGAGTGGGGAATGATGCACAGCAATACACTGTGGGGAAAAGATGGCACAGTGTGAACGCGGCCCCGTGTGGCCGCCTGTCTGCCCCAGCCTCCTTCACCCCTGGAGATGTAAGGCTGCACGCAGAGCCACGTTCTGGCCAAACGGCAGGATTTCTGCCTTGTTTCCTTTTACTCTCTGCCTGTGTCTGCTGTTTCAGGGGTCTGCTGACCCAGCATGCTGAATTCTGACTCCCACGAGCGTCACGTCACTCACTGCCGGCCTGTCGTCTGGGTTTGCTGTGAACGCTGAGGTGCGGCAGGCTGAAGCCATCTCCTGCCCCTTGCAGAGACGTCCCAGGCACTCGCAGAATTCCAGGAAAAGCACAGCCCTGTCCCGGGGTGCCCTCAGCGTCACCTGGGTGGGCCTGGGAGGCCACCACTGCAGCTGGGTGCTGTCGAGCCCCCGGGACCCGCTGTCTTACCCAGCGACAGACCGAGCCGGGTGTACAGGGCCACCACAGGGCAGTGGCTGAATGTTCCAGAAGGCCTTGGGGGACAGCAGTGAGAACAGGAGGGCTGGTGGGGGTCTGCACCGTCATACACCAGCCTCTAAGACGCAGTTCAGAGGAATACCCTAACCTCTAGTCTATCTTAGCTGGAGGGGCCGGCGCTGTGGTGTAGTAGGTTAAGCTTCTGCCTGCAGTGCCAGCATCCCATATGGGCACTGGTTCTAGTCCTGGCTGCTCCACTGCCAATCCAGCTCTCTGCTATGGCCTGGGAATGCAGTAGAAGATGGCCCAAGTCCTTGGGCCCCTGCATCCATGTGGGAGACCCTGAGGAGGCTCCTGGCTCCTAGCTTCATCTCCAGCTGTTGTGGCCAACTGGGGAGTGAACCACTGGATGGAAGACCTCTCTCTCTCTCTCTCTCTGCCTCTCTTCTCTCTGTGTAACTCTGACTTTCAAATAAATAAATAAATCTTTTTTTAAAAAAAGTAACTTTACCCTCCGTTTCCTGAACTAAACAATTTGACTCTTTCTTGGCACTGCCGCTAATACTCACAGTGCTCTGCTGGTAACGGGGAATGCCCAGCCCTGTGGGACCCGAAGGCATACACAGACACAGATCTGCGGTCAGCCTACCATGCGGTTGACAAGTATGTGTCGCTTGCATGTCACTGTCGCGTGACAGGAGTAAAACGGGGATGAGCGTGAGACCAGGAGGCCGCGCGCTGGAACTCACCCATCCATCACAGGAATGGCTCCACAGAGACGGTGCTTTGCTCTGTCACTTACGCTGGACTGGCTACAGAGGGGCTACACTTCCACGTGCACCTGACTTCCCAGTCATCCTCGCCCGTCTGGCCGCCTGACAACGTGGTGCAAGCCCACACCTGTGCCTCTGCCTGCTGCCCTGGTGTATGTGCCCTCTCCCATCCCATATTCAGATTTTGTAAAAGGGGTTTAAAATGAGACACTTGTGTGCACACTGAAAATCCGTCTGCTGGGAGATGGCTGTCACTGGTGCCGAGGCAGGAGAAAATGACCTCTCCTTCCTTCCTGGGTGGCTTCCCAGAGCTTCGCCAACTGCCTGGGGGAATGCGTAGGAAAATGACCTTCACCGGGTCATTTAAATAACTCAAAGCCAATTAAGGAGTTGTAATTTGAGCTCCACGTGCATTGATCTTTAAATCTCCAGGGTCTTCTAATTTTAGTAATTAATTGATAACTTGTTAATAGTATAATTATAGTCAGTAGGGCAAACCTTGCAAACACACACTTCAAGGCATAACGGGACAGGCTGCGTTACTGTACTCACAAGGAAGGCCCGTGTCAGCACAGAGCAAGCTCATTAGAAAGTCACAGGGCGGAACTTGGAGGCACCCACGTCTTCTGGTTTAGACATGCACACGAACACCCACGTACATGTTAGACATCCAAAGGCCAATGCAAAGCTTAATATGCAGAAATAAGAGGATTAAAGAACAAGGACCAAAACGCATCACTCCATCGTCCTAGCAGTTATGGGAGGAAATCCCACAGCACCAAGTCCCCGAGACGGTGACCTTGGTGCCTCCCCGACACACACCCAGTCTGCCACCTCACACTCCACACGTCACCCTGAACAGGTCACCAGGAAAGCAGGCAGCACGGTGACAGCCGGGAGCAGGTGCTTGCTCCTCACGACACAGACCCACACGCCTGCCCCACCGTGCCCTTACAAGTTGACTGTCTACCGTCAATGCACCTCGGGAGAGACGAGACGACGCTTTTATAGCAGGAAGAACTTCCAGATGAGATCGGGATTCACGGGACTGCCTTATCCTCTTACTACTGGGATTCTGTGGACACCAAGAGGGCATACAGCGGCACCCGTGCTGGGGGACAGACTCCGGGTCCCCCAGTGGATTCCAGACCACGCCCTCGATGTGCTATGCTGTGCTACTGCTCCAGGCCCTCACAGCTGCAGCTTACGCTCTTTTTCTTTCCGTGTTAACTAGAACTTTTTCACCACTTCACGTAAAGGAAGAATATCCACATTTCCAGCATCACCACTCTTGCCGTGAGGGCCATCGTTATGTAAAATAAAGGTTCTTGAAGACGGCCGGTGAGACGTGAGAGTCGATGTGACCAGAGACAGCTGGTAAGCGACAAAAGGCAGGTGGCTACCCAGCGCAGGGACACGGCACAAAGCGATGCTGCACCTCTTGGGTGGTATGAGACGAGCTCGGTAAACACATTCCCTAAAGCCAGTCCCTGCGTAAGGGAGAGGGACGCGCCTGGGGCTGGGAGGGGAGATGGGGTCGTGGGGAGCCACGGCACAGGAGCCCCACACCACTGCAGGTGTCCCCCAATGGGCCACACCGGGAAGGCTCTATGGAAGGAAGAAAGGCTGGAACGTGACTCCCGCTGAGATTTTCCCATCTCCTCGGGCATGGGTGAGGCCGCTCGCTGGTGTGGTGCCAGCTCCAGCCGGGCACGCTGTGCACAGACCTCAAATGCCTTGTAGATTGCACAGAGCTGAGTGGAACAGCACACACTACCGCACTTCAACCTCACGCAGAGACACAGCCTGCCCTTGTCCTTTATTGGGTCTGTGCTGCATCGGTGCCCATCTGCAGGGTGAATACAAATACATAGAAAACTTCTAATGCTGCCACATAGCTTAAACTAGTGGGGCAGGCCCAGGACAGGGGCACACAACACAGTTTAGACCGTCAAGGGCGAAAGCCTGGGGCACTGTGGGAGAGAATGCACACTGGACAGGGGAGGCTTGTGAGAGATGAGCTCCCGGGCCCAGTGATGGAACAGCTGGGTGGACACAGCGCATCAGTCTGCACCCAGGCTGGGGGCCCTCTGGGGGCGGGAGACCTCATAGAGCCACACTGCCTCCACCGGGACTCCTGACTGCACGCCGTGCACGTGGCCAGACACCTGCGGCACTGAACGTGGAACACCTGGCCCTGGTTCAGGTAGGTATGTTTTTCGTGACCATGCATCCGCGCTGACAACAGCGAAAGCATTAACATGGGAGTGAGTGGCTTGTCCTTGGACTCGGCTCCCAGGCCCCTGGCCAATGGCCAGCCTGGGAAGAAGAGAAAGGTGGCAGCACTGAAGGCGACTCCCATCTGCCGTGAAGGCTGCCAGGAAGAGGCAAGGGAGCAGTTGGACCAGAAAGATCCAGGGAGCAGCTCAGAGGACCCAGACGCGTGTGCGGCCCCTCTCCAGTGGCCCCCACCCTCCGTGGACAGATGGGCTGCCTAAGAGCACTTGAGTCTTTCTAGTCTTTCTGTCTCAGGTTAGCTGTGCCTACTCGTTCTGAGTGGGACTGACCCCATGTTGTACAAATCCCCATGGACACGTGGACCTGGGGTGGGGGCGAGAGAACAGAGCAAGGACGGAGGGTCCCAGGTCCCAGGTCCCCGGGGAAGTCCGCTGGCTGCCTCTGGGGTTTCGGCGGATGCCAGGGCCAACCCCTGAGCAGTGTGTGGGGCCCTTGGCCCTTGGAGGCCAGGGTCCACTCCCAGCAGGAGCAGCGCGGTTCCTTGGCAGGGAGCACGGTTCTGAAGCTGGCCTCAGCAGGAGATGTGCAAGAACTTGCCGCTGGCACACAGCCGTGTCTCCCGAGTGTGAGGCAGGTGCGGGCGAGCAGCGCGTGCCCTCCGGCTGGCCGGCACCCCTGTGCCAGCTGCCAGCCATCAGCAGCACCTCCCTCGGGTGGGGGGAGGAGCGCCTGATGCCAGTATTATGCAGGCAGAGCAAGTGACAATAAAGGGCCTGGCCCGTCTCCCTGAGCCCTCCCCCTCCCCCATCGGGGCAGGCAAGCTGTGTGCTCCCTGCTGGCAAAGGGGAACCAGGTTTTTAAGGTAGTTGGCAGCCGGCAGTCGGCTTCTGCTAAGGAGGAACTCCAATCCCCAGCGGGATGCGCAAGTTTCCAGTGCACACGTGGCCAGGAGAGGGGCACAGTAGAACGGCGGTGGGTGGTGGTGAAGTGAGACAGATCCCCTCCCTTGACCTCCCAGGGAGGAGAAGGGCAACGTGACAGGGACCTGGGGAGGTGCTGGCAGTGGGCACAGGAGGGGAAGCAGGGCCACAGAGGCCGGGAAAGAGGGCGGCTGGCTGCTCCCTCCGAGCCCCTTCACCAGCTCTGCACTCGGAGCTCCTAGGAGGCGTCAGGCCCAGGAGCAAACCTCTTCACCACCCCTGAGAGAAGCAGAGGGAAACTCTGCCTCCCTGTGCCTGGTGCTGCCTCCACAGGGACCCTCCCCAGGGCTGTCTGCAGCCCCTCCCACACTGCGCCTGGGCCAGGAGGAAGCCAGGGTGGGTCCGGCTCTCTCTCCTGCTCTGCACGCGGCTGCCGAGCTCGGCATCTCGTGGCCGCCTCCACTGGCAATGGGGCTGCGCAGCTTCGTTTCTGTGCACTGTTCTGTCACTTGTTCCCAGGGCATCAGGCCGAGTGTGCAGCGCAGGAGTGGCATCGACTGTGCGGTGCTGTGGGGCGTGGGTCCCCGGAACCACCTACACCGCAGCTGCCTCACTCCTTCACGTCTGAGTCCCTGGAACAACCGCTTCACACTCGGACCACGGCTGGTGCCACGATGGCCCCGGGTACAGAGGGGTGCACAGGAAGTATTGGGGGAGAAAGAAACGGGCTGGGACTGCTTCCCCGACAGAAGGCTAGCAGTCCTGTTCCCATCTTCTCAACCTGGAAGCATGCAGGTGGCTCTCACAGAGGTGACGGGGCCCGTGGTGCAGCGCCAGTCCCCAGGGGAGGGCGTGCCACGCTGTGGGCACTGCTGGGTGCCATGGTGACGTCACGCGGAGAGGGACAGGGACACGCAGCTCGGGAGGTGCTGCTTTACACAGCTGACATGCCCATGTGCCCGTGAGACCATCCGAACCCGCTCTGCCAGGCGTGTACAAGGATTACCGTCTGGAGGCAGCAATGCCGCATCCCAGGCAGGTCAGGAAGTTTGTGGGAAAGTGAACTAAAACATAAATTCATTTTGCTGCAAGATTTTTTTTGAAATTCATACACAGTGTTTTTATAGCACACACTTTCCACATTGGGCGTTTACTGGAATCTGAAGGGAAGCCCAGGGAACCGGGGAAAGGTCCATCTCGGACAGGGCAGGCTGAGAAACAGGCAAAAGCAGGCCGTAATTCCGCGGCTGCCGGATCCCAACCCTAGCCCAAAGCTGTCTCCCTCGCTGCTCTCTCAGCACCAAGGCTTGGCCACTGGCCACGCAGCGCAGACACTGACTGACAGGTGGAGAGCTCCAGGCTCGTGAGCACAGCCCGCACAGGCCTGTGTGAGCGAGCCTGCCTGGAGATCACAGCGCAGCGGGGCCGAGCAGCTGCCGCTCTCCGGACACACCGAGGGCGAGACTGATGGGAGGAGGAGCCCCCTCTCCACAGGGTCCCCACCTCCACCCCTCGTATGGTGCACCTGCGGCTGAGGCCTGACAGCCCACCAGCGGCATCATTCAGATGCCTGCTCTGTGCCCAGGCACTGCATTGAGCATCGAGAGAGCAGCACAGAAGGAAGGCACAGACATAGGAGAGAACAGAAAAGTGTGGAAACCCGGCTCACGGCAGAGAGACGGCCAACACACAGCTGGGACAGACACGTACGTTTGGGTCTCAGGTCCGAGGCCTCGGAACCAGCGCCTTCCCCAGGAAAGCCGAGAGGCTCTGCCGCATCTGTGTCGGGAGGCGGGTAGGGTGGGGGTGGGGGCAGCACTAACTGGGGTGGGCCTCGAGCAGTGCCTCTGGGAGGCTTTTGTGGCACCTGCCGTCCGACACCTACGTGGAATCAACAGGAAGTGGTTTCAGAAGTCAAGCCACAAGATTCCAAGATTCCCTATGCTGCAACGCACAGAGTACAGTGTCACTCACCTCGCAGCAGGTGCAACCACGTCCAGCACCAAATCCAGCAGCATCCAACACGAACTTCAACCTCACTCCCCAGGAAACCCCCGCGCTGCATGCCCTGCCCAGCCTCAGTCTGCACCCAGCCCCACCGCATCCAACACGAAGTCCAACGGGAGCCAGCACCTGGCCCAAGCACACTGGGGCTTCCACTCTCACATCCACTGTGTCCAGTCTGGGAACCCTGCCTGGTGGCCATTTGCTTCTGCAGGCACAGCCACACGAAGGCTCACGGCTCCCTCCGCAGCTCCGCCCAGTTAACACAAAAGGAGCTCCTGCTGCCCACACTGGTCGTCCCAGGCTCACGGGGCTGCTCTTAGCCTCCGCCTTCTGCCTTCCCTAACGCACTGACAGCTGCGGACAGGGGAACCAGCCAGGAAGCCTCTCTCTCCCCAGCCCATTCGCTCCGTGCACCTCCCTCACTGCCCCGGGCAAGTTTTCAGAGGGACCGGAGCTGGGTTCCGGGCCGCTGAGTACCTGCCTGGAGCAGCCCCCGCCCCTCTGTGCCGTCCCTGGAAACACGCTGCCGTTGTAGTTGCGAAGGGCTTTCTGGTGCTGACGAGATCTTGGAAAGGCAGTGGCTCAGTGTAACTAGTGACAGGGATTACCAGGGCCGCACGCTACGCTGACTGAGCTATTTCTTTTAAAAAACCCTGTCTTCGGGCTTTGCAGCATAGAAACTTCTGGTAGCTAACAGGGCCCATGCTCCATGTCCTTTACCAGGTTATTAATAAAGATAAAAGACCAGAATCTCTTCCTCAGCAGCTGTAGCCATGTATCCCTTCTCTTGGCGACGGCTCTCTGTACGTGGGAACACGCTGACTTCCCCAGACGAGAGCATCCTGTCCTCCCTTGGAGCGCAGACGAGGTAGGATGCGCCCAGAGGTACTGCTGGCGAGCCTGGGCGAGCGCCATCACATGGCAGAGACTCTCCGTGGACAGGAGGAGCGCGCCCTGGGACAACTGAAGCCTTAGGTGCGGACGATGCACCCACTTGCCCTGGCACTATTCCCTTCTGGGGTTGCAGACATTAAGTCAAAGGGCAAACTCGGGCGCCTGAGTGCACGAAAGGGCCTGGCGGGAAGGAGCTCCGTGTGCACTCGGAACCAGGAGCCTGCGGCTGCCAGGCTGCCCCACCCCAGCCCCTCCCCTGCAGACGTGTTTGCTCCCACGTAAGTGAAATAATAAAGGTGAATGACTGAAACATAACTAAACACCCTGCTCCTGAGCCCGGGGCCTCTTTCCCTTTTCTCAGAATGTCGGGATCCTGGCCACACAGATGGAGGCGTCTGAACCAAGGGTGTGGGGCGGTGCAACACCCAGCTCATGCCGGCTTCTTTGCAGGCTGAGTGTCCCTTAGCCAAAATGCTTAGGACCACAAGTGTCTTAGATTTCAGATTTTTTCCTGGATTTTGGAATATCTGCATATACACAATGAGCCAAATCTCAATACAGCTTTCATTTTCGTTTCTTGAGCACTTATATACATAGCCTGAAGGCGATTTTACACAACAGTTTACATAAATTTCTGCACGAATCCAAGCTCGGTGGTGTGGAATTGTCTACTTGGGAGTTTGGAGTTTGGGGCGCTTCTGATTGGAGGTTTGGGGCTGCGTGTGCTCCACGCGCATCAGCCCCATGGGGGCCGCGCGCTCTCAGGACCGTGGGCACCACCTCCAGCTGCGCCTTCTCACACCCAAACGTCTGCGCTTTCCTCGCCCTCCCCGCTCCAGGAGCAGACACATCACCCACCAACAGCTGAGTATTTGCAGCCTCTCTCTCTCCCCGGGTTAGTGTCGTTAGGAAGGTTAAGAGCAGGTGCACCCCTGGCATTGCAAGCACAAACTGCAGGTGCGCGCTCTCCCTGCGCATGCGCGCCCCACTCACCCACTGCGCTCTTCCTTTTCTCCTCCGAGTCCTCGGTGCGCGAAGGGACCAGGGGGCTGGGCGGCGGCGGCGGTGGCTGGGGCGGAGGGGGAGCTGGCGCCCGCCGCTTCTTCTTCTGCAAGTCCATCTGCGACCCCAGAGACACCTACGAAGCAAGGAGAAACAGGAGGCAGCGCCTTGAGCGTGGTTCAGGGAGGGGTGCCGGCTCCCCGGGGGTGCACCTGGCGGGATAGAGGGGTCTCCAGTTCCAGGGGCGCCCTGGGCAGGCCGGCCTCTGACGGGGCTGGCTTCCCGGGGGCTGTGGTCAGCTTCCTGGAGCACACTCGTGAGGAATCCCCTCACTTTTAAGGAAAGGGGACATGGAAATTCCTCCTGGAACTCCAAGAGGGGCACCGAGGAGAAGGGATTGGGAGGCCCGGGCGTGGCCAGCGTACATGGCCCTGGGAAGGCGGCCTTCCAGCCAGAGGTCTGCCACCCTGCTCGGGGTCCACGGCAGAGGAGATCCCCAGCCCCGAGGGCCAGCGGCTGGGCGAAATGGGGGGCCCAGGCACCCTCTCCCTGCCTCAGGTCAGCCAGAGTTCTCGGCCGTTGGATGGCTCTGGTTAAGGCTCAGCCAGGCGTCATTGTCCCTGCTGGTTCAAGTCACTGAAAGCACCTCACCTGGTGCAGGCACCGACCGGCGCCGACAGGTGGCCAGCAGCCTTGCACCCCAGGACCAGGGTTCCCTGGTGCAGGCACTGACTGGCGCCGACAGGTGGCCAGCAGCCTTGCACTCCAGGACCAGGGTTCCCTGACCTTTCCAGGCCCAGCCTGCAGGGGAGGACGACCAACACCGCCCACCTCCATTCTGATCCAGGTGCTCTTTGGTTACTGACACTGGCTGCGCCAGGCCTGGACAAAACCTCATGATCCCAGGAGGAAAACATCCCTTCCTGGGCAGGGCCTGGGACTTGATGCGTGCATGCAGGCGCGTGTGGGTGCTTCAGTAATGCGCTCGACGCAGAAACCGCAACGCTAACCACACTAATAGCTGTTCATGCTTTTCTCTCCTTCTGCTGAAGCATATGATAATTGTGCCCCGCGTGTTTAAAGTTCCATAGCATTGTACATTCAACATACACAGAAAACGGCCAGCTGCCCCCACAGAGCCTGGAGTCAGAACAGAGCTGGCCCAGCACCTGCACTGCAGCAGCGACCACTTCCAACCCTCATTTCTTTTAGCATCGACTCGGTTTTTCTAAATCATAAGCTTATTGTGCTATTTGATTTTTCCATGTTAGATGCTGGGTTTCTACTCCAGGAGATGGGGATCTAATCTCAGTCTCTCTCTCTCTCTCTCTCTCTCTCTCTCTCCCTCTCCCTCTCTCTCTCTCTCTCTCACACACACACACATACACACACACAGTTACTCTTCATTTTCCCCAAAACCACAGCACAGAGTTAGTTGCATTCGTATTAACTCACTGTTCAGGTCTTCGGAAGTTCACCCCTTCCCAGTGCTCTTGCTTTCTACCGTTTCAGTAGCCTGTGGTCATTGTGATCCAAAAATACGAGGTGGGAAGTTCCGTAAACGATTCACACAGGTGGTAAACTGTGTTCCATTCCTTGTAGTGTGATGGAATCCCACACCGTCCTGGGACAGCAGTCACCCCTTGTCCTGCCCCCTCCCGCTGGTCACTCCGATCAGCTCCCTGTCAGCTTCCCAGAGCTGTGCTCAAGCCCTTACTTTATTGATGACGGCCGCCAAGTTCAACTGCAAGCAGTGACGCTGGCTATCTGTCAGTACGTCGTTATAACGGCACTATTCTCAGTTATCAGTAACTTCTTGTTTATCATAGATGGTTTGTATTGGACAGCATAGGTTATGCCAGCTCCCCTGGGGGGCTTGGAACGGACTCCCCAGGACAAAGGCTACAGCAGACACTGCAGTGCGTCAGACGGAAGCGTTCTTCAAGAATTCCACTGCTCAGCTGAACGCCGAGTGTGCGTACGCGTGGTCTCCAGCTGATCTGTCTTCCCTGAGCCCTTTCTCCTGATCCTCCCGTGTTTCCAGGGCCGTCCACCTTTCCTCCGTTTGCAAAGTCTGACTCATTCCAGCAGCTTTCTGGTGCAGGCTGTGACCGGGAGGACTTCTGAGGACCTGAGAACCTGAGTGTCTATCCTGTCGCAGGCGCAGCCAGTCAGGCTCCTCTGGTTCCCTGCTTCTGGGCTGGGCGCCTGGCCCCTGACTGCTGGGCAGGGTGCCGCTGAAGGCCCCCTGGTGGGCACGTTCCTGGGCCTTGAGGGGTTTTGCTGCCTCCTGCTGGCCTCTCCCACAGCAGTCAGGTGTCAGGGACTTCTCTCTTGGGGCTTCCAAGGTGTCTACTGGCAATCGCCATTGCTGTGTCTCCCCTCCTCTTCCTCACGGTGGATTAATATAAACGCCTTACTCGTTTTCATGGCACGCTGGAAGGGGAGATTTTTTAGGTATTTCCTTTCATATTTTTTTCTGCTTCACTGAGGTATAATTGGCAAACACCAGGGTATCATTAATTCACACACACACACACACACACATTGTAGAGATGTGGCTGTACAACCTGACAATGTGATGTATTGTGCACTGGGAAGTCGTCACCACCAGCAAACTATTTACACACCTATACATCAAGCTGCCGTTCGCTTTTCTTATTTTTGGTAAGAACACATAATACCTACTCTCTTAGCAAAATGTAAACTTTCTTAAATATTTATTTATTTATTTGAAAGGCAGTTACAGAGTGAGAGAAGGACACAGATGGAGAGGGAGGGAGAGGGGGTGAGGGAGGGAGAGAGAGAGAGAGTTTTTTAAATATCTGCCTGTTGTTCCATCAGAGTGATGAGCCATGATTAGCTAAATTAATCCCTCTGCCTTCAGACGAGTACAAAGGTTGGTTCTGGCTATTTAAAAATTAAACTTCTTAAAACACTCTTGTAATTTTCTTTTTCATGCATTTTTTTTCTCATCCTTTGAGTTTTTAATACATTTACTGTAATTTCTGAAGAGCGCGTTAAATTCAGAGCAAGACGCTGGATTCTAAAATTGCTATCCTGATTTTAAGAATCCTTGCACAAGAGGAGTGAGCAAGACGGGAACAGAGGGACCCCAGACGCACTCCCCAGAGACCCTGAGCTAGCAACAATTCACAATGCAGAACGCGTCTATGAGAACCCTAGAAACCAGTGAGGCCACAGCACCCCAGGCAGGCTCGGAGCCAAGAACAGGCACAATGAGAGGTAAGGGAAGCCACTTCACCTCGCCCGTGAAAGTGATGCCCCTGCACCACCTCAGCTCAGCCAATGGGAAGAGCCCCAGCCCAGCCTTCTCTCTTGGGAGGGAGACAAGAGCAAGGAGCAAGGAGCTACTGGGCCCGCACTGCATGGGTAGGACCTCAGGGGATCCAGCGAGGAAGACCGTCACTTACCTCCTCTGTCCACAGTCCAGCAGAGGACAGAGAATCCACAGCACTTACCCAATCTACAAGTCAGTGTCCTGGGGCCTGTCTGGGGACTTTGTGTTTCCGGGGGCACCAGCAGTGCCCTGGGCTCACTGGGGTGCACGATGTACCAATGCAATGGGTTCAACTGTGCACGTCTGCACCACAACCCAGGGCTCACAACTGTGCACGTCTGAACCACAGCCCGGGGCTCACTCCTGTGCACGTCTGTACCACAGCCCAGGGCTCACAACTGTGCACGTCTGCACCACAGCCCAGGGCTCAAAACTGTGCACGTCTGCACCACAGCCCGGGGCTCACAACTGTGCACGTCTGTACCACAGCCCAGGGCTCACTCCTGTGCACGTCTGTACACAGCCCGGGGCTCACTCCTGTGCACGTCTGTACCACAGCCCAGGGCTCACAACTGCGCACTTCTGTACCACATCCCGGGGCTCACTCCTGCACACGTCTGCACCACAGCCCGGGGCTCACTCCTGTGCACGTCTTTACCACAGCCCAGGGCTCACAACTGTATACGTCTGCACCACAGCCTGGGGCTCACAACTGTGCACGTCTGCACCACAGCCCAGGGCTCACAAGTGTGCACGTCTGTACCACATCCCGGGGCTCACAACTGTGAATGTCTGTACCACAGCTCGGGGCTCACTCCTGTGCACGTCTGAACCACAGCCCGGGGCTCACAACTGTACACGTCTGTACCACAGCCCGCGGCTCACTCCTGTGCACGTCTGCACCACACCCCGGGGCTCACTCCTGTGCACGTCTGTACCACAGCCCGGGGCTCACTCCTGTGCACGTCTGTACCACAGCCCGGGGCTCACAACTGTGCACGTCTGCACCACACCCCGGGGCTCACAACTGTGCACGTCTGTACCACAGCCCGGGGCTCACTCCTGTGCACGTCTGTACCACAGCCCGGGGCTCACTCCTGTGCACATCTGTACCACAGCCCGGGGCTCACTCCTGTACACGTCTGTACCACAGCCCGGGGCTCACAACTGTACACGTCTGTACACAGCCCGGGGCTCACTCCTGTGCACGTCTGCACCACAGCCCAGGGCTCACAACTGTACACGACTGCACCACAGCCCGGGGCTCACTCCTGTGCATGTCTGAACCACAGCCCGGGGCTCACAACCGTGCACGTCTGCACCACAGCCCAGGCTCACTCCTGTGCACATCTGAACCACAGCCCAGGCTCACTCCTGTGCACGTCTGAACCACAGCCCAGGGCTCACAACTGTGCACGTCTGTACCACAGCCCGGGGCTCACTCCTGTGCACGTCTGTACCACACCCCTGGGCTCACAACTGCATGTCTGCACCACAGCCCGGGGCTCACAACTGTACACGTCTATACCACAGCCCAGGGCTCACAACTGTGCACGTCTGTACCACAGCCCGGGGCTCACAACTGTGCACGTCTGTACCACAGCCCGGGGCTCACAACTGTGCACGTCTGTACCACAGCCCGGGGCTCACAACTGTACACGTCTGTACCACAGCCCGGGGCTCACAACTGTGCACGTCTGTACCACAGCCCGGGGCTCACAACTGTGCACGTCTGTACCACAGCCCGGGGCTCACTCCTGTGCACGTCTGCACCACAGCCCAGGGCTCACAACTGTACACGACTGCACCACAGCCCGGGGCTCACTCCTGTGCATGTCTGAACCACAGCCCGGGGCTCACTCTTGTGCACGTCTGTACCACACCCCTGGGCTCACTCCTGTGCACGTCTGAACCACAGCCCGGGGCTCACAACTGTGCACGTCTGTACCACAGCCCGGGGCTCACAACTGTACACGTCTGTACCACAGCCCGGGGCTCACAACTGTGCACGTCTGTACCACAGCCCAGGGCTCACAACTGTGCACGTCTGTACCACAGCCCGGGGCTCACTCCTGTGCACGTCTGCACCACAGCCCAGGGCTCACAACTGTACACGACTGCACCACAGCCCGGGGCTCACTCCTGTGCATGTCTGAACCACAGCCCGGGGCTCACTCTTGTGCACGTCTGTACCACACCCCTGGGCTCACTCCTGTGCACGTCTGAACCACAGCCCGGGGCTCACAACTGTGCACGTCTGTACCACAGCCCGGGGCTCACTCCTGTGCACGTCTGAACCACAGCCCGGGGCTCACAACCGTGCACGTCTGCACCACAGCCCGGGGCTCACTCCTGTGCACGTCTGCACCACAGCCCGGGGCTCACAACTGTGCACGTCTGTACCACAGCCCGGGGCTCACTCCTGTGCACGTCTGCACCACACCCCAGGGCTCACAACTGTGCACGTCTGTACACAGCCCGGGGCTCACAACTGCGCACGTCTGTACCACAGCCCGGGGCTCACTCCTGCACACGTCTCTATCACGGCCCTGGGCTCACCCCTCTGCACTTCTGTACCACAGCAGTGCCATTCAGAATTCTGGCATGCTTCTAAGTAAAGTCAGAGATAATTAGAGGAGGGCATAGGAGAATGTTTGTTTCACCTGGTTTGGAAAAGCTGTTTTGCTCACTGAAAGGCAGCTTGGCTCGCTCCCTGGTACAAGATCTGCAGAAGCATGGAAGTCTGGGAGACATTGCCAGGACGGCCCCACCTGGCCACCCTACCACGTTTAACAAACACCACTCAGCTCTCAGCCACGGCTCCACCTCCAGTCGGTTAATTAAGACGACAGGCTTCACAGGGGCTTGGCTGGGTCTGTCTGAGACCACACAGCACAGACGAGGTCCAGCAGGAGGAGCGTGGTTAGGAAGCTCGTTACTCTCCGGCTCTGAAGCACAAAGGTTCCCGCATATGGATTTGCAGACTCCGAGAGAGCATCGTGAAGACCGAGAGTGCAAAGACTGAAACCTGGGCCGAGGAGCCGCCGGTCTCGCAGCTGCCCCCAAGAGGCGACTTCAGTCTCTTATCTGCCAAGAGACTGAGGCACGGAAGACACCCTCTCGGGCCATATGGCCAGGCAGCGGCAGAAACCGCTGACCCGGTCAGGTGCCTGACCTCCCGCTGCGGCTGGCTCCGAGTCCGGGCCTTTCAACGCCACGCAGGCCGAAGGAGGAGCAGCTCTGCAGTTCCCAGCGGAAGCGTCTACGGAATCGTCTACGGAATCGTCAGCGACCAAAGCCCCGACCAAAGCCCCCAGCAAAGCCCCTGAGGGCCCAGCGCAAACCACTGTGTGCCGGAAGCGGCGCTGGGAAAACGGCTCTAGCTGAGGCCGGCCATGCGTGAACTGCTCGGGGAGCACTGAACACCGGTCTTGTGGGCTCCCACATCTGCTTCTGTCCCCTCTGCCTCCCAGAACCAGGAAACACAGTGACATCCGTTGGAAAGTGAGGCCTTGGGAGGTGATGAGGGCACGAGGGAAGCACCCCAATAAAGGCCACCCCAAGCCACCCCCCAGCTTCCTCTCTGCCCTGTGAGGACGCAGCCTGCACACGGAGATCCATTGCCAGACCAAGGCTGCCGACTCCTCGGTCCTGGACGTCCCAGCCCCAGAACGGCGCGACGCAGGTGCGTGTTGTTGAAGCAGCCAGGCTGTTCAGCTCCCGGGGACCACGGAGCCCCTTCCTGCTGGTCACTGCTGATCTCCCCAGGTTAGATCTCCTGGTCTTCTGAGACAGCACCTGTGCCCGTGTGCTCATCCTGCCAGCCACACACAGGCCAGCACGGAGGTCTGGAAGTGTGGCAGTGGGAGGGGCTGCCCAGCCGGGCAAGGAGCCAGCCGCAGCGGGAGCTCAGGCACCTGCCCTCTTGATGCGGGGTGGGGGGTGCACATGGCAGTAGCAGGCAGGGATTCCCCTCCTGCTTTGTCCACACAGGACGCAATGCTGGAGTGGGGTTTGCTTTGCGCAAGGGGACCTCGGAGGCCACCCGCTGCCATGGAGCAGGACTGACGGAGAGGAGGCTGGCAGGAAGCAGGGTTGGGACCTGGGGCGGCCGCAGTCCTGTGGGTCAGTGAGGCTGTGACCCAGCAGCTCACCTGGCCATGGGGCACGGCCACACATCAGGGCTGCCATGCTCTGGTCCTCCGGGCACAGGCAGAGCTGATGCAAGACCTGGACCGACGGCAATGACGCAGACCAGAGTGCAGATGGCAGGGACAGGAGAGGTGGGGAGCTAAGGGGAGGAGCCAAGTGCATGGTTCTGAGCTGGGCAGAAGGAAAACCCCAAGGCCAGCACGCTGCTGTTTGTGCATTGCTCCCGAGGCCACATGGAGACCAAGGTTTTCTGGGGATGGATGCCGTCCCCAGCGGCTGCCCGCCCAGCCTGGGGAGTCACGGCTCAGGTATTAACATGGATCCCTGGGTTGAAGGCGGGGGTGGCATCTCACCCTAATTCTGGCTGTTGTAATTGGGGAGCACCCAGCACCTTGCAGGGGTCCCCGAGTTACCCACACAGGATCTATCAGCCATGGCCCAGGGAAATACAGAGAGTGGGGTCTCAGCCCCCGTGCCCTCTGTAGTCTATCTCAACCGTGAGTCTTGCTCTCAGAGGGTCTCCTGCCGTATCGTTCTGGTCACACGGGACACGAGCAGGCCCTGTGACCGTCGTCTGGGCCGATGGACGGGATGCCTGCTGACTTCACTGATCACAGCCATTTCAGGCCTAAGCAAACCAATCGACAGACCCACTTCTTTCCGTGTGTAGCAGAGGCCTCCCAGGAACTGCACATGCTGACGCCCACGGCAGAGTCCTTCTACCAGTGTGCTCCCTTCAGGTCCTTATCAAACCCCATTTTCTGTCCTGCAAGTTCCAGAACCCATGGGACATCTGGGATTCTGCTTGGCCATCAGGCTCCTGAGGAAGGGGGAAGGATGCTGGCCACCTGCCTGGCCCCACGCAGCTGACCCCACTCAGAAAAAAGCACCACAGAAAAACATCCTTCTTTTAAATTTCACACTGAAACATGTTAAAAAAAAGTTACCCATCACTGGTGTCAAAGCCCTACAGGCAAAGCCCTCATCCTGGATACTGACGGGCAAGGGATCCAGGGGTGCTGGCATGGGCAGGAGGCCAGCAACCACCACACATAGAACGTAACCGAGCAAAAGCAGCCACAGCGACACTGGACACAGAACCAGCAGGTGGGGTTACAAGGAGAATCCTGTGCACAAGGCACAGAGTGGGGGTGAGTGTGGGTGTGGTTAGGAGGTGAGTGCTGTGTGGGGTTAGGTGGTAAGTGGTGGGTGTGGGGTTAGGAGGTGAGTGTGGGTTCTGGGAGGGGTTAGGAGGTGAGTGTGGGTGTGGGGTTAGGTGGTAAGTGGTGGGTGTGGGGTTAGGAGGTGAGTGTGGGTGTGGGGTGAGGAGGTGAGTGTGGGTGTGGTTAGGAGGTGAGTGTGGGCGTGGTTAGGAGGTGAGTGTGGGTGTGGGGTTAGGTGGTAAGTGGTGGGTGTGGTTAGGAGGTGAGTGTGGGTGTGGGGTTAGGTGGTAAGTGGTGGGTGTGGGGTTAGGAGGGGAGTGTGGGTGTGGGGTTAGGAGGTGAGTGCTGTGTGGGGTTAGGTGGTAAGTGGTGGGTGTGGGGTTAGGAGGGGAGTGTGGGTGTGGGGTTAGGAGGTGAGTGGTGGGTGTGGGGTTAGGAGGTGAGTGCTGTGTGGGGTTAGGAGGGGAGTGTGGGTGTGGGGTTAGGAGGGGAGTGTGGGTGTGGGGTTAGGAGGTGAGTGGTGGGTGTGGGGTTAGGAGGGGAGTGTGGGTGTGGGGTTAGGAGGTGAGTGTGGGTATGGTTAGGAGGTGAGTGTGGGTGTGGTTAGGAGGTGAGTGCTGTGTGGGGTTAGGTGGTAAGTGGTGGGTGTGGGGTGAGGAGGTGAGTGTGGGCATGGTTAGGAGGTGAGTGTGGGTGTGGGGTTAGGAGGTGAGTGTGGGTATGGTTAGGAGGTGAGTGTGGGCGTGGTTAGGAGGTGAGTGCTGTGTGGGGTTAGGTGGTAAGTGGTGGGTGTGGGGTTAGGAGGTGAGTGTGGGTGCTGGGAGGGGTTAGGAGGTGAGTGCTGCACACGGCACTCTTGCCTCCATTTCTCGGCTTGGGACCTGCGTGGTTTCCTGACGTTCGGTGATCTGTTTCGTTCTTTCTCAACTTTACGGAGAAGCTGGAAGCAGGGAGGACCTCTCAGTGCGCCTCATTTACACCCACGGTTCATGCCCCAGTGGCACCTGGGAACTGCGCGGTGAGAGGACACCACGCGCCGGCCGCAGAGGCAGGCCAGTGCCCTCCCTGCTCAGCGAACACCGTTCCGCCCTGAACTCCCCTCTTCCTGGGTTTCCTGGGGACCTGTGCGCCAGCAGGCACACAGCCCTCGCAGGGGGTTGGTCCCTGCTGCTGCCTGAGCCGCTGGGCCGGAGGAGGATGGGGGCCCCTCCCGCACCGGGGCCTGGACAGGGACCGCCTTGCTGCGTGCCTCTGGGGTCCTCTCACTCAGGTCCCTGACTGTGCAGCTCAGCCGCGGAGCCCTTGCCTAAGACGGTCAGTGCCCAGGCCCGGGAAGGCCACGGCCGTCAGGGCCCACGCAGGCTGCCCTTAGCGAGTTCTGTTCCAAACACAGACACAGCATGCGTGTTCTGGATGCCAGTGGATTCTGCCACTCCTTAGCCCTCTGCCACAACCACCATCAACACAGGAAAGCGAGATGTGGGAGACCCTGGCACCCTCACCGTCTGGCTGGGGTCAGGACCCCCCACAGGTGCAGTGTGTGAGGGCCACGCAGGGTCCTTCCGGGGGTGCACTGTTCCCCCACCTGGAGGGTCCACCCCCCCAAGTTCTCCTGTAAGAGCTGGATTCCGGCAGAAGAGACAAGCAGGTGCGTGAAGACAGGTCAGCAGAGGAGGGAAGCAAAGGCGAGGCCGCAGGCCGCGCAGACTGGCTGCGCTCTGAAGCTCCCCGTGTTGTAACCACGCAAAGCAAAGCAGAGCCCCAGGAGCCAGCACCGCTGCCGTTGATACAGCTCCTGTTAGGACAGCAGGCCGTTAACATCATCTAGTCTCCAACACTCCGTCCCCTCTCGCACAACATTCTCTGCCGGGAGCTTCCTTAGTGACTGGAGCTCTCAACGTCACCTGAGTCCAAGGAGTAAAATCGCCCAAGTGGCTCCTTGACCATGGGGCTCCTTGGCCAACACAGGTGGCGTGAGGGAAAAGCACAAAGGATGCTGGGATTCCATCAAACAGTGGATTTTGAAAAACGCGGTTTTGATGGCTGGCAGAGTCCTTTATAAGGAAATCAGCCCTTTTCGATATTATCCGAAGCCACTTCTGCACCGGCCCTTAAAGGTTTGGTTTACGAGAAGTGCAAAACAAAGCTGAACCAGAGAGAATGTTACAGCCACTAATATAACCAATACTTATCTACAGCAATGCAGCCCGAGACGGGGCCGGGGCACCTCCGTCTGACCTAAGTGTAGCTCAGCGGCTCGCAGCCCTCCTCGGCTGCAGCCCAGGTGAGACATCAGGGCAGCTCTGGCAGGCATGCGAGTCTTCCACGGTCACTCCCTCTGGTGCCCAAGCACGGCCTGTCACGGTGGCCAACAACGACCGGCCAGGAAGACCTGAAACCCAGACCCTGGGTCTGCAGTCTGCATGAGACGGACACCTCTCTGTCCATGGGGAGGAGCTGGAAGGAGGTCCGGCAGGCCCTGTATTTGCTCTGAGGCTGGGTCGGGAGCACCTGTCAGACAAGGCCAGGAGAGGGCAGGGCCCTCCCTTCCCTCAGCTCCACCCCCCAAAGCTGGGCGGGTGCTCTGCTCCCTGTCTGCACAGCTAACATCTGAGGGCTGCAGCTTGAGGATTTCAGATCCAGAAGAAACACACATTATGCGTTCAGTTGTGCATTTAACATCTTCCAAAACAACAACTTCAAATAACCAAAGACATCTCAGCCAGAAAACCCACACTCACACGGCCCCTACATCCCTGGGGCACTCGGCTCCTATGTCCCCGGGGTACTCAGCTCCTACATCCCCGGGGCACACAGCCCCCTATATCCCCAGGGCACTCAGCTCCTACATCCCTGGAGCACTCCTACACCCCCGGGGCACGCGGCTCCTACACCCCCGGGGCACGCGGCTCCTACACCCCCGAGGCACACGGCTCCTACACCCCCGGGGCGTCTTACACTACTATCCACTGAGGAATGAAAGAGATCCACATCCCACTGCATTAATGTGGTGCCAGCTGTTCACAGGTTTTGCTGCAGGGGCCGAGAGGGCCACAGCAAGGCTCTGGTTCGGCGAGACCCTGAGTTTTCCTATGTGAAGAAATGATCAGGACGGGATTCCAGGGACGGCTCGAGCCACCCGCAGAGCCACCGTCTCCAGGCCCAGTCTGCGTCGGGAGCAGGACGTCACTGCAGACGGCAGACGGGTGCACAGGTGCACTGGTCCTCGCGCCACAGAAGGACGTCCATGGCGTCTGCCTTCTGAGAGATGGGGAGGACAGAACACCAACAGGACACTGCACTCCTGTTGTCCATCTAACACGGGACAAAAGGATCAGGCTAAGAAGAAACCCAACCTGGAGTCTCTCTCAAATGATTATCCCCAGCCTCTGTCCCTGAAAACCCATTTTTCCTGACTCCAGGCTTCAGAGGTGGCAACTGTGTGCTTGGCATGGGCGTCCCCCGGCTGCCACACGGCCAGTTCTTCTGATGGCATCAGACATTTGCCACCTTGTTTGTCACTCTCCGTCATGTGCTAAGTGTATTTTCCTCGTTGTACTTACGTCTATCTGAAAATACTTCACACCTTTGTATACATACAGGTTGCCTCTTGAAACCCAGCAGCAGAGCCACTGCAGCATTTCAACTGCCTTTGTAGACACAGCAGGCTCTCGAAATGCTCACCGGAACAAACGTCTACACCACGGGCACCGCCCACTGCATCTCCATCACCACAACCCCAGTGTCTGTCTACACCATGGGCACCACCCACTGCATCTCCATCACCACAACCCCAGTGTCTGAGTGTCTACATCATGGCCACCACCCACTGCATCTCCATCACCACAACCCCAGTGTCTGTCTACACCATGGGCACCGCCCACTGCATCTCCATCACCACAACCCCAGTGTCTGTCTACATCATGGCCACCACCCACTGCTGTTTCCAACACCAACAACCCCAGTGTCTGAGTGTCTACATCATGGCCACCACCCACTGCATCTCCATCACCACAACCCCAGTGTCTGTCTACACCACGGCCACCGCCCACTGCATCTCCATCACCACAACCCCAGTGTCTCTCTACACCATGGCCACCACCCACTGCTGTTTCCAACACCACAACCCCAGTGTCTGAGTGTCTACATCATGGCCACCACCCACTGCATCTCCATCACCACAACCCCAGTGTCTGTCTACACCATGGGCACCGCCCACTGCATCTCCATCACCACAACCCCAGTGTCTGTCTACACCATGGGCACCGCCCACTGCATCTCCATCACCACAACCCCAGTGTCTGTCTACACCATGGGCACCGCCCACTGCATCTCCATCACCACAACCCCAGTGTCTGTCTACATCATGGCCACCACCCACTGCTATTTCCAACGCCACAACCCCAGTGTCTGAGTGTCTACACCATGGGCACCGCCCACTGCATCTCCATCACCACAACCCCAGTGTCTGTCTACACCACGGCCACCGCCCACTGCATCTCCATCACCACAACCCCAGTGTCTGTCTACATCATGGCCACCACCCACTGCTGTTTCCAACGCCACAACCCCAGTGTCTGAGTTTCTACACCATGGCCACCACCCACTGCATCTCCATCACCACAACCCCAGTGTCTGTCTACATCATGGCCACCACCCACTGCTGTTTCCAACACCACAACCCCAGTATCTGAGTGTCTACATCATGGCCACCACCCACTGCATCTCCATCACCACAACCCCAGTGTCTGTCTACACCATGGCCACCACCCACTGCATCTCCATCACCACAACCCCAGTGTCTGTCTACACCATGGGCACCGCCCACTGCATCTCCATCACCACAACCCCAGTGTCTGTCTACATCATGGCCACCACCCACTGCTGTTTCCAACACCACAACCCCAGTGTCTGAGTGTCTACATCATGGCCACCACCCACTGCATCTCCATCACCACAACCCCAGTGTCTGTCTACATCATGGCCACCACCCACTGCTGTTTCCAACGCCACAACCCCAGTGTCTGAGTGTCTACACCATGGGCACCGCCCACTGCATCTCCATCACCACAACCCCAGTGTCTGAGTGTCTACACCATGGCCACCACCCACTGCTGTTTCCAACGCCACAACCCCAGTGTCTGAGTGTCTACACCATGGCCACCACCCACTGGAGTCTCCTCTACAACGCTCAGCGTGGTTCTGAGCTGTTTAAGCCTGTGTCAGTACTGGTAAGTTGTCTTTTTAAGGGATGTGTCCATTTTAGCTAAGCATTCAAGTCTGTATAACATGCACATTTCCTTAATGTCTATGCAATCCTATTCGCAAGCCTTCTCTCATTCCCAACGCTGGAATCGAGGTCTCTCTTTCCCAGTCTGGTTTCAGAGAAGCGCTTTGACGTTCTCACTGAGCCTGCACTTCTGTTTTTGGTTTCTTCATTCCAGTTCTTATCGTTATTGTAGCTCTCCTTGTTTGGGTTTGTTCTGTTATTTTACTAGTAGCTGTTTCTCTGATGACACATTTTAACTTTCTCTGGAAGCACTGGTGTAGCTGCATCCCCAAATCTTGTTCTATTTTGATTTTCATTCAGTTTTTTTTCTTTTAATTTGACAGGCAGAGTTAGACAATGAGAGAGAGAGAGAGAGAGAGACAAAGAGAAAGGTCTTCCTTCCGTTGGTTCACCCCCCAAATGGCTGCTACAGCCGGCACTGCGCCGATCCGAAGCCAGGAGCCAAGTGCTTCTCCTGGTCTCCCATGCGGGTGCAGGGCCTAAGCACCTGGGCCATCCTCCACTGCCTTCCCAGGACACAGCAGAGAGCTGGCCTGGAAGAGGAGCAGCCAGCAGAACCTGGCACCCATATGGGATACCAGCACTGCAGGCAGAGGATTAACCAAGTGAGCCACGGCGCCAGCCCCTTCATTCAGTTTCAAACAGCTTCTAATTTCCTTTGTAATTCCAACTTTAGTTACTTAGAAATATGCTATTTACTAAATGTTTGAGGTTTCTCTAAACACATAATTGTTCTCTAATTTAATGCTGCACGTGATATGAATCCTATCAAACGTTCGAAGACTGGCGAATTCGCCGCGCTGTACTAGAAGAGTGCTGTGTGCGCTCTGTGGATGCACACTGCAGGCTGGCGGTGCTGCTCAGCTCCTCTTCCATTTGTATTTTCTGCCTCGTTGTCCTGAGGGACGTTTCCATCCTGACTCTGACTCTCGCCAGCATGGCTGCTGGCTTGCCTGCTTCTTTCTCTAATGTTGCCAATTTTTTCTTCCTAGGCATACAGGATTGCTACACTGACTGCTTGGTGGTTGTGAGACACCAGTCCATTTCTCTGGAGTAGGAGCCGCTGGCGCTGCACTGTCATTCTGTAGGATCAGGAGCACAGACACCAGACCCCCCACCGTGCAATGCACACCGGGCAGGCTCTGGCCCCTGCAGGAGCAGCCCCAGCTGGTGACGCCCCAGCCATCCTCACTGCCCTCACATTTGCTTTTACTTTGTGGGGCGTGTAAGCAAGAGGGGCAGGTTGCCATCACACATTTTTCTGTAGATGCCGCGGAGACAGGCTCCTCAAGCGGGAGAATGACAGCTGGTGGGACCCAAGAACGTGGTCTGCACCTGCCAATCACACCGTCTGCCAGCGCTTCCTAAGCCCTGGCTTCAGGAAGTAACATCCCAAGCCCCAGCTGAACGATACCCTGATGGCTTCTCCTACGGCCTGGAACAGATGCTCTCTCTCAGCCTGCATGGTGAAGATGTGCTAGAGTTGCAGAAGCTGGGGACACGGCAGAGAGGGGCTGCCCCGTGGGCTATGCGTGCTGGAGCTGGGCCTCCTTTCCTTTCAACAAGCCCTGGCTGTGCGTCCTTGCCTCTGGCAGAGCAGGAAACATTTGGAAGTCTCTGGGAGTCAGCAGAGCTCACGCACCACAAGCAGCTTTCCGGAAGTGCAGGGGACCACCCTCCCTCGCTGAGACTCAGAAGTGTCTCCTATTCAGTGTCCGCACAGTTTCACGGGCCAGCCCGGTCCTGCGGGGGCCGTGTCAGGTGCACCTATAAGCCAGGAGCAAGTCAAGTGTCCGAAGGTCGGCAGCACTGCATGGCGGATGGAGCCTGTGCCCCTCCTGGCCCAGGCACGTGCACTTGTCACACTGCAACTCTCTTAGGATCTCGTGTGTCAGCCTCAAACCCAGGGGAGCATTCGGGAAGAGCTGCTTCGCTGCTTGCCTCTGAAAAACGCAGGATTTCGCGAGTCGCCAGGGCTGGGCTTCGGGGTGGAACTGGCGCTGCCGGGGCCTTGTCCGTCCTCACCCGGGAACCTCGTCCTCCCCTGTTTCTCTTGCCATCTCGTCGCCTTGCAGCCTCCTGCGGTTCATCTGGTGTCTTCCCCGGTCGTTCACTGCTGACTCAACGTCCTTTTGGTTTAAAACAGGTTTCCTAAAAGAGCCTTTTACTGATTCTGATGGTCCCAACGACTCCAGCGATAAATGCGGTGACGGGACGCGTGACAGTTTACAGCAGAAAGGTGGACGGGAACATGGCCTCCTTCCGCCCACAGCTGTGACGGCGTCATTCGAAGAAAGCCAGGTTCGTTCGTTAGCAGCGGCTCCCTCGTGGCTGGGGCGTGCAGGCAAGTCCCCCGCCCAGGCTCGCACTCACGAAGGAGAGGCCTGAGGTGCTCCAAGCAGGAAAGGTCTTCTTACACCTGGTGCGGGCTGCCCACGACAGCGTGGAACCTACAAAGCAGTCAAGTTTCTACAGGAAAAGGAAGGTTTGGTGTCACAACTGCGGCCTGGGGTGGGCTGAGCTCCGGTCTTCAGGCAATGGTGACCCTCGGCCGTGACTCAGTGTGTATGCACTCACTCCCAGGGTAAGACCGCTCACTTACAAACAACTCCTCTCCACGTGCTCTCAGCGCTTGGGAAGCCTTGCTGGCTTTGTAAGCGCTGCTTCCAGCTGTGTGCGCACAACAGCGCCTCGCAACAGCCCTGGCTAAGTGGGCACAGGCGTGTGGGCTCAGTCCGGGGAGAGCAGAACTCAGAAAAGCTGACGGGCACGTCCTTTGGGGTGGCTTGCCCGGGACTGTACAGATCAGAGGAGGAGAAAGGCCACATCGACGTGTCATGCACTGCGGTCCTGGGTCACATGATGAGTCTGACCAACAGTAGTGTGCCACACGACTAAACGGAACTGAAAAACCCGCTGCACCTGTGCCGTCAAAGCCACCACGACACCACAGAGAAATGCACTATTCAGGCGCTGGTGGTGACGCTGGTGTGCACACACCTGTCCTGCTGCTGGTCGCACCGATTTCAGCACACACAGTTACATACACTACACAAACTCGATCCTGATCCCAAATGACAGTTACTGGTTTATGGATTCAACTGCACTAAAGGTTTTACCATTGTTCTAAAGTGCACTGCTTCCACTAACGATAAAAGGACGTCTACTGTGACACAGCCGGCCACGCTGCCCCGGCATGGGCCCCACACCTGGCACGTTTACCACGTGTCTCGACTGAGCTGCACCATCTAGCATTCCGTAAGTACACCCTGCGATGTGTGCACAATGTAAAACCTCTGACAGCTTTCTCAGAGCGCGTCCTGGGCACTGAGCAACACGTGACCGCGGAGAGCAGGACCGCACGAAGTTTCCTACAAGTCCTGGCTCCAGCAGTCCAGACCTGCTCGGTGCTTTCAAAGCTGCTGAACTCCCGTGCCAGGGGCTTTTCCGTACAAGGGATGAACAACTCGGACCACAGCAAGCAGCTGCAGCCCCTCAGGAGCCCAGAGGGGCTGAAAACGCATGGGGTAAAGGATCTAAAATGTGTT
The DNA here is from genome assembly GCF_033115175.1 of Lepus europaeus. Lineage (NCBI taxonomy): Eukaryota > Metazoa > Chordata > Mammalia > Lagomorpha > Leporidae > Lepus > Lepus europaeus. The sequence goes on from NC_084846.1 coordinate 66,922,819, forward strand.
ATTTGCTGTCAGACAAATCTACCCATTAAAAATGTGTCAAGTAACAGTGAATCTTCTTAGGTTCGCTGAAAACATGCTACCTAAAAACAGTACACAGAGGCTGGCACCGTGGTGTAGCGGGCTAAGCCTCCGCCTGTGGTGCCCGCATCCCATATGAGCGCTGGTTCACGTCCCAGCTGCTCCTCTTCCGATCCAGCTCTCTGCTGTGGCCTGGGAAAGCAGGGGAAGATGGCCTAAGTGCTTGGGCCCCTGCACCCACGTGGGAGACCCAGAAAAGCTCCTGGTTCCTAATCGGCTCAGCTCCTGCTGCTGCAGCCATTTGGGGAGTGAACCAGTGGATGAAGACCTTCCTCTCTGTCTTTCCTCTGTCTGTAGCTCTACCTCTTGAATAAAGTCTTTAAAAAACACTACACACAAGGCATCTGGGGAGAGCATGTGCCATATCCAAGTAAAAGCTTTTACTGAAGAGTGTACCCTGTGACAGAAATGTGGAATGACTTACTTTGTATCTAACTGCTGGTTGTGGTTAACCTAACCTTTCTCCATGCACAGTGCCGGAGCACTCACGCTGTGGCAACACCGCTCCCCACGGCTCTCCTCTCACAAGCCTGAGGCTCCGAGCCCATTGAACAGCTCCCCTCCCTCCCTCCCTCCCTCCCTCGCCCCTGGCCACCACCACCCCACTCTCTGTCCTGAGTATCTGACCACTCCAGGGCCTGATGAAGGGGACTCATGCGGCTTTCGTCTTCGTGACGGGCTTGCGGCAGCTGGCACTGATGTCCTCAAGGCTTGCCCTTCCGCGGCTGTCAGAGCCAACTTCCTCTGCACCTGCTGTGCGACATGCGCTTCCCTCTCCAGTGTCTTCCAGCGATGGACACTGGGGCTGCCCAGCTGCTGTGCATAACGCTGTCGACATAAATGTCTCCGGATCTCTCAGCCCCCGCTTTTGGTTCTTTTACTTCCAGAAGTGGGATTTCTGAGTCAGGTGACGATTAAATCTCTAGCTCTCTGTTCAGCTGCCGTAGTGTTTGCCAGAGACTGCAGCATTCTGCATCCATCAGCAGTCGCAGGGCTCCGCCCGCTCTCCAGCCTTGCCGAGGTCTCTGTTCCCACTGTGGCGACCTCACCAGTGTCTCACCAGCACGGCCCTGACCACCGGCGACGGCGAGCATCCTTCCTGCTGGCCCTTCATGTGTCTGCTCTGGAGAAGGTCTATTCTAGTCCTTTCCTCCTGTTTTTTGGTTTGTTTGTTTTTGTTTTTTTTTTTATTGTTGCTGAGTTGTAGAAGTTCTCCATATATCCTCTGTATTAATCCCTTATCAGATATATTATTTGCACTACTTTCTCTACTTCTATAGGTTGCTTCTTTTACCTAATTGTGTGGGTTTTCTTTAAAGATTCATTTATTTACTCAAAAGGCAGAGTTAGAGAGAGAGGAGAGACAGAAAGAGAGGGAAAGGGATCTTCCATCTGCTGATTCACTCCCCAAATGACTGTAAAAGCTGGGCCAGGCCAGGCAAAAGCCCAGGAGCCTGGAACTCCACCCAGGTCTCCGACATGGGCGGCAGGGGCGCAAGCACGTGGGCCATCTTCCTCTGCTTTCCCAGCTTATTAGCAGGGAGCCGCGTTGGAAGTGGAGCAGCCAGGACGTGAGCCAGCATTCCTACGGGATACAGGCATCACAGGCAGAGGTTTAACCTGCACTACAACGTAGGCCCCTATTTGTGTTTCTGACGCAGAGGTAAAGGCCTCACAGAGATGAGAGTCATGTGATGGTGGTGGTGGAACTGAACAACCGTCACTAAACACGGAGGTCAAAGAACCAGACGGAACAGAACCCACAAAGCTCAGTCCACGGTGCACGCGCTGCCCTCGGCCTCAGCTTCCAAGGCTGACCTGTGCCCCTAAGGAACAGGTGGGGAACTTTTACAACCTAAGCTCGAAAAGCCGATTCCGCTCCTACCTGCTGCTCATCAGGCTGACTGCAAAGACTGAAGATGCTCACACAGGAAGGTGCAACACGCAGAGCTAAGAGGAGCGGGCAGGTCACAAACCTGTCACTTCTGTGCATGATGGGAAACGTGCGGACAGCAGGCAGGGGGGACAGGGACAGGCACAGCCACAGCGAGGAAGCGGCAGCACAGGCGCGAGTGGTGACTGAAACAGCGGTCGCTCTGGCTGGGCTGCTAGACGTCAGCATGCAGGGCAGCAGCGAGGCCCTCTGCACTCAGTTTTTTTTTTTTTTTTTTGACAGGCGGAATGGACAGTGAGAGAGAGAGACAGAGAGAAAGGTCTTCCATTGCCATTGGTTCACCCTCCAATGGCTGCCGTGGCACGTGCGCTGTGGCCAGCGTATCACGCTGATCCGAAGCCAGGAGCCAGGTGCTTCTCCTGGTCTCCCATGCGGGTGCAGGGCCCAAGGACCTGGGCCATCCTCCACTGCACTCCCGGGCCACAGCAGAGAGCTGGCCTAGAAGAGGGGCAACCAGGACAGAATCCGGCACCCCGACGGGACTAGAACCCGGTGTAACAGCACCGCAGGCGAAGGATTAGCCCATTGAGCCGCGGCGCCGGCCTCCACTCAGATTTGACCCAGCAGCCTCCCGAGCTGCCGCACTGTCACTGCAGCTGTCACGCACCAGGCTCTGATCCCCTCAGATGCTTGTGAAGGACCCTTATGGGGGAGAGGGACAAGAAACTAGGCCTGGGCAAATATCAGGGGCTTCTTAAGAGGTTAGATGTTCCCCAGAGTCCAGCGGGCAGGACGTTCTCTGGGAAGGAAAAGTCAATCCCCTTCAGAGAACCTCTAGGCGCCCAGAGCAGAACTGCCCCTCCCCTCCGGGAAACCTCTGGGCGCGCCCAGAGCAGAGCTGCCCCTCCCCTCCGGGAAACCTCTGGGCGCGCCCAGATCAGAGCTGCCCCTCCCCTTCGGAGAGTCTCTAGGCGCACACTTATGATGTCACTGCGACCAGCCAATCCTGTAACACCTCAGCACTCTCCCTCAGCACTCTCCCTCAGCATTCTCCGGTATGCTAATTGTCCCTCCGAACCAGCCAATCCCGTGCCACCTCTGCATTTTACACAAGCACTCTCCACCAGCATTCTTCGCCAGCATTCTCCCATATGCTAATGGTCCCTCTGAACTGACCAATCCTATGCATGCATTAGGAATATGCTAATTCGTTGCCTATATAACCTGTGTGAAACTGCCGCTCAGGGCTCCTCACTGCCTGAGGTGGGGGCCCGTTTGCGCAAACGTTCAATAAAAACCTCGTGCTTTTTGCATCAACTGGTCTGGAGTCTGGATCTTTGGGCATCCTCCCGAGCAAGTGGGCATCTCTGCAACTGAGAGGTCCAATATTTTGGTGGCCCGTACGGGGATATTAGGTCGCCCTCAGACCCATTCCCTGTGGACCAGTTGGAGGTAACGATTAAGTGTTTTCTGTTTGTTGTTCTTCGTCTTGAGTGTTCTGACTGGCCAGTACCTGACTCTGTGAGACCAGTGGGGGAGGCAGGCGTGCCCAGCAACCCCTGGTCCGTTCCCCGGAGGACGCTCCGGTCTGTGAGACCAGTGGGGGAGGCAGGCGTGCCCAGCAACCCCTGGTCCGTTCCCCGGAGGACGCTCCGGTTTGTGAGACCAGTAGGGGAAACCCTCGGTCCGTTCCCCCGGAAGACGCTCCCGGGGTGGTCTGGAGGTGGGTCGGAGACCAAGTCTCCCTCCTTCCTGGGGAGGGCTGGTCAGGCAGCCGCTCCCAAAAATAGTGCAATAGCGTTCGATTTGTCCTAGATCTTGTGCCATGTGGTTTGTCTTGTTTACTGTATGTGTCTGTGCATTGGCTGTTCTTTTTGTTTGGGCTGAAATCCTTGCACCCATGGGTCAACAAATAACCACCCCTTTAAGTCTCACTCTAGATCACTGGAAGGACGTTCGAGAACGCACGCGCCACCTCTCAGTGGAGGTTAAAAGGAAATGATGGGCAAAATTCTGTTCCTCAGAGTGGCCGGCCTTCGAGGTCGGCTGGCCAAGGAACGGCACTTTTAGCCTCGATATTATTTTACAGATTAAGGCGCGAGTCTTTCAGCCAGGATCCAGTGGACACCCTGATCAGGTGCCCTACATTACCACATGGGAGGATCTTTCACGTAACCCCCCTCCCTGGATAAAACCCTTCTCCTTTCCGACGGAGCCCATACGGACCCTGTTACCCCTTCCTCGGCCATCCTCAACTCCTTTAATACCTTCCCCCTTGGGACCTTCCTCCCCGATACCCCCTCCTCCCATCCCGGTTGCGCCAACCTCCTCCCTATACCCTCTGAAGGAGATTCGAGATCCAAAACCTGACAAGCCACCGGTTCTTCCGGCTGATCAGGACCTTCTGCTCTTTGACTCTCCCCCACCCTATCTTCCCGGCCAGCCTGCTCCCCCGCAGGAACCCCCACAACAACCAGAGCGGGATGTGCAACCTTCTGCACCATCCCCTGATTCCACGAGGGCAGGGGAAGAAGTCTCAGCGCCTTCCCCGCCCTCCAGCCGCCTACGCCTCCGTCGGGGGCAGGCAGGGGGCTCGGGAAGCATCTGGACTTCACAGACCTTTCCTCTTCGTTCGGTGGCTGGCCAGATGCAGTACTGGCCATTTTCTGCTTCCGATCTTTACAATTGGAAAACCCATAACCCCTCTTTCTCTCAGGACCCCCAGGCTCTGACTGGGCTGATTGAGTCAGTTTTATTGACTCATCAGCCCACCTGGGATGATTGTCAGCAGCTTCTGCAGACCCTCCTCACTACTGAGGAAAAGCAGCGTGTCTACCTTGAGGCACAGAAAAACGTCCCTGGAGCAGATGGCCGACCGACCCTACTGCCAAACGAAATCGAAGAGGCGTTTCCCTTAACCCGTCCTGATTGGGACTACACCACCGTTGCTGGTAGGGAGCGACTTCGTCTTTACCGCCAGATTCTCCTTGTGGGTCTCAGAGGGGCTGGAAAGCGCCCCACCAATTTGGCCAAGGTACGTGCAGTAGTACAGGGGGCTGAGGAAACGCCGGCAGGCTTCCTAGAAAGATTAATGGAAGCCTACCGTATGTACACCCCGTTTGACCCCCTGGCAGAGGACCGGCAGGGAGATGTAATCATGTCCTTTATAGGACAGTCAGCGTCGGACATCCGCAATAAATTGCAGCGGCTAGAGGGGCTTCAGGGGTATACTATACAAGATTTAATGAAGGAGGCAGAAAAGATTTACAACAAAAGGGAGACCCGAGAGGAGAAGGAGGAAAGGATCCGCAAGGAGCAGGAGGAAAGGGAAGACAAAAGAGACAAAAGACATAATCGAGAGCTTATTAGAATTTTGGCCACCGTAGTGCAGGATACAGAAAGGAGTAGACCAGGACAGAATAGGGACTTGGGAGACAAGCGAAAGCCTCGGGTGGAAAGAGATCAATGTGCCTATTGTAAAGAAAGAGGACACTGGGTCAAAGACTGCCCGAAGAAACCACAGGGACCAAAGAAGAGACCAGTTCCAATCCTGTCCCTGGAAGAAGACGATTAGGTGAGTCAGGGCCAGGACCCCCCCCTGAGCCCAGGATAACCCTTGAAGTGGGGGGCAGACCGGTAACCTTCCTGATTGACACGGGAGCCCAGCACTCGGTACTGACTTCAGAAAAAGGGCCTTTAAGCTCCAAGACTTCCTGGGTTCAGGGGGCAACTGGAGGGAAGTTATATCGCTGGACAACCAATCGAGAGGTCCAGTTGAGTACAGGACTTGTGACACACTCGTTCTTAGTAGTGCCAGTCTGCCCCTACCCCCTCCTGGGCAGGGACCTACTCTCGAAGGTAGGAGCCCAAATTCACTTCCATGAGAAAGGAGCTACCATCACAGACTCAGGGGGGCGGCCCCTCCAGGTATTAACACTACGCTTGGAGGACGAACACCGATTATTCGAGAGGCCCTCGTCCACCATGGCTCCCCTGGACCCCAAGTGGCTCGCAGATTTTCCTCAGGCCTGGGCAGAGACTGCGGGAATAGGGCTGGCCGTCAACCGGCCTCCCTTGATCATAGATCTGAAGCCCTCGGCCATTCCCGTGTCAGTTCGTCAATATCCGATGGGCAAGGAAGCTAAGGAAGGTATCCGGCCACATATCCAGACTGTTACACCTAGGCATTTTAAAACCTTGTCGTTCACCTTGGAACACCCCCCTACTACCAGTAAAGAAGCCCAGTACGGGTGATTACCGCCCAGTACAGGACTTGCGGGAGGTTAACAGGAGAACGGAGGATATGCATCCCACAGTGCCCAACCCCTACAATCTGCTAAGTACCTTGCCTCCGACCCACGTATGGTACACTGTGTTAGATCTAAAAGATGCATTCTTTTGTTTAAGACTGAGCCCTCAGAGCCAATCCATCTTTGCTTTTGAGTGGAAAGACCCAGAGACCGGGTTTTCAGGACAACTCACCTGGACAAGGTTGCCCCAAGGATTTAAAAACTCACCTACCTTGTTTGACGAAGCTCTGCACCTAGATTTGGCTGACTTCCGAGTCAACCATCCGGACCTGGTCCTCCTGCAATATGTGGACGACCTCCTCCTTGCCGCTGAAACTGAGCAGGACTGCCTAAAAGGTACCGGGGCCCTGCTACAGAGACTGGGGGAATTGGGCTATCGAGCCTCCGCGAAAAAGGCCCAAATATGTCAGAAACAGGTGGCCTACCTAGGCTACCTCCTAGAAGGAGGGCAACGGTGGCTGATGGAGAGCCAAAAAAGGGTGGTTGCTCTAATTCCACCCCCCAGCGATGCCAGAAAGATGCGGGAATTCCTCGGGAGTGCGGGATTCTGCCGCCTTTGGATTCCTGGGTTTGCGGAGCTGGCAGCCCCATTGTACCCCCTCACGAAGTCCAATGCTCCCTTTCAATGGAGAGAAGAGCAACAGCGGGCGTTTGACAACATAAAAAAGGCCCTATTGTCAGCCCCAGCCCTGAGCCTCCCTGATATGACCAAGCCCTTCACATTATACGTGGATGAGAACAAGGGAGTGGCGAAGGGAGTGCTAACACAAATGCTTGGACCCTGGAAAAAGCCGGTGGCATACTTTCCAAAAAAGCTAGACAATGTAGCGGCCGGCTGGCCTCCATGCCTCCGCATGATAGCGGCGTGGCAGTTCTGGTGAAAGACTCGGACAAATTGACTCTAGGCCAACCTCTCACCGTAGTGGCACCTCATGCTGTGGAGACAGTTATCCGACAGCCACCAGATCGGTGGCTCTCAAATGCTCGGATAACTCATTACCAGACTATGTTATTAAGCTCAGAGCGGGTCTGGTTTGGGACTGCCACCTCTTTAAACCCGGCCACCCTGCTCCCGGAACTGGGGCCCCAGGCCCAGGTAATCCATAACTGTCACCAAATCCTGGCTGAGGCCCACGGCACCCGAAAAGACCTAACCGACCAGCCTCTGCCGGATGCCGAAATGACCTGGTTCACGGATGGGAGCAGCTTTCTACAGAACGGTGAGCGGAGGGCTGGGGCAGCAGTGGTGGATGGAAAAACCGTCATCTGGTCAAGTGCCTTAAAGCCTGGAACTTCTGCTCAAAAAGCCGAGCTCATAGCCTTAACTCAAGCTTTAAAACTGGCATAAGACAAAAAGGTCAACATTTACACAGACAGTCGGTATGCTTTCGCCACTGCCCATGTACATGGGGAGATATACCGGCTAAGGGGCCTCTTAACCTCGGCAGGCAAGGACATTAAAAATAAGCAGGAAATCCTAGATCTTCTACAGGCCCTGTTCCTGCCCAAAAGGTTGAGTATAATCCATTGCCCCGGGCACCAACGAGGAGACGACCCCATAGCAAGGGGAAACAGGATGGCAGACGAGGCCGCTAGGGCGGCAGCCCTGAGCCAACAGGTGCTCCCGTTAAAGACAACTGAGCCCACCCAAGTATCGAGGGAACCACCTTTCCTCTATTCGGACCAAGACTTAGATACGATCCAGCGGCTCGGTGCGGAGTATGACGAACAAATAAGGGTTTGGAGGCTCGGAGAGAAAATAGTCCTGCCACACCAATTGGCTAAAGAAATAATTACCAACCTCCATCAATGGACTCATTTGGGACACAAAAAGCTAAAAGCAGCCTTACAGGAAGATAGGCAGTCTTATTACATCCCCGGACTTGACTCTTTAGTCCAGCAGGTGACTGAATCCTGTGTTCCACGTGCCAAGGTAAATGCCAGACACCTCAAGCTCCCCGAGGGAGCTAGGGTAAGAGGAGACCGACCAGGAATCAACTGGGAGGTCGATTTCACTGAGATAAGGCCGGGCAGTTATGGGAATAAGTATCTTCTAGTTTTTGTAGACACCTTCTCCGGATGGACTGAGGCATTCCCCACAAAACGGGAAACCGCCCGGGTGGTCATCGAGAAGATCATAGAGGAGATCTTCCCCCGGTTCGGCTTGCCTAAGGTAATCGGGTCCGACAACGGCCCAGCGTTTGTCTCCCAGGTAAGTCAGTTGGTGGCCAAAGCATTAGGCATAAATTGGAAATTGCACTGTGCCTATAGACCCCAAAGTTCAGGACAGGTAGAAAGAATGAACAGAACAATTAAAGAGACCTTGACCAAATTAGCGTTGGAGACTGGCGTTAAAGACTGGGTCCAACTCCTCCCTATGGTGTTGTTCCGGGTCCGAAACACGCCCTCTCATTGCAGGCTGACGCCATACGAAATCCTTTATGGAGGGCCCCCACCAGTAGCAGGCTTGCTTGACCTTGCCAGTGACTCCGTTGCCGATGCCCCTAAATTACAGGCCTGGTTGAGAGCGCTCCAGATCATCCAGAACCAGGTCTGGAAACCTCTTGCAGCAGCCTACCAACCCAAGACGACAACCATCCCACATCCTTTCCAAATCGGAGACGCTGTGTATGTCCGAAGGCACCAATCTAAGACTAGAGCCCCGGTGGAAAGGCCCCTTCACTGTGCTGTTGACAACTCCCACCGCTCTCAAGGTCGACGGAATCGCTGCTTGGGTCCACGCCTCACACGTGAAGCGAGCACCACCCCCCCAGGGCCCCGAGGATCCGGATAGACCAGCCAAATGGAAGCTCCAGCGCACTCAGAACCCACTCAAGCTAAGACTTTCAAAAACTGTTTAATATTTGTGATGTTCCTGGCCTTTCCCCATTGTTTTTCCAATCCCCATGCTCCACAATTGTTAACGTGGGAAGTAATTTCCTCCACAGGACGGGTGGCCTGGTCTGTTAGTGGGTTACATACCCCCGGGGCGTGGTGGCCCACCTTATACCCGGACGTATGTCAACTGGTTACTGGGTTAGATACCTGGGATGTACCTGACCAGGATAATTTGACAAAAATCCCTGGAAACAGTCTTAACTATTGGGGCGTGTATGGCTCCCATTTCAATGTCGGATGCCGGAACGCCATAAGGAGATGTTTCTTTCCTCCGTCAGACGGAATTTTATGTGTGCCCCAAGGATGACAGGAACAACCAACAAAAGTGGCAGTGTGGTGGACCCGAGTCCCTATATTGTAAAGCCTGGGGGTGTGAGACCACGGATCCGCCTGGTGGAAGCCATCCTCTAGTCGGGATTGGGTTACAGTACTCCAAAACTTTACCCCCGAAGGGAAAAACTGCCGCTATGCCCTGGGGCCCTGTGATGAAACCCATTACTGCATCCCGCTGAAGATTTCCTTCACTACTAGAGGGAGGGATAGTTCTGATGTTTCTACACTCTCCAGCTGGATAAAAGGAAGAACATGGGGATTAAGATATTATGTCGCAGGGTATGATTTTGGGTTTTGGTTCACCGTAAGGTTAAAGGTTCAGGCTCCCAGTCCCCAGTCAGTGGGACCCAACCCAGTCCAGCAAGAACAGAGTTCCCTCCCTCCAGTGAGGCAGGCTCTCCCCAGGCCACCCCTCCCGCCAGCCACCCTTTCGCCTAGCTTGGCAAGTTTAACTCCAAACGCTTCAAGCCCCCGTACAACCGGACAGCGGCTGTTTAACCTTTTGACAGGGGCCTTTCTGGCCCTCAACCAGACCAATCCGGAGCTGACCGAGTCCTGCTGGCTATGCCTAGCCCCAGGTCCACCTTATTACGAGGGCCTCGCAGTCCCCAGGACCTGGAATGGCACTACAGAAGCAAATAATTGCCTCTTGCCCCTTCGGCCGCGTCTCACTCTTACAGAGGTGTCGGGACAAGGTACTTGTGTAGGAAATCCTCCCTTGTCCCACCGACACTTGTGCAATGTCACCCACAATGTTACTATACGAGACGGCCCATGTGTTCTTAACAGGTTGCTCCAGTTTATCCGCGAGAGGCTTTTCCTTGTCCAAACCCTGGTGCTGACCCAACAGTACCAGTGTCAAGCTTCAAAGACCTCCGAGGTCCAATAGATTTTAGGATTAAAAACTGTGCAAAAAAGAAAAGGAGGGAATGAAGGACCCTTATGGGGGAGAGGGACAAGAAACTAGGCCTGGGCAAATATCAGGGGCTTCTTAAGAGGTTAGATGTTCCCCAGAGTCCAGCGGGCAGGACGTTCTCTGGGAAGGAAAAGTCAATCCCCTTCAGAGAACCTCTAGGCATGCCCAGAGCAGAACTGCCCCTCCCCTCCGGGAAACCTCTGGGCGCGCCCAGAGCAGAGCTGCCCCTCCCCTCCGGGAAACCTCTGGGCGCGCCCAGAGCAGAGCTGCCCCTCCCCTTCGGAGAGTCTCTAGACGCACGCTTATGATGTCACTGTGACCGGCCAATCCTGTAACACCTCAGCACTCTCCCTCAGCACTCTCCGGTATGCTAATTGTCCCTCTGAACCAGCCAATCCCGTGCCACCTCTGCATTTTACACAAGCACTCTCCACCAGCATTCTTCGCCAGCATTCTCCCATATGCTAATGGTCCCTCTGAACTGACCAATCCTACGCATGCGCATTAGGAATATGCTAATTCGTTGCCTATATAACCTGTGTGAAACTGCCGCTCAGGGCTCCTCACTACCTGAGGTGGGGGCCCGTTTGCGCAAACGTTCAATAAAAACCTCGTGCTTTTTGCATCAACTGGTCTGGAGTCTGGATCTTTGGGCATCCTCCCGAGCAAGTGGGCACCTCTGCAACTGAGAGGTCCAACACTTGCTGCCTTAGCCGCAGGTGTCAGAGGGAAGTGCCGAGGGCTGTGCCTCCTGTCCCTGCACACGGAATGCGAGCTGCCCAGTTTCCACCATGGAAGGCCCTTAGCAGCCACACTGCTTGCAAAGGCTCTGCAGGGTCAGGCACCGCCGGTGCTGGCCGATGCCTGTGCCAAACAGGAACCCGCTTCCCCAAGCACCACGCCCTCCTGCTCCCATCCCTGCTCGGCCAGAAGGAAATAGCCTGCTTGCTGGTGACCTCAGCAACCCCATCTCCAGTGTTTCACAAAGAATGTTCCAGAATGTCATAAAGGCTGTTTGTGTTTCCACATTCTAGGTGATAAACAAAACCAATAACTGTCTGTTACAAAAAGAATGAGTACAACTCCAGTTACACTGTTTTACACTAGTTTTTAAATGCTACATACTTAATAAAAATAGAAATATTTTCTATCTGGAACGTTTAAAATAAGATAGTTTTATTTTTTATACACTGTAGACTCAAAGGTCACTGAGCTAGGCTCAGAAGAACCTGACTTGCTTTCTTCTTCATTTCTGCCACGGCTTCTGGGGTCACCTAAGATACTGCAGGAGCACACAAGTGGGTTTCTGAAAATCAGGTGCAGTCAATAAAGAAAGACGCTCTCCCAGGAAATGGGCAGAAATCCACACCTGAGCTACAGATGCACTGCAGTGAGTGGACAAACGCCGCACCTGAGCTGCAGGTGCACTGGGATGGTGAACAGACGTCCACATCCAAGCTGCAGGAGCACTTCAGTGACGAGCAGACATCCACTCCAGAACTACAAGTGGCAGGGTAGCAAATGGGCAGATACCACACCTGAGCTGCAGAGGGCAGGACAGTGAATGAGAAGGCAGCCCTCCTGAGCTGCAGGTGCACTGTGCTACATGGGCACCGCCCACCTGAGCTTGCAGGTGCACTGCGCTACATGGGCACCGCCCACCTGAGCTGCAGGTGCACTGCCACGCATCTGACTCTGCCTACAGTGATGGCTTACTGTCCCATGCCTTTTAGTAGGAGTTTAATGCAGGTTTCAAAGTCCCAAGTTTATACCCTGCAGGGAGCAAGGCAGACAAGGTGAGCCCCATTTACTGAGAAGTTCCACCAACATAACAGTGTTATCCTAAGAGCCTAGCACCCCTCATCACCATGTCAGCAGTGCTGTTTTACAAAAGGGTACTTTGGAGGTGAGCCACTCTTCGCGGATGCTGCCCATGTTCCACTGTGGTGTTGTTTCCAAGGAGCCAGCAGGCTGAGAGAGCGCCCCCTGGTGGTCTGGCTGAGGAACCTCTGTACTGAGAAAGCTGGGGACGCTGCACAAGGCAGAGCGTGGCTGCGTTCTTCCCAGCTTCATCTTCGCTCCCCGGGCAGCAAATACATGACTTCCCCGTCCCTGGTAAGTAAGCAAGTGAGCTTGCAGACTTCAGACACTCGCTCTGTTCCAGGATCACCACGTCCAACAAGATCCCGGGAGAAGTCACCGTGATGCCAGCTCTGGCCACCCCCCTGCCCCTGCGCAATCTCCACCCTGCCTGCCAACGGCATCAGGGCCTGCAATGTGTGAAGTCCCCACACAGGAATGGCGAGGTGAGCCCGTGCTGTCCCTGGGAGCTCCCTTCACCTGCGCCACCCTCGGGGCACTTGCTGTTAACACGAAGATAAAAATGGTCTAGTCTAGTTTACATGGAGACTGCAGATTAACCTACACAAGGGATGTGCACAAAGGCCTGTGAGGAGTGCCTGGAACACAGCAAGCACCGAGCTGTCGTCAGGTTGCTGTAACTGTGCTGATGGGACCTCGGGGCTACTTGCCGTGACTGGGTGGCGGGGCCTGCTCTGCCCGGCAGCCTGGAATGGTCCACCAGCCATTGGTCTGGCACAACGGCCCCTCCCTGATCCAGCTCCTGACGGATGTCCTAACCACACCAGCCAGATGCACAGGCCGCCTGCTGGGACTCTCCACTCTCCATGTTGCCTGCTGGGAGAGACTTGGGAAGTGTCACCTTCCCCCAGGGCAGTCCCTGGCCCCTAGGTGAAGATGGACTCTGACTTTGACCACTTCCCTGGGGTGGCGATGAGGTAGAATCTGAAGCACCAGTGCCGCAGGTGGGATTGGCAGTTGCTGGGGGACCAGACGTACAGGTGGGATTGGCAGCTGCCATGGGACCAGACATGAAGGTGGGATTGGCCACTGCTGCGGGACCAGGTGTACAGGTGGGATTGGCAGCTGCCACGGGACCAGGCGTACAGGTGGGATTGGCAGCTGCCGCGGGACCAGGCGTACAGGTGGGATTGGCAGCTGCCGCGGGACCAGATGTATAGGTGGGATTGGCCACTCTACGGAACCAGACATACAGGTGGGATTGGCCACTGCTGTGGGACCAGGCGTACAGGTGGGATTGCCCACTCTACGGGACCAGGCATACAGGTGGGATTGGCAGCTGCTGTAGGACCAGATGTACAAGCCCACCTCCCCCGGGAGGGGCCCTCTCTGCATGTTGCTCCAACATGACACCAGCAGCTTTGAAGGGGCTAAATCTTCTACCCCTTGGGGTCCTTACACCCTAGACGGTGGCTCTGTATGTAGGCGGGCACCCAATTCCCCCTCTCCTGGCCTGAATCCTATCCCCTGAGTATGTGGAAATCCCAACCTCCAGTGTGGCTGGGCTCCGGGACACGACCTTTAGTGTAACTGAATTTGAATGGCTCATTAAGGCTCCAATCCACTAGACTGGCAACCTCATAAAAAGGGACCCTGTGGGGCTGCGTCGTGGCAGAGCAGGTCAAGCTGCTGCCTGCGATGCTGGAATCACACATGGAGCTGTGATTCGAGTCCCGGCTGCTCCACTTCCGATCCAGCTGCCTGCTAGTGGCCTGAGAACATCAGCGGAAGATGGCCCAGGTGTCGAGGCTGCTGTCACCCACATGGAGACCTGGATGAAGCTCCGGGCTTTGGCCTGGCCCAGTCCTGGCTGTTGCAGCCATCTGGGGAGTGAACCAGTGGGTGGAGGACCTCTCTGTCTCCACGTCTCTCCCTCTCTCTATGTAACTCTTTCAAATAAACAAGCAATGTTTCTAATAAAACCAAAACTACAAAGGAACCCAAGGATGTGCATGCATAGAAAAAGCCAGGACTCAAAGCTCAGAAGAGGCTGCAGGGAAACCAAGCTGCCCACTCCCTGACCTTGGACTTCTGGCCTCCAGAACTGGGGGACACCATGGCTGCTGCAGTCGTCCAGTCTGGGGTCAGGGCAGCACCCAGGGCTAGGCACGGCACCGCCTGCACTGCCGTTGCCTCCCCAGCACAGCCGGCACTCGGTGTGGCTGGGAGTCAGGCTGTGACCCGTCCATAGGGGCTTCCTGAAGACTGTGCCTTGGCCTCGCCCTCTGGGGCAGGCAGAGTGGGCGGGACAGGACGCTGGCCTGGGTGCTCACTGAGCTATGTCTGCCCCACAAAGCAGAGGCCAGCTGTGTCTCAGGAGAGGATTCTGTCGTCTTAAAGGAGACTAGATTCTCTCTGTCTCTCTCTCTAACTGTCCACTCTGCCTGTCAAAAAAAAAAAAAAAAAAGGGAGACTAGAACCACAGCGAACCCATCAGGGAGATGCTGCATTCACACGGCCACGCTCGGCCAGAGGCCGGGCCACTGCACTCACATGGCCACGCTCCGCCAAAGGCCAGGCCGCAGCCAGGCCGCTGCACTCACACGGCCACGCTCCGCTAAAGGCCGGGCCGCAGCACTCACACGGCCACGCTCCGCCAGAGGCCGGGCCGCTGCACTCACACGGCCACGCTCCGCCAGAGGCCGGGCCGCTGCACTCACACGGCTCTCGCTGCACTCTCGGGACACAGAGTCCCTTGCTGAGTTTTGTTTCAGACAAAAGGACAGGGGTGGGGAGGGGAGGGCACTGCCATGGGGAACAGTGCTTGATGTGGCTTCTGTCCGAGGCAGACTTCTGAATTCTCCATAAAGAGAAACATCACAACAGCCGCCCCAAATTACAAAACAAACACAAAAGCAGCCGAAGGTCTGCCAGGCAAGACTCCAGGGGAGTCCCCCTTCCTGTCCGGGGCGCATGCAGGGGTGGGGATGTGTCAGGTGCCTCGGTGGGACCGCGGGCATGAAGGCATGGCCAGGTTCCCTTCCAGGGAACCATGAGCTGCCGAGTTACCCAGCCCTGCAAAGCACAGGTGGCCAATGCACATGACGCCCCTGACCTTCGCAGGGACGAACCCTGCGAAAGAGGAGGAAACACAGCGCTGCCAGGCTTCCCAGAACACACCGTGTGCCATGCAGGTGATGCACAGGGGACCCCGTGGCAGCAGCCGCGCGTGCGATGTGAGCGGATTCAAGCCCTGGACAGCCGTGTGGACACAGAAGCCAGCCTGAGTCCCGCCTGCAGCTCCTTGGCAGGGCCAGACCAAGCGACTTCACAGGCCTTGTACGTCCTGTAGGCTGGACGTCCTCACCCTGGGAGGCCTCAGCAGGTGGAGGGGGGCAGGTCCTGGGTCCTGGAGATCAGGCCCCTGTGGTGAGAGCTGCAGGCCACAGCCTAATCTGCTCACACTCAGCCCCTCACAGTCAAAGCCAGAGGCAAGGCCATGATCAGCAAACCTGCTGACGGTGCGAGGGCCAAGCCAAATGATTTACGAGAAGCATTTCACAGGCGGCAAATAAGCGGGACACACACACACATACACACACGCACATATGTGTATGTGGAGCACACACTCACCCATGCATGTACATGTATGAGGAACACACACATTCACCCACCTACATATGCATATGCATGTTACGTAGAAGAAACATGGTGAGGAGGCCTTGGGAGACCAAACTGAGGGAGGAGCATCAACAGGATACTCAGATGGGGCCGGGGGGACCCTGGCTGCAGGAAAGCATGGAACGGACAGAGAGGAGGAGAAGCAGTGGGGAGGGCCAGGCAGCACGAAGCCCTGACCTCTGAGGGCACCTGTGCCCCCTCGCTGTAACTGTGCCCAGCTCAAGACGAGAGAGCAGAAGCACGGCTGATCCCCGAGCGAAGTGACAGCATCCAGCCAGCCCCAAGCAGCTGCGCTGTCGGACTGCGCCTGGCCATCAGGACCCTGTGCCCTCATGGAGGGGAGAGAGGCCCCTTCTCTGCTCGCCTTCCTGAGCAGACCTGGAGAAGGGACGTTCAGGACCGGGCTACTCCTGCAGCCGCATCCCCAGGGTGGCAGCCGTGGTCTCCACGCAGCATCATGTGCAGGCCCTGCACACGATCCCAAGTGGCTTGGCCTGGCCTCTGGCATCCCTGCCTGCCCGGGACTACCCCTCCTGTGGTCCCTTTACAGCTCTCCTCCTCAGTGAGGAGCAAGTGCCCAAGTGCTGGCCAGCATGGCCTCCATCTACTGCTTACATGTGAAGTTGGCTGCCTGAGCAAAGCCACCCTCAGCTACTTGTACACAAATTCTGAAATCTGTGTCCTCCCCCCGCACTGTCTGGGCTTGCCCAGGCCACTCTAACAAAGACTACGCCCTGGGGGCCGGCACTGTGGCTCACTAGGTTAATCCTCTGCCTGCAGTGCCAGCAACCCATATGGCACCGGTTCTGGTCCCGGCTGCTCCTCTTCCAGTCCAGCTCTCTGTTGTGGCCTGGGAAAGCAGTGGAAGATGGCCCAAGTGCTTGGGAACCCTGCACCCATGTGGGAGACCAGAAGCTCCTGGCTCCCGGCTTCGGACTGGTGCAGCCCCTGCTGTTTCAGCCATTTAGGAAGTGAAAGAGCAGACAGAAGACCTTTCTCTCTGTCTCTAACTCTACCTCTCAAATAAATAAAATCTTAAAAAATAAAAAAGACCACACCCTGGAGATTTAAGAATAGCAAGGATGGTTTCTCATGGGCCACGGGAAGCAGGTGCCAGTTCCAGTCCCAGCTACTCCACTTCCAGTCCAGCTCTCTGCTATGGCCTGGGAAAGCAGTGGAAGATGGCCCAAGTGCTTGGGAACCCTGCACCCATGTGGGAGACCTGGAGGAGGCTCCTGGCTCCTGGCTTCAGATCGGCACAGCTCTGGCTGTTGCAGCCAATTGGGGAGTGAACCAGTGGATGGAAAACCTTTCTCTTTCTCTCTCTCTCTCTCTCTCTCTCTCTCTCTGCCTTTCCTTATCACTATGTAACTCTGACTTTCAAAAAATCTTTAAAAAAAGATCCCTGTGACATCACCCTGGCAATGATCACAACACAAACCTCCATCCTCCCTCATCTGACGTCAGCGTCTGTCACGGCAGCCCCAGGATATCACCCTGAGGTCACGGAGGCCACAGCAGTCAGGTCAGAATTGTAGGTACTGAACACGCTAAGGCACATTTCAAATACTCTAGTCCAAAAGAAAGCCTAAATAACCTTACAATGTTTCTTAATTACTTTTAAGTTGGAATAGCCATGGACCTGTGATTGGTATGGGCACAAAAGTGGGTGCATCGAAGCCCTAGCACACAGCTGAATTACAGTAAAAGATACATTTGTGGACAACGACAACCACGTTAGACGCCACACTGCGCTGTAACTTGTCTCTAATTAGCTGGGAGACGAGGAGCCGACAAGCTGCCCTGACACGTGCGGGGGTTGTACCACTCAGGTGTCGGCAGCCTGGTGTCGGGCGTCGCTCGGTATTTCCAGGTGACCTGAGACCCAGGTGGCCCCCCCCTCCTCCGTGTTCCCTCAATTCTCTGCGGTGTGCTCACCATTTGTGGATGAGAACAGAGAATGCCACTGAGGGAGGCACGGGTGCAGCACTGCTGAGCAGAAGGAGCCTGTTCCAGGGCTTGTGGACGTAGAGACCTTGATCTCTAAGCACTCGCTCCCTCGTGGTTAGGGCAGGACCCTGGCCAGGCCTGGAGTCTCCCCTCCCACTGCTCAGTCCTCATGGCCCCAGGCAAGCGGGCTGCCCTGGCCCCTGAAGGAAGGTGGCCCGCCCTCACCATGCCCCTTTGTGCAGACTGACACCTGCGGAAGACATGAGACACAGCTGGGATCTGAACCCAGGCGAGCTGAGCCAGAGCCCACGCTCCGTGCAGGCCCACAAGGACCTGTGCATGCAGGTTTGCTCTCCTCATCCTACGGGAAAGGAGCCGGAGAGCCAGCGGGTGAGTGGAGAGAAGCTCACCAAGGCATCCGCGTGCACAGCCCCTTCTCGCACTATTTTTTTTTTCAGAGAGAGAGGGAACAAAAGAGAGACCTTCCATCTGCTAGTTCAGTGCCAGGGCTGAGCCAGACCAAAGCCAAGAGCTACGAGCTTCTTCCAGGTCTCCCACAGTAGTAGCAAGGGTCCAAGTGCTTGGGCCATCTTCCGCTGCTTTCCCAGACCACTCGCAGAGAGCGGGATCGGAAGTGAAGCAGCTGGGACATGAACCAGCACCCATATGAGATGCCGGCAGGCCAGGCAGTGGCTTTACCAGCTACACCACGATGCTGGCCCCTCTACTCATACTCTCAACAACGTCCACATGTAGCCCAAGTGCAGCCCACGTGGTTAAACCATGAGCAAACAGGGAGAGAAAGTTGCCATGGCAATGGGTTGCTTGGACACAGAACGAGCTCCAGCTTGAACACAGGCAACAGGCAGCAGGGGTTCCACTGCTGCTCAGGGCCAAGGGCCGGGGGACAGGTCATCATGAGGAGAGCAAGGCGGGGAGAGCACACTGGGGCCCTCAGATGAAAACAGAAAGCAAGCCCAGCCCTGGACACACCATTCCCTTGCCTCCGCTCCTCCTCCGTGCCCAGGTGAGCACCGCCTGCCTCCCAGTGGGAAGAGGGCTGCTGGTGTCTTCACAGAGCCCCAGGTCAGCTTGCTCTACAGGACCCCGTCCAGCTGTCCCCCAGCCTTCAGGGGGCAGTGGTTCCAGGACCTCCAGTGATGCCCAAACCAGGGATACTCAAGTCCTCACACAAAACGGGCGTAGCATCTGCACGGAGCCCACCACAGCCTTCTGTGCACGTGACACATCATCTCCTGAGGACACACAGGGGCCAATGCCACGTGAACACCACGTAAGTGGTAGCTGGGCCGCACTGTGCAGGGGCAACGAGAGGAGGATGTGTGCGCGTTTATGAGAATCCTCCCCCTGCCTGGCTGGAGGAACGTGGGGCCCACAGCAGGGCTGCCTGTGTGCAGTCGCCGTGGCCAGGCGCTGCAGCATCCACTCACTCACCCTGAAGCGGTGCTCCAGACCTGCTACGTCTGATCTGTGCAGCTGCTGAGTGGGCAGCCTGGTGGGGAGGGGAGCGTCCTGGGGAATGATGGCTCTCAAAGTGGGGTTCTGCAGAGCACGGGCCGGGGCACCTGCTGGGGACTGGCTGAGGCAGGAGACCACATGAGAGGGAGGAGCCCAGTGAGCCTTGAGCTGAGGGCCCCCCAGGGTGGGGGGAGGGTGGGGGGCATCTGATGGCTGCTCCAGTGAGAAATGTGGACTCAGCAAGGGCACCATCTCGCAGGTGATGCGTCACCCCCGTCTGCTGCTCCATGCAACAGAACCGCACCCAGGAGCTCCAGCTCCCAGGGCAGTGCCCACCCCTCCACTGCCGCCAGGCTTGCCCAGGGCACCTCCACATGCCACCGCTCCATCACCTCTGGGGAAACCTCCTGGAAAGATGCCTGCAAAAGAGCAAAGCCACACTAGCAATCGATTAGAGCACACAACAGGGCGCCAACGCTGGCAGAGGGATTCAGAAGCTCTGGGCCATGGCTCTAACTGTTGCACCTTTCAGATCTGGGTAAGTAAATGCTGGGTTCTGAAAAGCAACTGTAAGGAAAATCCTTTACAATCTGAAAGCCTCCAGACTCACTGTCCTAGGCGGTCAGTCCCCGCCCTGCTGGGGCCCCTGGGGGTGGTAACCGCGTGGGTAAACATCTCCCAGAGCCCTTGATCTCCAGCCAACGGGGAACTCACGCACTTCCCCAGCAACCATGGCGACAATGCATTGGGTTCCTTTCCCAGAAATTGGTAAACAACAAAACACCTTCCATTAAAAAGATAAAAAGCAGGTTTACAGCAAACGCTAAAGTCCAACCCACAGCCACAGCACGCTTGGACAGGGCGCCGAGTCCCCCGAGCCAGCGTCCGCTTGTTCTGTGCCAAACACAGACTTTAGTGAAAAGCACCCTCTGCCCCAGAGAGCTCCGTCCACGACACAGGGTGTGCAGAATTATTTATTTTTATCAGGATTCCCAATTCTCTATCTGTACCTTTTCCCACTCAAGCCAGCCTTACCCACATTAGCTAAACACATTAAAAACAAAAAATACACTTCTCTGGACGGAAGAAACCTAAAAAATGCTGACAAAGTTGAGCATTTACATTCTGCTGCGTTGAGAAAATGCAGTTTTTACTTGGAATAAACGATCCCACAGTTCATGCTCTTCCCTGCCAAAGAAACATCCCTTCCAGCCAAAAGCCAAAACAAACCCTCGTGTTGTGCAGGTGAAAATGGCTAATGGTGCCGGGCAGTCGTGTGGTGGGGCAGTGTTCAGGACCTGGACCCGAGCAGATCACAGAGCTGTACACAGAGCTGGGTGTTCTTTATGTATCACCAAAGCACACAGGTGCACAAGATGTGCCAGCGAAACACAGATAAAGCATCACGCAGAACTCCCAGCGAGTGGCATTACAAAACTTTGCAAAATATTTTCTTCCACAACGTGCTGCCCCATGGGTCTTGCAGGCTGATTTCCAGGGACAGGAGTGCAAAGGCCCATAGATGGGACCAGGTGATGCCCAGGAGCCCCCTGGAGGGACAGAGGGAGAGGTATGGACAGACACACACACAGACGGCCTGGCTCATCAGGAGAGGAAGGGCGATGGCCTGAGCCTGCCCTGGTGATCTGCTGCTGCAACTCCCAGCCAGGTCCAGGGGCCTGGCCCGGGAACCAGGAGCCACAGACTCCTTCCCAGTGCACTTCAAGGAGCGACCCCTGAGCGCCGGAAGCTATGGAGCCGCAGGGATGCGATGCTCTCAGGCGACAGGAAGCAGGGATGCCGCAGGAGACACAGGGTGGCAGGTGGGAGACGCAGCCTTCAGAGGGAGCAAGCAGGCGTGGATGGGCCTTCCAGGACACGTGGGTGCTCACGGGTGGGGTCTCCCCAGGGGTTCATGGAGATGGAGGCGCCCTCATCCTGACAGCAGCGGCAACAGAGCTGCTGGGCACAGCCTGACTGCCTGGGCGACACAGCTCCTCTGAGAGCCCAAGGCCAGAGCCCACCCGCGCCCCCGGGTGCATTCCTGCCAGACTGCACCCAGTGAGACTGGGACTGGAAAAACCACAGGTGCCAAGCCGGGCAATGAGGACTGCCAGCGCCTCCTCCCTCATCTACAAGGGACAACGGCCGCATCTGAACTCAGCACAGACAGCTTTTCCTGTGCACGCCCGCCCACCATAGCCTCCGGCCTTTTCACTTAAAGGAAACACACCCTGGCTTCTCTTGGGTATCTCTGAACTGCCGGCATCATTGTCCCTGGGTCACCAGCCCCGAGACCCCGCGACAGAGACGGCAAAGACGCTGCCAGCGGCTTTCATCCCACCCTCGGCAGGCCGTGCAATGTAAACCTCGAGAATTCTCCATTTCTGGGACTTTCCATGGAAGATGTTCGGCCCAGGCAGCTCAATCTGCAGACAGAGGAACCCTGGAGTGGGGTTGGGGGTGTCCTGTGTGCTGAAGAGGGGCTGCATTTCAAATGAAGCCTCCAGCTTCCAGCCACCGGCGGAGCCGAGGGAGACAGAGGCCTTTCCCAGTCCCCAGGCAGGGACTCCGTCACTGTCCAAGGCTTTGGGACTGCCCTGCAGAGAAGTGTAAACCAAGGGGCTTCTCACACGCCCAAGTCAAAGGTTCCCCATGGAAGGCGAGCGAGCACTCCCGCGTATCTGAGCTGTGCGGGCGCCTGCGTCACACCTGGCACCACCCTGTGCCAGACAGCTCCCTGAGGGGGCCTCGACCCAGACACGCATATCACTGAGTGATCACAGTCACAATCGAAACTGCGCTAATAAAACAAGCGTGGAGTGTAGGGCTCCAAGTGGCAGCTGCCCCCAAACTGCACCCTGCCTTCAGTAACCACAGGAAAACAGCAGCGCCTTTACTGCTAAAGGAACCCCAGCTACTCATCCCGGCGCGTGGGCCGCCAGCACCACGGGTGTGCGGGTTTATGCTTCCACGAGAGCACGGCTCCCTTACCTTCTCCGACACCTTGTCCTGCACGGGTGGTCCTGCACTCGGAGGGGGAGGGGCCCGGCGCTTCTTCATCTCCGACCTCAAGGACACCCCCGAGACGTTGCCCAGCGAGAGGGATGGACCCAGCGTCAGGGATCGGGAGGGCATGGATGGCGAGTTGGGCGTTGTGGAGCAGCCCTGTGGGGAGAGAACAACGGGAGAGGCCGTCAGTGGGAGATGCCTTCCGTGTGGCCCCCCGGCACGGGAGCACAGAGCCAGGCACCTGCCCGGGCCACGGCGGCGCCCACTGCGGCTGGCAGCTCGGAGGGCTCCGAAAGGCTCACAGAGGAAGGTGTCTGCTTAACCAGGAAGAGAACGACTGAGCGTTTCCGCTGCCAAGGAGAGCACTGGCGGCTGGGCTGATTCCATGCCCCGTCCGGCCTGCAGGTCGGGCCAGCCTCCCTGGCCACACGCTGGTCAGACACGAGGCACAGATCAGGAGCACCAGGGGTTTGTCGTCATCAGGGGACTCTACAGCTGCTCAAGGGGCTCAGGGTTCCAGTGCCCGGAAGTTACGGAACCATGGTGGAGCGGCATGAAGAGCAGGCCGGGGGGACCTGAGTGTGGGCACGGCCGCCTCAGCAGCTGGGAGCAGGCTGGGGGACCCCGAGAGTGGGCATGGCCACCTCAGCAGCTGGGAGCAGGCTGGGGGACCCCGAGAGTGGGCACAGGCAGCTGGGAGCAGAATGGGGGGACACCAAGCGTGGGCAAGGCCACCTCAGCAGCTGGGAGCAGGCCGGGGGGACCTGAGTGTGGGCACGGCCACCTCAGCAGCTGGGAGCAGACTGGGGGGACACCAAGCATGGGCGCAGCCACCTCAGCAGCTGGGAGAAGAATGGGGGACACCAAGCGTGGGCAAGGCCGCCTCAGCAGCTGGGAGCAGAATGGGGGGACACCAAGCGTGGGCAAGGCCACCTCAGCAGCTGGGAGCAGAATGGGGGGACACCAAGCGTGGGCGCAGCCACCTCAGCAGCTGGGAGCAGAATGGGGGGACCCGAGAGTGGGCACAGGCAGCTGGGAGCAGAATGGGGGGACCCCAAGCGTGGGCAAGGCCACCTCAGCAGCTGGGAGCAGGCTGGGGGACCCCGAGCATGGGCACAGGCAGCTGGGAGCAGAATGGGGGGACACCAAGCGTGGGCAAGGCCAGCTCAGCAGCTGGGAGCAGAATGGGGGGACCCGAGAGTGGGCACAGGCAGCTGGGAGCAGAATGGGGGGACCCCAAGCGTGGGCAAGGCCACCTCAGCAGCTGGGAGCAGGCTGGGGGACCCCGAGCGTGGGCACAGGCAGCTGGGAGCAGAATGGGGGGACACCAAGCGTGGGCAAGGCCAGCTCAGCAGCTGGGAGCCTAGCCACCTAGCACCCCAGGCAGTGGCTCCACACCGGGGTGGGGAGGGGGCGCCAATGGCCGCACGAGCATCTCTGAGCTTCTGTGCTGCGGGCTCTGCCAACAGAAAACCACGTCAATGGGAAAGCACGTCTAGAGAACAAGTGCTGAGGACTTGAAATTAAAAACACGACGGCGCCTGCTGCCTGCCTTGGAGACCCTCGGGACCAGGCATGGCCCCTATGCATGTGTAGCTTTGGGGGAGGTCACGCAGGACGGGTGCAGAGGTGGCCTGAGCCCACACACCTTGGAGACCCGGCTAGGCTGACCCCGGGCTTTGCTGCTTACAAGTCGCATGACCTCGGCAAGCTCTGCAGCTTCTGCCTGCCTCAGTTTATTGGGGGAACAAATGGGCGCACGTGAGTGCCCACGTCACGCAGTGAGTGCCTTCCCAGCCCACGCTGGTGCCTGTCTTCCTCCCACATTCGACTGTGAGCTCCCTAGGGCAGGGTCGTCACTCATTGTCACCCGCTGCTCCTGGAACACAGAGGACCCCTGAGGACGAGTCCCTGAGTCTGTGGGCAGGAATGGGTGCAGCCAGGAGCCTCAGGCCGGCTCTGGAGTTTGGGTTTTACACAATGAACTTTGGGCCAGAGTTACTTCCACAGCTGGATTTCCAGACTTCAAACAAACAGGACACCCGTGCTAGTTGCATCATCCCAGGATTACTCATGCCCACAGCAAATGCTGGGATGTGCCCCCAGTTATTGTATCAGTCGTTCTGAGAAAACCCTGAGACCCGGGATTTCCTGTGCTTAAGCGTGGAGGCGAGGATCGCGGAACGAGAACCTGCCGTCAGAGCGGAGCGGCCTGGCCGCGCTCTCGAGGGCACGCTCTGCACCAAGCCTCGCGGACACTCAGGGCGTCTAAGAGAAGCGCGCAGCCTGGTGCTGTGGACGCCACTGTGTGCACACGTCCTCGTGGCGTCTGTCAGTGACATCCAAGGCCAGCGCCAACACACACGCGGGCCTGACACCCAGCAAACTCGCCCACACCTGCTGAGGCTTCCACGGGCAGAGCCGCCACGCCCGCTCCTGGAGCTTGGTAGCACGGCACTCCACCGGGCATCTAACCCTGCCCTGTGTCAGCCCCGCTGGACCGGCCGGACTCAAGAGACAGATCAGTTACTCAGCAATGTCGAGCCAGGTGACTGAAGGAGGCACAAGCAGCAAACCGGCTGGAGCCGAGCCAGCACTGGCTGGAGCCGAGGCGTCTCACTGGGCGGCGGTTTCACTCAAGGAGCCCCACCCCGGGGGAACACAAATCCCAGCTCAGGGTCAGCAAGTCCATGGCTGGACACAGAGACGCTGAGGCTGTCCATATTGCTCAACTTCCTAATCCCCAGTGCCTGCCGACAGTGAGTGTACACACCCACACACACGTACAAATGCTCCCCCACACATGCACAAGCTAACACACACGCTCACTCATATGCAAACGCACACACACATATGCTCTCATACACGCACAGACACTAACACACATGCACACACATCCATATACACATGCTCACACTGATGCTCTCATACACACAGACACACACATGCACACACACGCTCACATCCATATACACATGCTCACATCCATATACACATGCTCACACACATATGCTCTCATACACAGACACTAACACTCACACTAGATCACGTGTAATCTATGACGGCACCCAGCACGCTGATCAGCACACTAGATCACATGTGATCTATGACAGCATCAGGAAAGCAGTCAGCACACCAGATCACGTATAACCTATGATGGCATCAGGAAGCTGATCAGCACAGACCCCTGCTCACTAGTTCACGAGTCCAGGCTGCCTGGTGTCCAGAGGCCCCAGGGGAATGACATTCAGGAGGGCGCAGCCCCCAGTGACCAAATCAAAGTTGAAATTCACTGCAGGACTGGGCGTCAGCTGCCATCTCCTTACATCACGCTGCCTCCTTCTGAAGGTCTTTAATATTATTCTTTTTTAAAAAAGATTTATTCATTTACTTATTTAAATGGCAAAATGAGAGAGAGAGAGGGAGAGATCTTCCATCTGCTGGTTTACTTCCCAAAATGTCTACCACAGACAGGGCTGGGCCAAGCCGAAGCCAGGAGCCAGGAACTCCATCCAGGTCTCCCATGTGGGTGGCAGGGGCTCAAGTACTTCAACCATCACCTGCTGCTTTCCCAGGGGCATTAGCGGGAAGCTGGATTAGAGGCCGAACAGCTGGGATCTGAACCTGCGCTCTGAGCCGGGACAATGGGTGTCACAGTGGTTGTTTGATCAGCTCTGCCACAACACCTGCCCCAGCCCACGACTTCACTTGTGTGGGTCACACGCAGGACGCCGGCTCCATGAGCAGTGAATGCACAAAACCTTTGCCTTCACCCTCCACCTCCCAACAGAACAGCAGAGCTCGCGTGAGCTGCGGTGTTTCTCCTGCACCCATGGTACCTTCCAGCTGTTTTAAATAAATGCTCATGCACTTGGGCATTTACTACTAATTCACAAGTTACTAGTGGACTCCCTCAGGCCCTCCGGGGCTTCCCCACCACCTCTGGAGGCAACTGCAGGGCACAAGCTGATCCAGTGCAGGTCCCCAGCTGCAGGGAGCAGCTGCCATTTGGGGCGTGTCAAGGTCGCCCACTAAGGTCACCCTCCGAGCTCCTGCCAGGCTCCTTCAGGGAGCCCTGGAGTTCCTGTCTTCTAGCCCCAGCCCTTTCCAGCTCCCTGGCCTGCCCTCTGGGGCTCGGATCTTGTAGCTGCCCTGACACTCACCACACACGCTCCCACTAAGACAGGATCTCACGCTGGAAGTGCAAAGAGGGGCAGAGAGCACGGTGCCCGCAGTGGAGCTGCAGTGCCAGTGCAAAGGAGGTGGCGACTGCCCTGAGCCTGGCGGGCCCAGGGACAGTGAAGGAAGAGGCCCAGGCCCGCGCGCCTTCCCTGAAGGGAGGGAAGAAGGCAAGGGGACAAGTGGAATTCCACTAAATCTCACCGGGCCACTGGCAGCAGCAGAGGAACCAAAAGGCCCCGAGGGCACGCAGAGCCCGCGACAGCCCTCACGAGACTGCGGAGAATGGTGAACACATCCAGCGGGGCAGCACTCAGCCACAGAACAGGTGAAATTCTGACATCGGCAGCCACGCAGGCCGACGTGGAGGCCGCCGTGCTGAGAGGCAGGGGCCAGGCAGCAGACACAGCAAGCATGCAGCGTCCACACCGGCTCGCCAAAGCCACCCGGACACACCCGTCCACGGTCTGCTCAGCCAGCAGGGAGGCAGACAGCCATGGCGACCCCGGAGCCCCATGTTGCCAAAGCCTCTGCCTCGGAAGCGCTAGGAGAGGAACCGGAGCTTCTGACCCACACATGTCTGCACCTCGGGTCTGAGCCCTGCCTTGCAACGCGGTGGCCAGGAGCAGGAGCTGGGCACATGGACGTCAGCTAGCAGAGAAGGGTGACGTCGGAGGCCCGTGACTGTGGTTTTAGCTACAGCTCTAGTGGACGGTGGGAGGCCGGGTGCAGGGCCCGGCGAGAGGATGCCGATGGTGTGTTACAAACCCACGCTGGAGACGACCGCCTGGGCAGCCTTGAGGGGGCGTGAAGGGGCTGGCGAGCCTCAGGGAAAGAAGCCACAGGAGAGGCGTCACTCTGGGCTCCATGGAGAGGACGGCGTCGTGGAGGAGGCTGGAGATGGTTGCACGCGGAGAAGACAATCGCTATGTCTGTGACTCGACAAAGCTTCTCCAGGCGATGCAGCTCCTTGGCAGGAGGCGGGGCTGACACCACGGCGGTCACTAGCATCAGCATCACCATACGAGGGCCAGCAGCCCAGCGCAGCCCAGCTGTGTCTCTACAGATCGCAACCCCCTCACCCCAGCGGAAGGAAGATGCAGGAGGCAGGTGCCGAGGGTCGGCGAGGCAGCTGGAGCCGCGTCGACATCAGCGAGCACTGATACAAAAGGCACAGCGCTCAGCTCTCCGGAACTGACCGCTCTTCTCTAAAGGTCCCCGCGGGATGGCGGACAGGGAGGCGGGCGGGCACTGGAGCTCAGGAAAGCAGCCACACCCACCCTGCCCGTCAAGGGAGACACGGAAGGTGCCCGGATCGACCGCGGCTGGGTTCTGTCTGGTGTCTTAGGCCACTCGGCCACTTGGACACTGTGGCTGTGCTCTGTGAGCCACTGCATTTGCAAGGGGACAAACAACCTTCGCGGTCCCCTGCGCCTGCAACTTGTGGGCGTTTTCTGTAATGAAGCCGGAAGTCACCCGAGGACACAGGAGGGAACTCCGCTGTGCTCAGTGAGCACCAAAGACCACGCAGGCAGGAAACATCACTAAAGGGGAACCTGCATTTCACCCAGAACACTGGCCGAGCGCGCACACACGTGTGTATGAGATTCCTGTATGCTCCCATGAATGGCCTGTTGTGTCAGCTACACACAGGTTTGCTCCCAAGCGTGAAGGCATCGTTTTCTAGTCAGGGAGGCACAACCGTTCCTGCTGCCTCTCACAACGTCCAGGCCACTCACTGCTGGACTTCATCAAGTTACCTCTGCACGAGGCTCAGAGCCGGCGCTTCCCAAAATCCCTCCCGGCTTCTCCTCTGCAAGGAGGCAGGGGGTCCCCCGGCACCTGGCAGGAAGCAGCACACAGGGTGCCCGGCTTCCCTGGAGGCTGTCCTTCAGAGGGGTTCTGCTCGCCGGGCAACCACAGGGGCATGCCACACGGTGGGGCAGCAGACAACCTTGGCCAGGCCAATACCGGGCCATCCAACCCTGAGACGGAAATGACCTCTGACCTGTGTCCCCCACTCATGCCCGAGGGGCATGCAGTGGGAAGACGTAAGAGGTACACTGAGTCTGTCTGGGGATCAACACGCTTCTAATGCAGTCACTGAAAACGGCCCCCTTGCACACATGCACACATACACACACACGCATCCAGGGCAGCAGGGTACACCTCCACAACACCCCACAGGCTGCTGAAACATGCCCACACACGCATGCATACGCACACACACATGTATCAACACGTGCACACGCAGGCACCACGGACAAGAATCCAGGGCAGCAGGGTACACCTCTGAGACACCACACAGGCTGCTGAAGTCTTGAGATGTTCACTTCTTCACCTCCCACCTTCCTCCCCCCGTAATCCGTCTCGCACGTAATGAGGAGCTCAGGTGCCCTAACACCGCAGCCCCCTCTCCGAGACAACCCGTTTGGAGTCGAGTCCAGCACAGCCTGACCTTCCCTGTGCTCCTGTCCTCATCTCCACACACAGGGCACTGCCCACTCCTCCACTGCACCCAGGCTTTGCCTCTCAGTGGCTTCCTCGAGCCAGAGCTTCCAAGAGGCCTGGCGGATGCCTGTGTTTGGAGAACCTGAGCCCCACCTGCGAGAGACTCCCGAGGGCCGGCACTGGGCTGGCCACGGCCTCCCGCGGGTTAGGCTCCACGTGTCCACACGTGGCACTGGGCTGGCCACGGCCTCCCACGGGTTAGGCTCCACGTGTCCACACGTGGCACTGGGCGTGGATGGGGTGGTGGCTCCCTAGGTTGTTTTAGACACACTCTGTCCTCCTTTTTTCTTTCCTTTTCAGTTTTTCCTTGTCTATTTATTCAACATAAATTTCTTCTTCAGGAGCCACAATTCAGACGTGAAGATACCATTGTGACTCCAGTGAACGGCACAGGCTGCTGCCCACACTCAGGGCTCACTGATAACCCGCCTCCGGATCAAGCAGCTCCATCCCGCCACTGTGCAGACACCACGATGGACGTGCGCAGGAAGACAGAGTGACCGAGATGGCTGTGTGAAAGCGCCGTCTGTGTCGAGACTGCCTCTCACTCTCCCCCAGACTTCACCAACCAAAGGCGTCTCAGTGGAGAGAGCCACAGGTATTTACTCTCTCCGTGCAGACAGACAGAAGGTGCGGACTCCAGAGCCCAGGTCTCCACTTCAGGAGACGGGGTCATCGCACGCCGCTCGGCGTGAGCATCTGTCAGGTCGCCACGGGCAGGGAGCAGGCACCGGGCAGAGCAGGTCAGCACCCAGAGGTGTCCACGCCCATCCTGAAGCGCCTGGGCTTGAGTCTGGCTCTGCTCCCCAGGCCAGCTTCTTGTAATGCGCACCCTGGGGAGGGAGCCGAGGCGGGGGGCGGGGGTGGCGGTTAGCAGGTGGTGGGTTCCTGGCAGCCACTTAGGAGATGCACAGACCCCAGGGAGGGTTTTTCTAAACGACTCCTGGAGGTCCCTCAGGCCAGGCCCGGGGTCGCCC
Source organism: Lepus europaeus (assembly GCF_033115175.1). Classification (NCBI taxonomy): domain Eukaryota; kingdom Metazoa; phylum Chordata; class Mammalia; order Lagomorpha; family Leporidae; genus Lepus; species Lepus europaeus. The sequence goes on from NC_084846.1 coordinate 66,952,858, forward strand.
GGGGAAGCCGCTGGCTTTCGTGTGCTGTCTCGGCGGTCAGAACGCCGTGTGGTGTGGCGACGCGGCGTGAGAGGACCTGAAACCCTCTGATTTGCTGACACCTCTGCAGGTCTCATCAGGACAACTTCCACGGCCCTCGTGTTTACAAACCAGAGAGAGACGCAGCGCGCAACAGGGCCGAGACGCCCTCCCAGCTCCTCCTGGCCTAAGAACCCCCAGGAGAGGTGAGGCTCCAAGGGGCCAGCTGGAGGTGCTGGGGCCAGAATCCAGATCAAACAAACGCCACGCTTTGCCCCCCTGTGGAAGACCAGAGCCTGAAAAACCACCACGGGGGCAGGCACCTGTGCCGTTGGGGATGCCCACATCCTACAGTGGCCGCCTGGGTCTGAGTCCCAGTCCTGCGTCCGGCTCCAGCTTCCAGCTAACGCACTCCCTGGAAACAGCAGGTGATGGCTCAAGAGCGTGGGCCCTGCCACCCACAGGGGTGACCTGGATGGAGCCCCCAGCCCCTGGCTCCAGCCTGGCCCAGCCCTGGCAGCTGCAGACATCTGAGGAGTGAACCAGCAGATGGAGGATCTCTCTCTGTGCTCCAAATAAATAACGTGATTTTTAAAAGATCAATGACCAGGGGCTGGTGCTGTGCCACAGTGGAGGAAGTCGCTGCTGGCGATGCTGCATCCCGTACTGGAGTGCAGGCTCACGTCCTGGCTGCTCCACTTCTGATCCACCTCCCTGCCAATGACGGCCCAAGAGCTAGAGGCCCCATCACTCACGTGGGAGACCTGATGGAGCTCCGCCCAGCCCGGGCTTCTGGGGGCATCTGGGGAGTGAACAGTGGATACAAGATCTCTCCCCTTCACTATGGCAGCTCTGCCTTTCAAATAAGTAAATCTTTTTAAAAGATCAGTGAAGAGATGAGGTTGACACTCAACAGAAAAAAAGCACAAGTCAACATCCCGGGGGTAAATGTTGCAACAGAAAAACAGAAATAAAAGATACATCTATTCTGGGACAAAACATTCTTGAAACCTAGGCACACGGTTTTCATGTGTGTTTTCCATGAACTCCCATAAGCAGCCTCCCAGGTCGTGGCTGGCCAGGTGCACATGCTGAGAAGGGTTCGAGAGAACCACAGCGACCCGGACCCGTGACAGGCTGCAGGCACTCAACACGAGTCCCTCTCCCCCCTTACAGCTTTCTGTAGCCGTTTCTTCTATAACCCTAAGTACGCAACGCTCTCTGAGGGTACGAGCTGCACTTCTGCAGTTACCTCTGATTTGTAAGGGTGTAGCTCTGCATCACAGCACCCTGGGGACCTCTTTCCAGTTCCCACCATGTGAACCTTCCAAAACCACAGCGGATCTGAGCTTTCCCAAACCAGAACAAGCCAGTGCCACTAGATCTGAGGTGCTTGCGCCAACACTGCCACCCTGTGGCGGCCCTGGGGAGCGCTCTGCAACTCTGAGACCCAGGCAGCAGGGTCATGTTCTGGCACCGGGGCACAGGAGATGGAATTTCCCTCACGGTGTGATTTTCAGTAACTTTTCCCAAAAGCATTGCTGTACTGATGGGCATCCTTGGAACTTTCAGGCCTTCAACACGCCCGGCCCCCCGGGAGCCAGGGTCCCTGCCCTGGGGAGCGGTCCCACGGAGAGCCCAGGAGCTTCAGCAGAGCTGTTGCTATGGCAACTGCTCCCAACACAGCCAGGGGCTTGCAGGAGAAGCAAAGGAGGTCCCCCCGTCACCACGGGAACAGGCCCGTCAACAAGATGGCTCCCGTTCATCTCTGTATCCACAGTGCTTTTGTTGCTTAAGAGCCTGCATGCAAAGACTCCGGTGTTAAGGCGGCCGACCCTGCTGTGGTCTGATGCGGTGTGTGCTGGCAAACTCCAGATGGCTCATGTTCACGTCAACGGCTGCTCCTTCTTATCACCACGGGACGGGGCTGCCAGAGGCCAGGGACTTATGGCAGGCACTCTGCAGAGACAGCCTGCTGCAGCTTGCCAGCGCCCACATGGACACGGGACCCTGCGTGGGTGCAGGGGGGGGGCATTTCTCAGAAAAGGCGAAGTTCCTGGGATGTCACAGATGTCCTGGGAGCTGAGGGACGTCCCCGGGGACCCTGGCCCGGGCGTAGCATGGGGTAAACTTGCTTCAGTGAGATCACCTCTATCAGCGACCTGTGGGCACTGTGGCCGCTGACGCAGGATGTACCGGGGCGTCCATCAGATAACTGTCTGCATTTTCTCAGGAGATGAAAGAGAACAACTTGCACACTGTCGAATGCAGCAGGCATCGGGCCAGCTCTCCAGGCAGAATCCTCCCCGCGGGGCGGGACGGGGGTGCCCCCTCACTGACCCTGCCCCAGCTCCTGCAGTCCAGGCAGGGTGCAGGTGAGGAGGGAAGACACAGGCACCTGTTCCCCTGGCACAGCTCGCCCGCCCTGCCATGGATGCTGTGGGCACAGAGCTGCATGCCGAGCAGCTGCCAGCAGGGGGAGCAGTGAACAGTCATCACCTTCACCGCTTCCAGCCAAAGGCACCAGGGCTGCAGGAGAGCCAAGGGACCAAGAAAGGTGCGAGGGGTGGAGCTGGTTCCATTTGATCACAGGATGTGCTCCAGAGGAAGCCCCCAGCCCATGCAGCGCCAGCTGCTGAAGCCTCACCACTGGGCGTTCCTGGGGCCTATGGACCCCCAGCTCCCACCTCCCCAGAACACCAAGGATGCTCCGGCATCAAAGTCTGCAGATGTCAACAGCTGGGGGCAAGCTAGCAAAATAGCAAGGGGAGGGTAAGAAACAGGATGCCACGCTTGCTGGGAGGGTTGCGTCCAGCCTGAGAGAGGATGCCAGCTGCCGGGGTGCTCACTAGACCTCCACACATGTGCATGTGCGGACGTGAGTGGCACCAGGCCCAGCACAGAGCGGGGGCCTCACACCCAGCACTCTGCTGCTCCTGGGCCAGTCATTCACCTAGGCCATCACCGCTCCAGGGGCTGACTGTGACTTAACAGTAGCAGTCTCGCTAAAGCAGAAAAGCTCACGTAGAAGGTTCTGGCAAGCAGGTAAGGGTGCTGGTCCCTCCCCTCCAGAGTCCAGTCGCAGCCTCCCCGGCCACACCCACAACGGGCGTGCAGCTGCCTCCACGTGCTGCTCTCGCAGAGAACGCTGCCATGAACAGCCCTGTACATGAGCTGTCTAGATTTCCACACGCTGGACTTCTGGCCCAGAGAGTGAGTGGATGCAGGACTTCAAAATGTACGCATTGCCACGTACCCACCACAAAGGCCACAGCACCTTGCATGGACTCGGCAGCTACCTCAGGGCTGATGGCTGCCAAGAACGGACAGTAACAGATGCTGGGGTCCGCCGGGATAAATGGGCGGTCACCGTAGGTGTCAATCACACTTCCCATCAGGACCAAGTCTGCATCTTCTCTTGTTTTTGTGCCGTTTGCACATCTCGTCTCCAGCACCCCTCGTTCACGCCTGTCGGGGGCAGGTCTTCCCTCCTCTGAGCCCCGGGTTCTCTGACTTTTACTTTGCCTGTCACATCCCTCCATCTCCTCCTCCCTCCCTCCTGATCCGAGAGGGTCCCACTTGTTTTCCCTGAGGTCCGATCTACCTGCTCCGGTCTCACACTGGATTCTGAGTCATGGGAAACCAGCGCCCTTGCTCCCGGCTGACGGGGAGTCGCCAGGTTTTCCATTGGTGCTCATGTGGCTTCCACTGGTGCACCTGGGCTTCGGGTCCACTCAGCTTTTCCCAGTGCACACGGTCACAATCAGCACGATTCAGTCTCCCCTGAGGGATACCCAAGGGCCCCGGCTCCTCTTACTCATGCTTATCTCCTTCCGGACTGCAGGCGCTGACAACGTGCAATTGGCCCTGGATTCCCTATTCTGCTTAATGTCAAGTGCAAAGGCTTCGAAACCCATTTCATAAACCAGCAGGCTTATCCCCTTCTCGTGTGTTTCAGGATTTCCTGGCTTTTCTTATCTGTTTATTTTTCTAAGTAAACTTTATCTTAACTCTAGAACATAACGTGATGCAAACAACGGCGTTGAGTCTTCTTATCTAGGAATGTGGTGTCTTTCTGTTTGTGCAATTCTACTTCCGTGTGTATCTACAGAATTTCCTCATTTCCCTCATAAATGCTTTGGGTGCTTCCTATGAAGGCTTTTTGTTGCCTAAGATCTGTTTTTCTATCATCCATGAATTTATGACGTGAATGTGTTCTGTTACATCAGCAGGGAAAAGCAATCTCCCACAAGTTAGCATTGCTCCCAGCAAAATTTATACTACCATTTGCGGCTGTAGAGAAAGCTATAATACCCAGTTGTACATTGTAATAGCCAAAAAGGTACCGGCTGTCAACATGTAATTAAACAGACCCCCTGCTCAAACACTAGTGTAGCCTGTCGAGTACAAGAAACACAGAGCCACTTCCCGGGGCCTGGGCCAGAGAAGGCTGACGACAAACTTCACAGAGGAAAGGGTCAGTGGACACTCCGGTCACCCTCGGGGGGTCCAGTCTGCTTCTCGCCAGAAAACAGGGCTGCTCGTGTGACTAGGGCAGGCACTTGGACTTTATTCAGGCTGCTCTGTGTACAGGACGGGCTCAGCACACGGGCACAGGGCACCCCAGTCCCGCTCGCGCCTCAAATCCTTCAACTCAGAAACGTTCTTATTTTCCTCCAAGATTTGAGTGTGACGGAGGCTGGGATCTGATTATCACAGAGCTTTAAAACATGGGCACCAACGGGGGAAATGCATTAAGTCGGAGGCACCAAGTTCACGTTCTCAAAGTGCTGGAGCTGGCGACGGCTCAGGGGTTCCTGCTTGGCTCGAGAGCCCGGCCATTGCCATGGGCACGCAGTATTGATTTAAACTGAAACAAACAACTAGGCTGTCTTGAAACCAAAGTAAGTTTGATTTGAATTTCTTAGTCAAACAACAGGGCTCATTCTGCCCATGGTTTATGTGTCAGATACTTTTCCATAAATGGAATGAGCTCAATCTCATTAACCCAAGCTCTTAACACGAAGTCACAAGATGCTATCGAAAACAGATTTAAAGTTTGGGGTAAGATGAAAACAGCTGGGGTAAACAACTGCACCACGTGGCAGGAGGTTGGCACAGGAGCCGGGCCCACATCCCACACCCACCTTCCTGCGTGGGAGCTCCCTGGGAGGCAGCAGGCCATGGCTCACGTACTTGAGTCCCTGACAAAGCCCGGGGGCATGGATGGAGTTCCAGGCTCCTGGCTTGGGCCTGGTCCAGCAGTGACTGCCGTGGGCATTCGAGGAGTGAACCAGCAGATGGAACATCTCTGTCTGCCTCTATTTCTTTCACTGCCTCTTCCTTTCAAATAAATAGAAAATAAACAAAAATTTAAAGAAACTATTGGCAAAAGTTAGTGAAAACTAACAATATCACAATTCCCTGGAGCTTTAAGGATGATACATAAGGATTTTAAAGTGGCAGTGACCAAAAGAGCAGTGGGTATGACAACCATGATGGAACATCCCAGAAGGCTTCCGAACCCTGCTGCAGGAAGGGATAAAGCAAACGTGGTACCCGTAGGCAATGGAGCATCCCTCAGCCATAAACAGACGGAATCTCTCCATCTGCAACAACACGACGGAACTGGCAGTCACCGTGTTCAGAGAGAGACAAACAACACATGAGCTCACTCACAGGAGGACTCAAAGAAACAGGTGATCTCACAGAAGCCGAAAATGCAATGCTGGCTACCAGAGCGGAGAGGGGAGTGTGGGGTGGGGCAAGGTTGACTGGCAGGTGCTAGGTTGCAGCCCAGTACGCTGGTAGGAAGCTCTGGGGTTGCATTGCACAGAGGGTAGCTGCAGATAATGTTACTGTACTGTGCACTGCTCTATTCTGAAAACCTGGAAGACAGAACACTGGATGCTTTCAGTATAGAGAAATGCTAAATGCTTGAAAGGATAAACATGTTTACCCTAAGTGAACATTATAGAATGCATACAAGTAACAAAACATCATATGGTACCCAGAAATACGCATAATTTTACATCTTATTTTTAAATAAAAAATTAGAAATTCAAAAAATCTTACTAGTGACAAATCTGAAAAATAACCTAATCACTCACAGATAAAAGATCACTCAAGATAACTGGTTGAATCACAGGTCACTGGGATTTTTGGTTTGTCATCTGGACGGACGTCAATCAGCTGAAACCTCTCCGTGCTCACAAGCCACTTCCGTCAGGATGCCCCTGGCGCTTACAGGAGTAAAAATGGCCAGAGCACAGAGCTAGGGCTGAACTTGCTCTGGTTTTATCAGCCAATTATGGTGATCAATGGATACAAGGAATAAACAAAAAATAAGCGACTTTCATTTTATCAAGAAATGTCTTTTCGGGGCTGGTGCCGTGACACAGCAGGTGAAGCTATTGCTCGCAATGCTGGCATCCCTACTGGAGCACCAATTCCAGTCCCGGCTGCTTTCTTCTGATCCAGCTCCCTGCTCATGGGCGGGGAAAGCAGTGGGGGATGGCTCAAGCGCTTGGGCTCCTGCTGCCCATGTGGGAGACCTGGATAAAGTTCCAGGTTCCTGGTTTCAGCCTGGCCCAGCCCTGGCTGTCAGAGCCATTTAGGAGTGAATCAAAAGGTGGAAGATTCATTCTCTCTCTCTCTCTCTCTCAAACACACAAACCTTTTATTTTATTTTTTTAAAGAAAATGTCTTTTCGAGGAAAAAGTAACTTCTCTCTGTTTAACAAAGAATATACTAACACTGTCTATATTTACAGTCTTCCTTTATATTGTAATTGCAATGAGAACATAGCCTAGAATATTTTCCTTCTGACAGCTTTGGGATCACATTAAATTTAAAAAATCTAACTCAGAAAGATTTTGTAATTTTATACCACATTTCAAGACTTCATGAAAGACTCTCGGGCTGAGTAGAAATAAACTGTTCCCGGGGGCTGGTGTGGAAACGTGCAACAAGGAAGGAGATAACTAAGTAACGCGAAGTTCCTTCTGCTGTGAAAGGCTCTGTGCAGGCGACCCCGGGGCCCGACTTCCACAAGACTCGCTTCAGACGCCACTGCTAACAAGGCGCCGGCTACAACGCCCTCTCCAGGATTGAAGGCCACGTGAGGGCCAGGGCTGTCTCACAGCATCCTCTTGGAGTTCCCCAAGCAAAGCGCAGTCACACAGCTCAGCGCCTGGGGGCCCAGGGCTGGACACCAGGGCTGTGCGGCGCCAACCACCAGGCCCCCCTGCACCCTGCGGCAGAAACTGCAGGAGTGCAAATCCAAGCAACCCAGCGAGGAGTCCCCGGCCCCTCACACCGAGTGGCACGGAGAGGAGAGAAAACGAAGCATTCCGCACCGTCAAGGTGGCCTGGCCACGGAAACGCACGGCCGAAAGCAGCTCGGCGTCCCGACCCCTGTGTGGACGGCGGCGCAAGACGGTGAGAAGCCCGCTTGTTAGCAGAAGCGGCCACAGGCTGTTAGTACTCACATTCAAGCCCCTTCCTGGCGCTGGTTTCAAGGTGTCCTCCTCACTGTCCACACCTGACAGCCCGGGCTGCTCGGCCTGGAACACAAGCACACACCCGCTCGTCAACCCCACTGAAAATGACTTCCCGGGAGAATGCCACCCAGGCACCAGTCCAGGCTGAGCAGGCCAGGGGGGCCCCCAGTACAGGCCCTGGCTCAGAGGTGCTGCCCGGCCGCTCCAGGCGGAGGATCTGGCTCAGCAGTGCACCAAGGCCCCTCCAGGCAGAGGACCTGGCTCAGGGGTGCACCCAGGCCCCTCCAGGCGGAGGACCTGGCTCAGCGGTGCACCCAGGCCCCTCCAGGCAGCAGGGCCTGGCTCAAGGGTGCACCCAGGCCCATCCAGGCGGAGGACCTGGCTCAGGGGATTAGCCTGGCCCCTCCAGGCAGCAGGGCCTGGCTCAGGGGTGCACCCAGGCCCCTCCAGGCAGCAGGGCCTGGCTCAGGGGTGCACCCAGGCCCCTCCAGGCGGAGGACCTGGCTCAGGGGTGCAGCCCGGCCCCTCCAGGCAGCAGGGCCTGGCTCAGAGGTGCACCCAGGCCCCTCCAGGCAGCAGGGCCTGGCTCAGGGGATTAGCCTGGCCCCTCCAGGTGGAGGACCTGGCTCAGGGGTGCACCCAGGCCCCTCCAGGCGGAGGACCTGGCTCAGGGGTGCACCCAGGCCCCTCCAGGCGGAGGACCTGGCTCAGGGAATTAGCCTGGCCCCTCCAGGCAGCAGGGCCTGGCTCAGGGGTACACCCAGGCCCCTCCAGGCAGCAGGGCCTGGCTCAGGGGTGCACCCAGGCCCCTCCAGGCGGAGGACCTGGCTCAGGGGTGCAGCCCGGCCCCTCCAGGCAGCAGGGCCTGGCTCAGAGGTGCACCCAGGCCCCTCCAGGCAGCAGGGCCTGGCTCAGGGGATTAGCCTGGCCCCTCCAGGTGGAGGACCTGGCTCAGTGGTGCACCCAGGCCCCTCCAGGCAGCAGGGCCTGGCTCAGGGGTGCACCCAGGCCCCTCCAGGCGGAGGACCTGGCTCAGGGGTGCACCCAGGCCCCTCCAGGCAGCAGGGCCTGGCTCAGGGGTACACCCAGGCCCCTCCAGGCAGCAGGGCCTGGCTCAGGGGTGCACCCAGGCCCCTCCAGGCGGAGGACCTGGCTCAGGGGTGCAGCCCGGCCCCTCCAGGCAGCAGGGCCTGGCTCAGAGGTGCACCCAGGCCCCTCCAGGCAGCAGGGCCTGGCTCAGGGGATTAGCCTGGCCCCTCCAGGTGGAGGACCTGGCTCAGTGGTGCACCCAGGCCCCTCCAGGCAGCAGGGCCTGGCTCAGGGGTGCACCCAGGCCCCTCCAGGCGGAGGACCTGGCTCAGGGGTGCAGCCCGGCCCCTCCAGGCAGCAGGGCCTGGCTCAGAGGTGCACCCAGGCCCCTCCAGGCAGCAGGGCCTGGCTCAGGGGATTAGCCTGGCCCCTCCAGGTGGAGGACCTGGCTCAGTGGTGCACCCAGGCCCCTCCAGGCAGCAGGGCCTGGCTCAGGGGTGCACCCAGGCCCCTCCAGGCGGAGGACCTGGCTCAGGGGTGCAGCCCGGCCCCTCCAGACAGCAGGGCCTGGCTCAGAGGTGCACCCAGGCCCCTCCAGGCAGCAGGGCCTGGCTCAGGGGTGCACCCAGGCCCCTCCAGGCAGAGGACCTGGCTCAGGGGTGCACCCAGGCCCCTCCAGGCAGAGGACCTGGCTCAGGGGTGCACCCAGGCCCCTCCAGGCAGAGGACCTGGCTCAGAGGTGCACCCAGGCCCCTCCAGGCAGAGGACCTGGCTCAGGGGTGCAGCCCGGCCCCTCCAGACAGCAGGGCCTGGCTCAGAGGTGCACCCAGGCCCCTCCAGGCAGCAGGGCCTGGCTCAGGGGTGCACCCAGGCCCCTCCAGGCAGAGGACCTGGCTCAGGGGTGCACCCAGGCCCCTCCAGGCAGAGGACCTGGCTCAGGGGATTAGCCTGGCCCCTCCAGGTGGAGGACCTGGCTCAGGGGTGCACCCAGGCCCCTCCAGGCGGAGGACCTGGCTCAGGGGATTAGCCTGGCCCCTCCAGGCAGCAGGGCCTGGCTCAGGGGTACACCCAGGCCCCTCCAGGCAGCAGGGCCTGGCTCAGGGGTGCACCCAGGCCCCTCCAGGCGGAGGACCTGGCTCAGGGGTGCACCCAGGCCCCTCCAGGCAGCAGGGCCTGGCTCAGAGGTGCACCCAGGCCCCTCCAGGCAGCAGGGCCTGGCTCAGGGGATTAGCCTGGCCCCTCCAGGTGGAGGACCTGGCTCAGGGGTGCACCCAGGCCCCTCCAGGCAGCAGGGCCTGGCTCAGGGGTGCACCCAGGCCCCTCCAGGCGGAGGACCTGGCTCAGGGGTGCAGCCCGGCCCCTCCAGGCGGAGGACCTGGCTCAGGGGATTAGCCCGGCCCCTCCAGGCGGAGGACCTGGCTCAGGGGTGCACCCAGGCCCCTCCAGGCGGAGGACCTGGCTCAGGGGTGCAGCCCGGCCCCTCCAGGCGGAGGAACTGGCTCAGGGGTGCAGCCCGGCCCCTCCAGGCGGAGGACCTGGCTCAGGGGTGCAGCCCGGCCCCTCCAGGCGGAGGACCTGGCTCAGGGGTGCAGCCCGGCCCCTCCAGGCGGAGGACCTGGCTCAGGGGTGCAGCCCGGCCCCTCCAGGCAGCAGGGCCTGGCTCAGGGGTGCACCCAGGCCCCTCCAGGCGGAGGACCTGGCTCAGGGGTGCACCCAGGCCCCTCCAGGCAGCAGGGCCTGGCTCAGGGGATTAGCCTGGCCCCTCCAGGCGGAGGACCTGGCTCAGGGGTGCAGCCCGGCCCCTCCAGGCAGCAGGGCCTGGCTCAGGGGTGCACCCAGGCCCCTCCAGGCAGCAGGACCTGGCTCAGGGGTGCACCCAGGCCCCTCCAGGCAGCAGGGCCTGGCTCAGGGGTGCACCCAGGCCCCTCCAGGCGGAGGACCTGGCTCAGCGGTGCACCCAGGCCCCTCCAGGCGGAGGACCTGGCTCAGGGGTGCAGCCCGGCCCCTCCAGGCGGAGGACCTGGCTCAGGGGTGCAGCCCGGCCCCTCCAGGCGGAGGACCTGGCTCAGGGGTGCACCCAGGCCCCTCCAGGCGGAGGACCTGGCTCAGGGGTGCACCCAGGCCCCTCCAGGCGGAGGACCTGGCTCAGGGGTGCACCCAGGCCCCTCCAGGCGGAGGACCTGGCTCAGGGGTGCACCCAGGCCCCTCCAGGCGGAGGACCTGGCTCAGGAGTGCACCCAGGCCCCTCCAGGCGGAGGACCTGGCTCAGAGGTGCACCCAGGCCCCTCCAGGCAGCAGGGCCTGGCTCAGTGGTGCACCCAGGCCCCTCCAGGCAGCAGGGCCTGGCTCAGGGGTGCACCCAGGCCCCTCCAGGCAGCAGGGCCTGGCTCAGGGGTGCACCCAGGCCCCTCCAGGCAGCAGGGCCTGGCTCAGGGGTGCACCCAGGCCCCTCCAGGCGGAGGACCTGGCTCAGGGGTGCAGCCCGGCCCCTCCAGGCGGAGGACCTGGCTCAGGGGTGCAGCCCGGCCCCTCCAGGCGGAGGACCTGGCTCAGGGGTGCAGCCCGGCCCCTCCAGGTGGAGGACCTGGCTCAGGGGTGCACCCAGGCCCCTCCAGGCGGAGGACCTGGCTCAGGGGTGCACCCAGGTCCCTCCAGGCGGAGGACCTGGCTCAGGGGTGCACCCAGGCCCTTCCAGGTGGAGGACCTGGCTCAGGGGTGCACCCAGGCCCCTCCAGGCGGAGGACCTGGCTCAGGGGTGCACCCAGGCCCCTCCAGGCGGAGGACCTGGCTCAGGGGTGCACCCAGGCCCCTCCAGGCAGCAGGGCCTGGCTCAGGGGTGCACCCAGGCCCCTCCAGGCAGCAGGGCCTGGCTCAGGGGTGCACCCAGGCCCCTCCAGGCGGAGGACCTGGCTCAGGGGTGCACCCAGGCCCCTCCAGGCGGAGGACCTGGCTCAGGGGTGCACCCAGGCCCCTCCAGGCGGAGGACCTGGCTCAGCGGTGCACCCAGGCCCCTCCAGTGCTCTCCGATTTGAAGAGTCCTGTTGAAATCCACACTCATGGAAAGGAGTTTTCTTTCTTCTGCTCAAAAGCAGCTCCTCAGCTTAGAACGCACCCGACTGTCACAGTCATGGGCCTTAGCTCGGCAAACCAGTTAACAGGTTGTAAAGATTTCCATGGCTTCACCTCGGCACAGCTGCAGGACTGGGCTACACAGAAATGACTCACCCACCATCTCACACCAGATCCCAAAACTGAAAACGGTAATACACCAACAACTGGAGAATGACCTGGTGCGACTCGGGGTCAATTCCCAGGCCCCAGCCTAGCCCCAGAGATGAGAATCACGGAGGACCCAGGAGTCTGGCAGCAAACACAGACACATGCCTGCACACACTCGCTCACACACACACATGCACACAGGCTCACATACATGCACAGGCTCCCACCCTCACACATGCATGCACACTCTCACAGACACATGCATACTCACACGCCCAAACACACGCACACACACACACACAGCTTTTTCTTCTGTGGCAATGCAGTAGAGCCGTGCTGCTTCAAGACACCACGAGAATTCTCCATGCGCACTCTGTTCACGGGCCTCTGTGGGTGCCAGCACTCCAGGATTTTAGAAATCACCTGAAGAACCCTCTACTCCAAAGTCCTTTGTTCAGGAAGAGACTGAAGCTCACACTTGCCAGACACTGTGCCGTGTAAATGAGTGACTGACAGCAGGGACTTGGGAGAGCCTGGCCTGGCTGGGGACCTGGCGTCTCCCAGCACAGAAGTTGGCAAGGAGCTGCCACGCTGGCCCTGGGACACGAGCCGGGAGCACCACCCCCACCAGGTCTCAGTAGCCGCCAAGGCGCCTGACACTGCCGTGGCAGGGAGAGAGGTATGGAGCCAGTGCCGGACAGCTACCGAGAACCAGCGGGGATGGGATGGGGCAGGGCGCCCAGAGCAGAGTAAGATACACCAACAGGGGAGTTACAGGCAGCTAGCTCTGCGAGCTCCAGACAGGGAAAGGACAGGCAAGGACAGGCGGGCAGGCCACACCTCGCAGGCGGGAAGTCAGGCGGAGCAGCCCTCCCTGCCATGCTATCCCACATGCCCGGGGTGCACCTGTGTCTCATCTGGGGCAGGGAGGAGGAGACACCATGATGAACACACAGAGGAGCCATGGAACTGCCTGGAAACCTGATGCAAGGTTCTCTGACCCAGCACCACCTGGCTCACACGTGTGGCCGGGCCCCAGCACCACCTGGCTCACATGTGCGGCTGGGCCCCAGCCCCACCTATGAGGGGGACTGCGCACACAGGGGCTGCTTTTGTCCTGCGGCCTTCGCTCTCTGGCCTCCTCCCACACTCTGTCCCCTCGCAGAACCTATTCTCTCTCTCTCAATCCTGCTCCCCTCCCTACTTGTGCCTGTCAGGAAAGAAGAGACCGAGCATGCAGCTGCAGCCAGGCCAGGTCTACTCAGAAGGGTGAAGCCTGGGAGGGGCTCATCCCAGGTGCAGGTGCAGCAGAGAGCGAGCCCCTCCCTCACAGACTAACGGTTCTTATAGTACTACGTGGTGGGAAGGGGCCTGGGGGTTTGAGCTAAAGCTGGGCTGCCGAGATGGAGGGGGAGCTTGGGCTGGATTGCAAGGTCTTGGGAGGTCACAGGGTGAGCTGGGAGGGGCTGGGCTGGGGCTGGACGCTGGGGCTGGACCCTGGGGCCGAGCTGCTGAACTGGGAAGGGGGAGAGAGCTTGGGAGGAGCTGACGGCTGGACTCCTCCGCCAGTGGCGTGTCCAGAAGTGCAGGCAGGGGGGGCTGTGTTAGCAGGCGGAGAAACGGGGGCCTGCTTGCTGGGTGCAGGGGAGAAGTCAGTGTGGACCTAAAGTTTTGTCCTTGCTCCATCAGGGCCTCTGCTTTGAATTCTCATCTCTGTGGGGGCAAGAACTCGGAAGGTGAAAACCCCGGAAACACATTCCCGTAACGAGGTGTTCCCACCAACTGGGCGGCTGATGTCCCCCGACCCGGGCCCCTGCACCAGTGCAGCCAAGACCCAGAGCCTTCACATTCCGGCCCTTGAGGCCACCTTAATTTGTTTAAAATGCAGGCACGAGTCGGTCTGCGACAGCTCTGCTGACTGCACCCTCTGTGCCACAAGCCGGCGTGAGCTGCGAGGACGGAGCTCACCGTGCCTGTGCCGGGTGGGGAGGCCGGCAGGAGCGCAGCTCCAGTGGAGTCTGCTCAGAAAGCCCAGCGACAGCAAGGACCCTTCACCGAGAGGAAGAGCCGGACACAGTTCTGGTCCCACCATTCCTCCTGGCAGGAGGGGGAGGGGGTGGGCAGGGGGCAGAGGGGGCGGCACCGACTCAGAAGCCAGCGCCGAGAGGCCCGCGTCCCTCCCAAGCACACAGAGTAAGTGCAGAGGCGGGGAGATCACAGCCCATCCCCAAAGCTCCGGAGCAGTGGACGAGAAACAAGCTGAGGTTTGTGCCGATCTCCCAAGGCAGGGAGCCTCTGCTGGCCCCGCTCAAGCCGCACTGGACCCCAGGGCACCAGCATCCCGGGGGCCCTGGTACTGATCCCAGAACGCCAGGCAAGTGACTCATTTCTCTGAGTGCCAGTGTGTCCATCTGCAAGCCTGGGCTGACTCCAGGTCCAGGAAATAAGATCACAACAGGTGCCCATGTGAGCCGGGAGCCTCAAGCCTTGAGACCACGCCCACAACCATGTGAGCCAGGAGCCTCAAGCCTTGAGACCACGCCCACAACCATGTGAGCCAGGGGCCTCAAGCCTGACATCGTGGGACGGCTTTGTCACTTTGGGTCTCGTTTACCAAGAAGGAAAAAATACTAATTACAACAGAATCCACCTGCTCACCAGGCTCGGAGGGGAGAGGCACTGTCTGGTCTTGGTGGTTAGAAGGTGCTTACAGTTCTGAGGGTCTCATGTCTAAGTACTAAGATATTCATTCCTACTCTTTGTACTAAACTTTAAGTTACTGCAGTGCATCCAAAACAAGCGTTTAAAGAATTATTTCATAAAGACTAAGAAGATCAATCAACTCAAGACAGTCCGATCCTGGATGCCATTGGGGCAACAAAGCATCTGAAGGGCAGTGGCGAGGGGCTGGGTCCTCGCTGGCCGCGCGTCTCCCTGGGCTCTGGCCGTGAAACACACTCTGACGCTGCCGTGTGTGTCCCGGGCACTGGCCCCTGCACTGCAACTCAAGTGCGACACATACTGGGTCGCCATCACCCTTGGGTTTGCACCCCTGGCCAGGCCTGGGCATGTCCCTGGCAGAAGGCGGCCCTGGATCTTGGTTTGCAGGCTGCCGCAGGCTCTGTGCCCCACTGATGAGACAGCTCTGTCCCCGGCCTGGGGACATGGCAGTGGCCATGTGTGGAAGCCACCATCAGTCTCCCTCACCGCAGGGGACACTGCCAAGACCACCAGGGGATGCCTGGAACAGCGGACACCACCACAGCAAGCCCTACACACCAACACCTCCGATGGGACTTACTCTACAGTTAGGTACAGTCACACAAACCACAGCAACGAAACAGGGCCACTGTGACAGCAGCCAGGGAGATGTGACCGCGGCCTCTGTCTCTCAGACGTCTCCCTGCAGTGCACCTGCCCTCCCTGTGGACGCCGCCTCCCTGAAACCTCAGGACAGAGGCCATGGACAAGGGGACTGCTGCAGTGGCCCACTCCCTCGCACCAGGGGAGCCGGGACCCCGGACCCTCGTCATCCAGAAACATCCGAGACAGGTGCGGCACGGGCATCACACGAGGCAGGGTGTATTCAATCCATTACCTTGCTGCTGCTGCTTTTGCTAGCCTTGAAAAATCCCAGAAACGTTTTCTTCTCTTTATTAGCCTCTTCATTGCCAAGTGATGATTTCCTAAAAGTTTCTGGGGGAAAAAAGAAGGACAGAGTTATTCCCCCGCACTGGAGACCAGATGAAATGCTGCACGTAGAAAACCTCCGTGAATGGCCGGCGCCGCGGCTCACTAGGCTAATCCTCCGCCTTGCGGCGCCGGCACACCGGGTTCTAGTCCCGGTCGGGGCACCGATCCTGTCCCGGTTGCCCCTCTTCCAGGCCAGCTCTCTGCTGTGGCTAGGGAGTGCAGTGGAGGATGGCCCAAGTCCTTGGGTCCTGCACCCCATGGGAGACCAGGAGAAGCACCTGGCTCCTGCCATCGGAACAGTGCGGTGCGCTGGCCGCAGCGCGCTACCGCGGCGGCCATTGGAGGGTGAACCAACGGCAAAAGGAAGACCTTTCTCTCTCTCTCTCTCTCTCACTGTCCACTCTGCCTGTCAAAAAAAAAAAAAAAAAAAAAAAGAAAACCTCCGTGAATGAAAGAGGTGTCTGCAGTGGCCCTTCCAGGGCTTTCTGGGTCCTCTCAAAGCCTCCAGCTCGCTTAGGGCATCGCTGAAAGGTCGGACGGCCCCTCAGGGGTCACGCAGTGCTTCCCCTACATGGTCTGTGACTGACCAAGCCAATGGACCAGAGGCAGCCCGGGGACAACGCTCTCTAACAGAGACCAGCGTGGCGCACACACGCAGCTCCGCACCCTCCTGTAGGAGAAACAGCCAGGCACCACGTCCTAATCAAACGTCGCTCTTCCGGTGCAGTGGCCGAATCCTCGTCCCTGGCTCTGATCCCTGTGAAAGTTACTGACGAGGACACTGCCATTCACTGTGGGGCTGAGGCTTCAAGGTCCAGGCCGCACCTCCGGCTGCCAGCACGGCTCCGCCAGGACTGGACTCAGGACAGGCCGGCAGCCACGTGCGGCCCTGGGGCCAGATCAGACAGCACAGCTGTGAGGACAGCGACAGCAGGTAAGACGTCTGCCTTCAGACTCCCGAGTGAGGTAAAAACGCCCAGCGGTGGCCCAAATCCACAGCCTCCCGCTCCCATTCAGCACAGCGGGGCACCACCCAGGTGGGAGCTGGGACGGCCCCTGGGTCTCCCTGGCCCTCAGGGTCTCCCCGGGCCCTCAGGGTCTCAGCTCCGCCTGTCCTCCCCCTGCCTGACCTCGGCCTGAAAGCTTTCCCTTTGACTACAATCCCTCCTGGGCCAGTTGCTTTCCTTCTCTCCCTCCCAAGTGGGGTCACCAACCTCCCCTCTGGGTGCTCCGGTCACCAGGATTTCAGACGAGGGAAGGCCCTCTTGTGCGCCAGACTTACATGCAGCCGAGGGCCACGGCACCTATGGAAGAGTGGGACCAGGGGCTGTGGTGTCACCAGGAACCCACCATCCTCAGCTTGCCCCCATCCCGGGGAGTGGCCAGCGTGAGCGGCACAGCAAACCCGGGGAAGTCTGGCTCAGGTCCAGGGAGCACACCCGAGAAAACATGGGGCCTGCCTGGGACGCGCGTGGGCAGACTGCCGGCCTCGGCCTGCTGCCCTGCAGACTGCGGTGCAGGTGCTAACTGCGGCAGGCGGCCCCGGCACACGCAGCTCTGGCGTCACCACTGTCGTCCACGGATTTGCTCACAGAAGCCACCCTAGGTTCCTGGCACTGACTCATTCAATCCTTCTCTGCCGGGGCGCCCAGGGACGACAGGAGGGGCAGATTTCAGCATCACTGGCTTCGCCACAGGCATGTGACCTGCTGGAGAGCCAGGGCAGCAGGCCATCTGTGGAAAACCCACGACCCAGGGCGTGGCACACTCAGCTGTGGCAGGGGACTCAACACAGACAAGCCAAGCATGGCTGACCTCTTCACCTGCTACTACGCCTCTTTGGAGTTAGAGAACACACACAGGTCAGCGCGTTAGCATCATGGCCTGGACACTACGGCCAGGAGCAAGCTCGCACGACCTCAAACCATTCCGCCGGGAGCAAAGGCGCGCACTGCTGGCAAACACGAGCAAGGGCTCCGTGGCACACGGCATCTCAGACTAGAAGATGGCTCGGCGTGCCACAGGCCTGGAGACACGTGTGCACACACATCTCCCGTCAGCTTCTAGGTGCAGGGCTACACGGTGACACAGTGACATGGCCTGCATCGGAGCAAACCTGGCCCTCGGGCATCAACACGCCGACTTCTAGGCCACAGTGTTCATGGAAACGAGTGCTGGTGCCTGGACACGTGAAGTCACGGATGTGCCAAGGTGGCGGACATGAGAGTGCCCTATGGATGAACAAGGCAGAGAACATGCCATCCACACATGGGTGACGTCACAGCAGCCCGAAGGGGACTGACGGGACCAGAACGCTGCAGCAGACCCACGTCTGTCGTCTCTCTAGCCAAGCGGGGACAGGGACATGGCTGCCCGCGCACCACACAGGTCTGCCTCAGCCCAGCGTGGGCGGCGCAGAGGTGGCCTGGGCGCCAGTGTGCAGCTGTGTGGAGGCGGCAGGGCCCCAGGCTCACCGCCCTGGGCTGGGGCCTGGGGCAGACAGGCTGTTTTTAGAAGCGAGGCTTGGCTGATGGTCCATCAGGGCCTCCTGGCAGACCCTGCAGAAGGCTTGGTTGGAGAGCAGAGTAAGGGGACTCCGCGCTGGCGTCAGCCAGAACCTCCAGGTGCCAGCTGTGCCATCACAGTGCTGGGACAGGGACGCAGAGCTGGGCAGGAGGGCGGGCCAAGTGCCAAAGGCACAGCTGTTTGAATGTAGTCTGACTGACAAGTCCCTTGCAGTGCCCAGCCGTGTGATTTCCAACTGCACCACCAGGGGGCAGAGCAGCAGCGAGAAACCACAGGAGGCCGCCTGGGTCTCCCACACCTGTCACTCACAGCCCCAGGCTCCAGAACTTCATTAAATGGTTTTTCCCTAGAAAGAGTATCTACTGTGAAATACTTCAACAGACATGCACAGAGCTTTCTGCAAAATCAAAGAGTCACGGCGACTTCAATGAGTCGTTTGGGGTGTGTGTGTGTGTGTGTGTGTACTCCAAGAAGTTAAAATCCCAGTATACACAGAACACGCGTGCATGTCAGCACCTGTGTGGACGTGCACGTCTCTGCACACACGCTCTCTCTCCTGGTACACATCTCCACCCATACATGGAGAAAACCGGCAAACTGATCAGACTAGAGGCCACGCCTGGACTAACCATTCGCATGCTTGGCTGTGAAAAGCTTAAATTCCAAAATCAAAGACTGCAGCATGCAAGATGGGCCCCACGGCCGGTGAGCCCGGGCCAGCAAGGCAAGCCCAGGTACGGAGAGCCTGGCGCCTCTGCCCCGTCAACGGCCTGTTTGCGGCCAGTTCCCCCCGACTGGAGCTGCACGGCAAATTCTCACGCATGGGGACTTTCTCCTCTGAACCCAGCACACCAGCAAACCGCAGCAGCACCTCGGTTCCACACCACGGTTCCACTCCTGCAGGCCCGGTGCTCCAGCCTCCCCGCCATGCACCCTCCCGGCCCAGAGCCAGCACTCGGGCTCACGGTACCTCGGGAGCTCAGGGAAGGCTCAGACTGCGTTTTGGTCAGAAGAACTGGAAGAGGCGGCAGGTACGGAGAACGTGAGGACCCAGCTTTGAGATCCACGGCAGCCCCACCCAAGGCCCTGGCCTCTCTTCACGCCACAGGCATGTATGTGGCCGTGAGGAGGTCACGTGCAGCGTGCCCCCGCCTCGGGCCTGACCTCCCAGAGCCCCTGGAGCTGCTCCACGCGGGGGCTGGTGGCAGCCAAGCCATGGGCTTTTTGGAGCGGCCCCGGCCCTCTGTCAGTGGCGCCTCTTCCTCTCCTGATTCTCCTGAGCTGCCCCCCAGCTCTCGGATCTCCTACAGCTGCAGGGCTGCAGAGGGGACGGCTGTCCACCCCCAGGGGTCACTTGGAAGGTCAAAGGAGAAGCTGCTGGAGCTGGCCGCAGACAAGAAGGGCCCCAGGGACACCTTCCAGAGGCTTCTCTGCCTGTCCAGGTGCTGCTGGGTGGTGGGCTAGCTGAGGCCTCTGGCAGGGACGGGGGTCAAGTGCATCCCGCTGGCCCGCCATGGCTGTGGTCCGGATGCGGGAGGAGGCTGAGGAAATCAGGAGAAGCTGTGTACACCCACGGTGTGGAGGGGCTGCTTCCGCCCCAGGCAGCAGTGCTGCACACTCTGGCAGGCGTCCTGGCCGCACCAGGGGGCTGCGAAGCTCTGCTCCCCGTGACAGCGGACGGCAGGCTTCACGTGACTCCCCCCCCCCCCCCGGGGCAGGCTCAACCCTGCCTTTCCAGAAACGTCCAGTGCTGCCATACCCCAGAAATGCCTTTCCCTTCTGCCTGCTAAGGGTGGGACGGTGCTCTCCCGCTTTGCGTCTGACTCAGCAAACGAATGCTCTGTTTCCAAAGTGTGACCTGAGCCTGACTCGGCCAGAGCCGACGGGAGCAGACGGAAGCATCTGGACAGCCGAGCCAGAGCTGCGGACGCCCGGGCTGCACTCTGCCCTGGACACGAGGCCGGTGCAGGACTCGCCCAGGCCGTCACACTGCCCCCTGGAGGAGCAGAGTCCACACAGCTCACAGTGCCCTGAGCTGCAGCTCTTCTCCAAGTCATGGGAGGCGCCGGACCCAGAGTCCCAGGAGCAGGGGGCTCCCTGGGGGTGGCCAGGGATTGCTCTATGGCCACTGATTGCACAGGAAATTTAGCAATACAAAAGATATATATTTTAACTGGGAGAAATCAGAAAAAAAAGTTTAAAAATTTGCATACTTTAGAACTGAACCTATTCAATATTTGTAGAAAATGCAACACGAGGTGCATTATTCTGGAAACTTCTAAGGGCAGGGAACACAACATTTCTCGTCTGGCCCTGTGGATTTATCTGCACGGTCAGCCCCAGAGTGGCCTGCTCGTGCTGTGCCAAGCAGCCATGGCTCTGAGCACCAAACCCCCAAGGCGGTGCCAGGACCCCAGCAAGGGCGGCGAGGGAGCCTCAGGACACAGGGACGCTGTCTCGAGGAACTGCCTGGGTGGACAGGAATTCGGTGAGTGCGAGAGGTCAGCTGCAGGCATTTCTGCTGGGCCCCCAGGGGCAGACGTGGGGAGAGAGAAGGCAAATCAGGAGACAGGCGTGGGGCTGGC
This sequence comes from Lepus europaeus, assembly GCF_033115175.1. Classification (NCBI taxonomy): domain Eukaryota; kingdom Metazoa; phylum Chordata; class Mammalia; order Lagomorpha; family Leporidae; genus Lepus; species Lepus europaeus. The sequence continues at coordinate 66,973,430 of NC_084846.1, forward strand.
TGTTAACAGTCATGTTCGAGCACGGGCGCTGGTTGTTTCCCTCTGACTTAGCAAAGCTCAGAGGAGGACAGGGGTGGAGGGGAGAGGCGTGCCTGGGACTGCGGAGGAGGTCTCTTGCAGTGGGGGTGCTGAGCACAGCCAGTCGGCTGCTCCTGGCCTCCACACGGCTATGGTCCCACCTCTCCCCTGTGCTACAGAGCTATGAGGAATTGTGGTGTGTGTGTGTGTGTGTGTTTCAGATCTGGGGGCCAGGCAGGGCGTGGGGCACAGGGGCCTCACCTCCCCTGCTGTCCCCATCTGTGTGGCTGGGTAGGGCATGGGGGGCACCTCACTTCCCCTACTATCCCCATCCGTGTGGCCGGGCAGGGTGTGGGGATGGGTGTCTCACCTCCTCTGCTGTCCCCATCTCTGTGACTGGGGAGGGTGTGGGAACAAGGACCTCAGCTCCCCTGCTGTCCCTGTGTGGCCAGCCTGTGTGGCCAGCCTGTGTGGCCAGCTGGGCAGGGCATGGGGCACAGGGGCCTCACCTCCCCTGCTATCCCCATCTGTGTGGCCGGGTAGGGCGTGGTGGATGGGGATCTCACCCCTCATGCTGTCCCCATCTGTGTGGCTGGGTAGGGCATGGGGGACAGGGGCCTCACTTCCCCTGCTATCCCCATCCGTGTGGCCGGGCAGGGCGTGTGGCCAGGCAGGGCTCGGAGATGGGGGTCTCACCCTCCCTGCTGTCCCTGTCTCTGTGGCCAGGCAGGACGTGGAGGATGGGGTCTCACCCCCCACACTGTCCCCACCTGTGTGGCAGGGCATGGGGGGCACCTCACTTCCCCTGCTATCCCCATCCGTGTGGCTGGGTAGGGCATGGGGGACAGGGGCCTCACTTCCCCTGCTATCCCCATCCGTGTGGCCGGGCAGGGCGTGGGGATGGGTGTCTCACCTCCTCTGCTGTCCCCATCTCTGTGGCTGGGGAGGGTGTGGGAACAAGGACCTCAGCTCCCCTGCTGTCCCTGTGTGGCCAGCCTGTGTGGCCAGCTGGGCAGGGCGTGGGGACGGGGCCTCACCTCCTCTGCTGTCCCCATCCGTGTGGCTGGGTAGGGCATGGGGGACAGGGGCCTCACTTCCCCTGCTATCCCCATCCGTGTGGCCGAGCAGGGCGTGGGGATGGGTGTCTCACCTCCTCTGCTGTCCCCATCTCTGTGGCTGGGAAGGGTGTGGGAACAAGGACCTCACCTCCCCTGCTGTCCCTGTGTGGCCAGCCTGTGTGGCCAGCTGACAGGGCATGGGGCACAGGGGCCTCACCTCCCCTGCTATCCCCATCCGTGTGGCCGGGCAGGGCGTGGGGATGGGTGTCTCACCTCCTCTGCTGTCCCCGTCTCTGTGGCTGGGGAGGGTGTGGGAACGAGGACCTCACCTCCCCTGCTGTCCCTGTCTGTGTGGCCAGCCTGTGTGGCCAGCCGGGCAGGGCGTGGGGATGGGGCCTCACCTCCTCTGCTGTCCCTGTCTGTGTGGCCAGCCTGTGTGGCCAGCTGGGCAGGGCGTGGGGGTGGGGCCTCACCTCCTCTGTGTCCCTGTCTGTGTGGCCAGCCTGTGTGGCCAGCCAGGCAGGGCATGGGGACGGGGCCTCACCTCCTCTGTTGTCCCAGGCGTACAGCTCCTTCACGCCCAGCTCCCGCAAGGACTTGGACAGCTCCAGCTCCTCACCGCCGATGTCCCTGAGCAGAACCACGTGGTCCGGGCTCACGTCACACTTTGCACAGATGATGGGCAGAATGTTCTGGAGCGGGACCTCGGGGCTCACGCGCACGACGGCCTTCTGTGTCCGCAGGTAATTCACCACCAGACGCACAGATGTCTGGAAGAGCAGAGCAGACGCCAGGGGCTCGGTGAGCGCAGCCTCCCAGCAGCCCCAGGCTCCGTGCAGGTGCACAGCTCCTGGGAGGGTGGCGGCGCTTGTCCCCTGGTGTCATTCTCCCCCAGGTGCAGCGGGGCGCGGGGGAAAGCGGCTTAAGGAGCAGGGAAGATAAACGCCCAGGAAAGTAAATCCGCCTCCGAGCCTCTCTAACGACCCAGCTGCTGACCACAAGGAGAACGGACAGGAGGGCGGCCGCGGAGATCCCGACTCTCCAGGGTCCCGGCCAGCCGGGCGCGCGGGCTGTTGTCCTCCTTTTCTGAGCAATGGGCTTGGAAGCCTTGGGAGTAACGTAATTTAAACCCAAATGCTCACAGAACAAGATGTCACATTTCTGCTTAGAATCAAAATATCCAGCCAGCCACATGAGTGTTCACACACACGTGTGTATCATGTATCTATATATACACACAGTGTGAGTATCCAGACAGCCACATGGGTATTCACACACGTGTGTATCATGTATCTATATATACACACAGTGTGAGTATCCAGACAGCCACATGGGTGTTCACACACACGCATGTATATGTATCTATACATACATAAAGTGTGAGTATCCAGACAGCCACATGGGTGTTCACACACGTGTGTATCATGTATCTATATATACACACAGTGTGAGTATCCAGACAGCCACATGGGTGCTCACACACACGTGTATCCATGTAGCTACACATACACACAGTGTGAGTATCCAGACAGCCACATGGGTGCTCACACACACGTGTGTATCATGTATCTATATATACACACAGTGTGAGTATCCAGACAGCCACATTGGTGCTCACACACACGTGTATCCATGTAGCTACACATACACACAGTGTGAGTATCCAGACAGCCACATGGGTGTTCACACACACGCGTGTATCATGTATCTATACATACATACAGTGTGAGTATCCAGACAGCCACATGGGTGCTCACACACACGTGTGTATCCATGCAGCTACACATACATACAGTGTGAGTATCCAGACAGCCACATGGGTGCTCACACACATGTGTGTATCCATGCAGCTACACATACACACAGTGTGAGTATCCAGACAGCCACATGGGTGTTCACACACGTGTGTATCCATGTAGCTACACATACACACAGTGTGAGTATCCAGACAGCCACATGGGTGTTCACACACGTGTGTATCCATGTAGCTACACATACATAGTGTGAGTATCCAGACAGCCACATGGGTGCTCACACACACGTGTGTATCCATGCAGCTACACATACACACAGTGTGAGTATCCAGCCACATGAGTGTTCACACACGTGTGTATCATGTATCTACACATACATACAGTGTGAGCACACAGACGTGTTTCAAGCTGGAAGCAGATAACTTTCAACAGCCGAGGCACAGCAGATGAGAAGAAACGTGATTCGATGAAGGCCGATTCTACAGCCACTGCCGGGTGCCCAACGCTCAGGCGGCTTCAGCTCAGCTCGGCCGCTGCCCCAGAGGTGCCGAGACACATAGACAGGGAGGCGGGGACACCAGTTGCTCCCTTCTGACCCCAGTGCTGGGCCCCTGTGGCTGCAGCAATGGTGGCGTGCAGGAGGGCAGTGGGACCCGCTACTCCCTGACCACACCTCGCCCCGTGGAGTCAACCGCGCACCCTGGGGCGCACCCTGGGGATCAGGACGGGGCGGCACCGGAGGCAGAGATCCTTGTCCTTAAACCTCGACTTTACTTGCAGAAGGGGAGAAAATCCTCTGTGCATCGTGCACGAGAGCTTTAACCACGGGGACCTGGAAATTCACAGGAGAGGGACTCGGGGCCAGTCCACTACGGTCCACTCCTCTACTGACTGAAAGGCAGAGCGACAGAGACGGAGGAGGGAGACAGAGTTTCCCATCTGCTGGTTCACTTCCAGAATGGCTGCACCACTCAAGGCCGGACCTCCATCCAGCTCCCCACTTGAGCAGCAGGGACTCACACACTTGAGCCATCACCTGCTGCCTCCCGGGTGTGTCAGCAAAGGGCTGGATGGGAAGAGGAGTAGCTGGGACTCCTCTGAACAGGTGCTTGGACGTGGGATGTGGGTGTCCCAAGTAGCAGCTGAACCCACTGTGCTGTGACGCCTGCCTGCAAATGACCACCTTAAAAAGCAGAGATTTAGTCAATGCTCCTGGAGTCTCAAAACATGAAGTAGCACTGCTTCCAGCTGGGGCTCAGGCTCCCTAAGAAAGCCTCGTGAAAGCGCACAACCAGCGGCTCGAATCACCCGTAATCAAAATGAGAGGCTTGGAAGAGAGCTGTGCGTGTGAAGAGGCGCCTGACGGCAGTGAGCACACATCAGTGTAGCAGAGCTACAGAGAGACAGAGGCACAGAGAAAGAGAGAGGTTGGTCTTCCATCCACTGGTTGACTCCCCAAATGGCTGCGACGGCTGGAGCTGGGCCGATCTGAAGCCAGGACTTTCTTTGGGGTCTCCCACGTGGGTGCAGGAGCCCAAGGATGTAGGCCATTTTCTGCTGCTTTCCCAGGCCACAGAGCTGCTTCAGAAGGGGAGCAGCCGGGACTTCAATCGGTGCCTATATGGGATGCCGGCACCACAGGCGGCAGCTTTACCAGCTACACCCCAACGCCAGCCTCTGCCACCAGCCTTTGGAAAGGAGAAGACCCACTCCCCTAACTCCGGGAAGATGTGCAGATCTTCCACAGCTCCTGGCTGCTTCCTGGGGCGGGGGGGAGGGGGCTCTGCAGCTGCACAATCCCACTAGGCAGCCGCTGGCTAACTCGTCGGAATGGAAACCTCGGTCTGCGGGTCGCACCAGCTACGTTTCCAGGGCACGGAGCTACGTGTGACCAGTGACTACCACACCGGACAAGTCACAGTGACAGGCCACATCCATCTTTGAAGAAGTTTCTAATACACAAAGGAGCAATGTCACAGTGATATACACACATAGTTCTGTCAATTCTGCCTCCTAAGAAACCCAGGTCAGCGCCAGCCCTGTCCACTATGAGAGCAGCACCCTCAGCACCTCTGTGTCCCCGCACCTGCGTCCCCGCACCCCCTCATCCCTGCACCTGTGTCCCTGCACCTCTGCATCCCCGCACCCCTGCGTCCCCACACCCCTGCGTCCCCACACCCCTGCGTCCCCACACCTGTGTCCCCGCACCACCTCATCCCTGCACCTGTGTCCCTGCACCTCTGCATCCCCGCACCCCTGTGTCCCCACACCTGTGTCCCCGCACCTGTGTCCCCACACCCCCTCATCCCTGCACCTGTGTCCCCGCACCCCCTCATCCCTGCACCTGTGTCCCTGCACCTCTGCATCCCCGCACCCCTGTGTCCCCACACCTGTGTCCCTGCACCTGTGTCCCCACACCCCCTCATCCCTGCACCTGTGTCCCCGCACCCCCTCATCCCTGCACCTGTGTCCCTGCACCTCTGCATCCCCGCACCCCTGCGTCCCCACACCTGTGTCCCCGCACCCCCTCATCCCTGCACCTGTGTCCCTGCACCTCTGCATCCCCGCACCCCTGCGTCCCCACACCCCTGCGTCCCCGCACCCCTACGTCCCCGGACCTGTGTCCCCGCACCACCTCATCCCTGTACCTGTGTCCCTGCACCTCTGAGTCCCCACACCTCTGTGTCCCTGCACCTGTGTCCCCACACCCTCTCATCCCTGCACCTGTGTCCCCGCACCCCCTCATCCCTGCACCTGTGTCCCTGCACCTCTGCACCCCTGCATCCCCAGACCTCTGCGTCCCCTAACCCCTGTGTCCCCGCACCCCTGAGTCCCCGCACCCACCTGAATCCCCGCAACCACTCATCCCTGTACCTGTGTCCCTGCACCCCATCAGCCCTGTACCTGCATCCCTGCACCTCTGAGTCCCCGCACCCTTGCATCCCTGAGGTCCTCAGGCAAGGACAGTGCGGCCCCGCCATGCCGCCCACGCAGCCACACACTGCGGCCCTGCAGGCACCCACTGACCTCAGGCGCCTTGGGTGGGCCAGGCTTGGCCTTCTCCTCGGGGACCTTCTCCTTCAGGAACACGGTGTGCACGTCCAGAGTCCCGACCGGAGTGTTTGGCTTGAAGCTGAGCGGCTGCCGCGTCTCGGAAGCCTGGACCTCCAGGGCGTGGTGAGACGGGTTCAGGTGGTTCTGCAGGCACAGCTCCACCAGCAGGTCCATCATGGCCTGGCTGCAACAGAAACGGTGACCCTTAGGGGGCGTCTCACCATCCTCGCCCTGGGAACGAGGGCGTGGCGGGGGACAGGGCTGAGTGAGCCAAGGGGACGCCTCTAAGGAAACACCGAGATGCCAGGAAACACTGCGGCTCGCTGACCCCTGCCGCGCGACTGCTGCACAGAGCGTGGATGCCTCTAATCCTGCAAACCCCAGCACAGACAGAGCAGAAACAGCAGCTGGGAGAGTGCTGTCCTCCCCAGTGAAATCACGTGTGCGCCGAGTGCAATCACCCAAGGTCTTAGCACAAACGCTACTACCATGGGTACGAGACGCTGTCTTCAGCTCCTCGTGGGGATGCCGTATCACACAAACCGAGTGTAAGTGAAGAGGGTGAAGGCACTTTTATGAACAACAGCAAACCCCTAGACACATACAACAACCAACACTGAACCAAAGAGAGGCAGAAGCCCTGAACACCCACCGCAAATGAGGAGGCTCAACCAGTGATGAAAGCCGCATCTCGAAAAAACCCCAGGGCCACACGGATTCAACGGCAAAGTCTATCCAACATCAGGGCTTCTAGGACTCTCCCGAGACACGGAAGAAGGGGGAACACTTCCCAGAGTCATCTTATGAGGTCTGCATCACCCGAATGACAGCCAGACACAGACTCCAGCCAAGGAAACTGCAACAGGGCACTCTCTGGTGGACTGAGGTGCGGAAACCCTCAGAAGGGACCGGGAAGCACAACTCAGCAGCACCTGAGAAATACGCCACACCATGACCGAGCGGGACCCATCACTGGATGCAAAGGTGACTCAGCATGTGCAAATCCATCAGTGGAGTTGACCACAACAACAGAATGGGCCTCGAAACCCACACAGTCAGGGCCGGTAACACTGCCATCTGCGATGCCGGCATCCCAGGTGGGCGCCAGTTCCTGTCCTGGCATCCTGGCTGCTCTACTTCCAATCCAGCTCCCTGCTAACGGCCTGGGGAAAGCAGAGGAAGATGGCCCCCAAGTGTCTGGGTCCCTGCCACCCACATGGGAGACCTCAGCCTGGTCCAGCACTGGCTGATGCGGCCATCTGGGCAGTGAAGCAGCAGATGGAAGATCTCTCTCCCCCTCCGCCTCTCCATCCCTCTGTAACTCTTTAAAAAATAAATACATACATTTTTTTAAAAATCACATAATTATCTCAATGATACTGAAAAAGCATCTAACAATACTCAACACCCATTTATGATAAAAACTCTCAGCAAGCTAGGTATAGAAGGAAAGTAACAAAATAAAAATCATATATGAAAAGGCCACAGCTGACACCATCCTCGAAGCTCTTTTTTAAGATCCACGCACGACGGGGATGCCCACTCTGCCCACTTCCACTCAACAGAGCACTGGCAGCCCTTGCCAGAGGCACTGCACAAGAAAAACGGATCAAAGCCACTCAAATCAGGAGAGGTGAAACGGTCCCCCCCTGCAGTCGGGGTGATCCTATCTACAGAAAGCCCTGGTGACTCACCAACAGGAACCCTCACGAGTCGGACACAGTTCAGCAACCTTGCTGGACACGAATGCAAGGAGCTCTCGGAAGGAGAAGGTAAGAAAACAACCCCATTGACAACGGCAACAGAAATAATGAAAATGAGCTTAGACGTGAGCTTAGCCAAAGAGGCGGGAGACTTTTACACTGAATATACTACAGTGGTGAGAGAAGTGAAGGGAGACGCACGTGGGTAGAGAGACACCCCGTGTTCATGGGTTTAAAGAATTAACAGTGTTGAAATGCTCACGTCACACGTAGAAATCTACACAGTGAACGTAACCCCCATCAAACCCTTAATGGGACTCTTTACATAAACAGAAAGCCCATCCTGAGGCAGACACGAACAACAGTTCTTGAGTAGCCAAGGCAACCCTGAGAAAAAGAACAAAGTTTGAGGCATGGCACGTCCTGACCTTAAAACATCTTACAAAGCTACCTGATCACAAACCAGACACAGAGCGACTCAACAGAGCAGGGAGCCTGGAAGGAAACCGCCGTGCGCCGACAGCCACCGATCCTCCACCGAGGGCGCCAGGAACACGCAACAAGGAAGGGACGGTCTCTCAGTCACGGTGTTGGGAAAGCTGGGCAGAAAGACAAAACGGACCTTCATCTCACAGCATGCGCGAAAATCATCTCAAAATGGACGCAGGACTTAAACCTGAAACCACAAACCTACAAGAAGCAAACCCGCGAAACACTTCTTGACGTGAGCCTTGGCGATGACTTTTTTGGACAAGGTACCAGCACAGGCAGCAAAAGCGAACCAGACAAACAGGATTCCTGGGTCAGACAGAAAGCTTCGGCACAGCGAGGAACAACCAGCAGGGTGGAAAGGCAGCCCGAGAAGAGGGGGTATTTCCAACCACGTATGTGGCGAGAGGCCAATGTCGAAGACAGATAAGGAACTCGGGCAACTCGACAGGACATGATCCGATTTTTAAAATGGGCTGAGGAGCTGGATGGACATTTCTCAAAGTAAGACACAGGAGTACAAACGGCAAACAGGTTTTTAACATCACAGTACCATTCATACCTTTTGGAAGGGCAACTACCAAAAAGGCAAAAGATAACAAGCGTCAGGGAGGACTGGGAGAAAAAGGAACTGCTGTGAACTCCATCATGAAAGACAGCATGAAGGTTTAAGAGCAACTCAGATGTGGAACCACCACATGGTCCAGCAATCCCACCCCCAGGTATGCACCCAAAGAAAGGGAAATCAGAACCTCAAAAGAGAACCACTCTCCTGCGGCACTGTTCAGAGTAGCAAGAATACGGAAACGACCAGACTGTCCATCAGTGGCTGATGGATACAAAATACGGGACGGGACATGCAACAAAATAGTACCCTGCCACGCATGACAGCCACACAGGACAGCACGAGAGAACCCGGGGGTCCTCACGCCCAGTGAAAGACACCACCGCTGATCTCCGTTACTCGTGGGCTCTAAGGATGTGGGAGCTGTGGAAGCAGAGGGCAGGGTGGTTGCCCAGGGCTGGAAGGGGACGTGGAACAATCTGGTCAAAGACACCGTCTCCATCATGTGTGGCGAAAAGTTCTGAGACCTGGCTACTGCAGGTGCCAACGGCAACACCACTGCATCACACCCTTGAGAGAGCAAGTGGATCTTACGTGTGCTCCTTGCAGGCATACACAAAGACACACACAGACACAGAGACAGAGACAGACACACAGACACACGGAGACAGACACAGACACACAGACACACACAGAGACACACAGAGACAGACACAGACACACAGACATACACAGAGACACACACAGACACACAGAGACAGACACACACACACAGACATACACAGAGACACACACAGACACAGAGACACACAGAGACACACACAGACACAGAGACACACACAGACACACATAGACACAGAGACAGACACACAGAGACACACAGACACACACAGACACACAGAGACAGACACAGACACACAGACACACACACAGAGACAGACACACACAGAGACACACACAGACACACAGAGACAAACACAGACACACAGACATACACAGAGACAGAGACAGACACACACACACAGACATACACAGAGACACACAGACACAGAGACACACAGACACACATAGACACAGAGACAGACACAGACACACAGAGACACACAGAGACACACACAGAGACAGACATAGACACACAGACAGACACACACAGAGACACACACAGATACTCATAGACACACATAGATACAAACACAGACAAGAGACACAAAGACAGATACACAGAGAGACACACAGGGACACACACGGGAAAGGTGAGGCAGGTGAGGCGATGGACCTGGTAACCGCACCGTGCTGCTCGTTTCACCAGCATTCGCACAGCAGCACAGCATCGTTATCAGTAAATGATGTAATTACTGGTTGCCAGTTGCACTCCAATACAACTGGAAAGGAAAACAAGGGAATCGCTTTCCTGCTAGGCACTTGGTACCCAGGATACTTAGCTGCCGGTGAAGGAAAAGGAAGAAACTGACATACACACACACCTTTAATTCCACAAGTAATCAGAGGCCTCACACTGGGTGCCGTGTCCTCGTTTGCAAAGCTCTGGAATAAAACCTGGCCTCTGGACTCCAAACAATGCCACAGGTGCCAGCCCTGCCCTTGCTTCCTCTTCTCTGACTGAACTTGGGGTGCCTAGGCACTGAATGGTGAACTCACAGAGAACCCCGTCCAGAAGGAACCCCCGAGTGCCCTGGTTTGCATTCCACTGCCACAGCGATGGGCCCCAGTACCGCTCTGACTGATCCAACACAGGGCCAACACCCCCAGCCCCTGGAAGACACACAGTCCACTCAACACCCTCCACGTGGAACGCACGCCACACGAACACCGGGTTACCGGGTACCACTTGTGGTCCATCTACAGCAGGCCAGGGCCACACTGGGCCCGGCACCTCCTCCCTACCTCAGGGAGTTGCAGACTGGGTCTTTCTCCTGTTGTCCTCCAGGAGGGAGAGCTGGGCCCCCTCCTGTCTCTGTCACCCGGCATCGTCACATGTCTGAAGCACGCCACACAGGTGCATTCTGAAAGGCCCGGGACTTGTGTCTGTCACACAGAAGCTGCCTGCTCACCACGGCAGAAGCCTGTGTTTGCAACTCGTTGGCCAGACGGACACCTGAGTGCCTGCTCTATGCCCGTGTCGCCGCACCTGCAGCCCGGCCTCTGCTCTCAGGTGCTCGGTCCTTGGCTGAGGACACAGCACTCCCCAGTGGCGGCCGCAGAGGTCTCCCTGCCCAAACTTCCTCCTTACTGCGGGACAGGCCACGGAGGACAATAAGAAAACGCGGCTGGGACGTCGAGAACAGGGCCATGCGACAGATGCAGGTGCCTGCACCCCGGCACCTGCAGAGCACGGCACTGGCCCCACCTGCACAGAGGGGCTCCCCACCCGTGATGCTCTGTGGAAGAGCCGACCAGGCAGCTCTGAGCACCGAGGTACACACAGGCCCCACATGGGAGGACCCGGGTGGAGGAATGAGCCCTCCGACACCCTCCCCCCTGCAGAGTTGGGTGCTCTGCAGGACCCCTCCTGGGCTTATCGCACACACGACCTGACAGACAGCCCACCCTCTTCGGGTAGAGTGAGCAGGAGGCATTTCCAGTGGCCATTGACACCTGAATATCTGCAAAGCCAGACAGACCCGGAAGGTGCTGGAGAAATCCCCCCCTCCCCAGGGGGGCCTTGGCACAGCTGCGGCACCCACAACGGGGAGAAGCTCTGGTCGCTGCCAGCCCTCTTGGTCTCTTTTCTGGTCACCAGGTCCCAGCCTGCCTCCCACTGCCTGCAAACAGGACGAATGGCTCCAATCAGGAGCTGTGTCTCTCCACGGGGTCTCAGCAGGCCCTGGGCCGTGGGGAAGGGCCTACGGAGGCTGGAGGAGGTGGCTTGAGCCCCACTGCCCTCCCCCCAGCTGGGACCAGGGACTGGTGTCTGTGTGAGTGCAGGCAGAGGACAGCTGGGGGTCCTGGGACCACCGCCCACAGCCGCGCTGACCTGGGTGACTGGCAGAGCTGCTCTGGCCTCAGGTTTCTCTCAGTGGGGGCACAGACAGTGCCCCTTCACAAGGTCCACACAGTCTTCCACACGCGTGGAAGGCACACTAAGCAAAGGGTCGACTGGTTCCGCTGCATCTATTTGGATGCAGCCAGGAAAGGAGCTCCATCTGTGCCACCCAGCTCTCAGCAAGCACCCCGACAGCGATCCGTGGAGAGTGGTGTCCTCGAGGCTCTGCGGAACAGCCCCCCTTTACAAGGAACGGCAGTAAGGGGGCCCGGTGTCTACAGGAGCTGGTCAGGGCCGGCGGCACCGGTCTCGGCACAATCCCATAGGCGCACCATTCCCGGAGATCTGGGGGACTTCAGGGAATCCTCCCCCACCTTCCTCTCCCTCTCTCCCCATCTCTCTCCCTCCCTCTCCCTCTCTCCCTCCCCCTACCCCCCCACCAGCTATCCATATGTGGGTTAGATGCCAGGGTCAGTGGTAATGGGGAGTGGTGTCCCAAGCCAGGAGAGCAGGGCGGGGCTGGAGAACAGGTCCCCCAGGCGTCCCCGCCCCCTCCTCCTCAACACCCTCTTCTTTCTGTGCTCTCTCTACTTCCGTTTCTCACCTGGCTTCAGGCTCAGGACGCAGGGCTGAGACTTACTTGTGGCATTTGCTGTGGTCACTGTTTTTAAATTTAAAAAGCGAGCGGAATTTATACACTCCTTTCTTTACAAGCTATCCCTTCCCAAACAAGCTTTTGCCCAAGTCAATGGCTTCAATTAGAAGCAAAGTGGGGCTGGCATTGTGGCATAGCGGGTAAAGCCGCCAGCTGTGACACTGGCGTCCCACGTGGGTGCTGGTTCATGTTCCGGCTGCTCTACTTCCTATCCAGCTCCCTGCTGATGGCCTGGGGAAAGCAGCGGAGGACGGCCCAAGTGCTTGGGCCCCTGCACTCATGTGGAGACCTGGAAGAAGCTTCTGTCTCCTGGCTTAGGCCTGGCCCAGCCCTGGACACTGTGCCATTTGGGGAGTGAACCAGTGGATGGAAGTCAGTCAGTCTCCCTTTCTCTCTGTTGGCAGCTTCTACTTTACAAGGAAGAAAAACAAGCTAAGCATAGAATGGGAAGATGTGCTCCATGTGAAGACGTTTCCAGAAGGTGTTTATAAAACTGGATCTGTGAATTACAGCACAATGCCATCTTCTGAAAAACATATATATTATGTACTTGTGTACATATATACTATATATACATTTTTTTGAAAGTATATACGTATATATAACGAGACATTGGGCCAACACATAAAAACAGGGAATAAACCATAATACATTCACTGATAAAATTTCACACGTTTCCTAAAATTGTTTTGAAACCCGCAGTAATCCAACACATTCAGAAATTATAAAGTTCCATGGAAACGTGGGCTTAGAATGAGGCCCCTTCTGAAAAACGCAGACACACAGTGCAGGAAGTGGGACGCTGAGGCTCTGAGCCTGGGCAGCCCCGCCCAGGGCCAGTGGAGTCCCCCTCAGCCCCACCCCACACCGAGCCCTGCTGCTGTGACAGCTCCCCCTCCACGGCACAGCGAGCCCTGCTTGGAGCTGGCGGCCCAGGGAAGGCGTCTGGCCTCACCGCATGCAGCCGAGGCTGCCGTGTCCAGTGACGCAACAGTGCCAGCCCCAGGTGCACCCCAAGGCCGGGCCCAACGTCCCGCATGTCTCCCATGCCACATTCGTGTCCCTCTGCCCATTAAAAGGTCATCTAGAATTTTCCTCCTACATTAGTTGATCAACTTAATAAGCTCAAGCAGTTGAAAGGATTAAAAGATTTCAGGAATAATCACAGCCAGAGACGCCAGCACCTGCCATTCGTTCCCCAGCTCTGGCGCCGACGCTTTCCCGGAGCCAGATGCCTCACGTGGGCTTTGCTCACCGACAAGGCCACTTCCGCTCACACCTGCCCCAGAATCCCCGACACCTGCGGCTTCCAGCATTCCCTGACGGACGGATCCTTCTGTCGTTCTCCAAAAGAAAACCGTGCTGGAAGACCCACCACTGATGCCTTTGCGCTCAGTCAGCACCGCCAGCGACAGAAGCAGCACAAGACCAGCACCGCGGCTGGGATGTGCTGTGCTCAGCATCCAACACAGACTTGGGATTCTACTGACTGGAGGCGGCTGACGGGACTTGAGCTGCGCTCTCTGTGCGTGCAGCTGCTGGTGACACCCAGCCACAGGTGGCCACGGCCGTTCGGCCAAGATGGTGTGTGTGGGCACCGAAGGCCTGGAAATGATTCCCTTACACTTGAAGTCCAGGGAGCGAGCTGTATTCCTTCATCTAAACTTGGGAAAGGTGACCGCCCACCGTGTGCTGGCCCAGCGGTCAGCTGGTCAGTGGGCATCCGCACAGTCACTCAGGAGGCCGCCCTCCTGACCGTGTGATGCAGAGCCGGCGATGCTGGCAGCCCTGGGGGTGGCAGTCACGCTCTTGGAACCGCTTAGGGGCCTCCATGCCTGGCCTCCACCCTGAGCCTGCTCCTTGCCGTAGGGAGCCATGAAGTCCTGGCTCTCTTATGGATGAAGGGCACTGATTCCAGGTGAGAGGGCGTGGGCTGCTCCCCCAGGTGAGATGGTGTGGGTGGTCCTGCACTGCTTCCCCAGGTGAGATGGGGTGGGCGGTCCTGGGCTTCTCCCCCAGGTGAGATGGGGTGGGCTTCTCCCCCAGGTAAGATGGGAGGGCTTCTCCCCCAGGTGAGACACGGCAGCCCTGGGCTGCTGCCCTAGGTGAGATGGGGTGGGCAGCCCTGGGCTTCTCCCCCAGGTGAGACAGGATGGGTGGCCCTGGGCTGCTCCCCAGGCCTGGACTCATACTCACGGGGCCCCGGGCAGACCCGACCCCGCAGGATCCAGCACCCTGGCCATGGGAGCCCTTACCTCCCGCTGACCACGCTCTGCTTCTCCAGCCCACTGGGCAGAACCACGGTGATGTCGAGAGGGCCATCCCGCTGTGCCTCCTTCACGGGGACCAGGTTCCGCTGCAGGCTGAGGGCTGAGCCGGGAGGCCGCTGCTGGCCGAGCGCGTCCAGTGGGGCGGGCTTTCCCGGGGGCGGGGGTGCACGGGCCTTCATCTTCTTCCTTGGAAAGACGAGAAAGAAGCATGGCACTGAGTGGCAGTTTCCCCACTCTCCACACAGTCCATCCCTGGGGCACGTGGGAACGCCTTCCAGGCAGTCCGATCTTTCGTAAAGTTGATTTATTTACTTCGAGACACACAGAGGGAGAGACAGAGAGCTGCCACCTACTGGTTCACTCCCCATGAGAGGCTGGGCCAGGGCCAGAGTCTGGGCAGGGAACTCCACCCAGGTCTCCAACACGGGGCACAGGGGGCAGGGCAGGAACCCCAACACGGGAGCCACCACCGCTGCCTCCCGGGGTCTCCATTAGCAGGAAGCTGGAGCAAAGATACAGAGCTGGGACTCAAACCCCGGTTTCTGATGGCAAACGGAAGACTGTGTAACCAGACACACAACTGCTCCAACCGTCCATCAACAAACCAGGGTTCTACACACTTTCACCGTATGTAACTAGATGTGCAAAAATGCTCAATACAGATTTTTTTAAAAAAACAGATAAGTTTCAAAACATGATTTTTCAGGAAAATTTCCATTTTTAAAATTAATTTATTTAGTTTCATTTTATTTGAAAAGCAGAGAGGGGGCTCTCGTTTGCAGGCTCACTTCCCAAATGCTGCAGGAGCAGGCAGGACTGGAGCAGGCTGAAGCCGGAAGCTGGGGATGGACTCTGTGTCCCTCCTGTGGGCGGCAGGGACCCAGGACTGGAGCTGTCGCCTGCTGCTCCCAGGGTGCACGTCAGCAGGAAGAAGGGCCAGCAGTGTAGGAGCCTGGACGTGAACCCAGGCTCTCCAATGGACAATGCAGGAGCCCCCAGCAGTGTCTTAACCATTAAGCCACACACACCCCAGAAAGTTCCATCCTGAAAGAAGAGGTCTGTTACAGCAATAGGTCATGAGCTTTCTGCCATCGTGGCCTGGGGTGACAGGTGGCGGGACAAGCACGAGTGTTTGGCTAGCTCCACTTCTACACCTTTCCCAACACGACAGAGCAGCAGCAGCCATGGACGCAGAGGCCGTGGACTCACTGCTGCCCGCACTACTGCCCAACACAGACCTGGGCCTCGACCCCGCACACACGGAGTCTGCTCTGTCTTGTCAAAAGCTTTCATGGATATAACACCCGCAATCCACGCTGTATCCTTCCCCACCATCTACTTCCTTTCAAAGCAGAGACAAGAAGGCACTGGCCTGTGAATGCTCACTCCTCATTCCTCCCTGGGCCACGCTGAGGCCTGCTAGTCGTTCTGTCCAGCAGGAAAGGGACACAGGCACAGTGTTCCAGAGCTAACACAGAGTCTGGACACCTTGTGCCAGGGCCTGGAACCCAGCCCCCCACAGGAAGGAGAGATGGCGCCCAGCAGAGACGGAAACGGCTGAGGAGTAAAGGTTCATCGGCCAAGCCTGGGGCCAGGGCTCCCCTCAGTGCTTTCAGAGAAAAATCGGGTCTGCTGTACCCCTTCAGGACAAGAACACATCTTCTGAGACAGCTGGCTTTAACTCCACAACACAGGCAGGCGGGCGGGAAGCAGCCACGGATGAAGCTGTGCGCCCCGCCCGCTGCAACCAAGCCCGGGCAGGGGCAGGAAGGAGAGGTTTTACCTGCCCTGCTCACCCACATAAACGGTCTGTCCCCAGCCACCCAGAGTCACCCTGACAGGATCTCAGCCGCCCTCCCCCTGCCCGCAGTCCCGGCCCACTCGGCCCACCCACACCTCAGTGCCGAGGGCTGCAGGAGTGCAGAGCTGTGGCACCGAGCTGTCCCGCCCCAGCCGGGCACCCTCCACGCAGTGCCAGGGCCCCTCACCCACAGCACCGGCCGTGTGCAGCCCTCGAGGGCCACTCGTCTCGTGCCGCCCTGCTGCACCCCTGCAGTGCCCACCGGCTGTGGCCCAAACTACAGCCCGTGAGGCTTGTATGTGTGTGTGCTGGGGTGGGGATGCACACCTTGGAGCAAGCCAACATTTTAAAAATCAGGATATTTCATGCTCACAAAATGATGTTTTGGCTCAGTTGGAAACAACGCACAAGGCCCTTTTCTCCCGCACAGCAGAACAGGCAGGGAAGCGGCCTCAGGCTCAGGCTCTGCCCTGGCGCAGGGCCGGGCCCGTCCAGGCACCGAGTCTGAAGATCTGCACAGCAGCCTGTGTGAGCCGCTCCTCAACCCCACCTGCTGGCTGGCGGAACACCCAGCCACCCCCGCCTGCCTCGGCCTCCCTGTCCCCGCCTTCCTGTGTGGCTCCCTGCAAGGCGGTGTCTCCTGGAATCCCAGCTGCACACAGTGACGGAGACCGGCGACGGCTAAGTCACCTGGACGCCGGCTGGAAGCACCAGGGCCTCAGAGATGCCTCCGAGGCTGTGGCAGCCGAACACCCGAGTTGGTTTACACCCGAGGAGCACACTATCTCCAGAGAAGGAGGCCCCTTCCAAACGCAAGGTGGCCCGTAACTGGAGTTGCAATGTTTGCATCGCTTCACGAAAGCAACTGGTGTGCGAGGCGAGTCCATACTTAGCGTATATCGATAGACACGTGTGCTTGTGTTCTCAGAGAATAAGAGCTGCATGCCAGGAGGCCCACAGAAACATCAACGGTGCACGTGGGTTCAAGGACGCCCTTGACGGCTCTGTGCCTGCGATGTGGCGACTTCAGGCTGAGAAACACTGCTGAGCCCACATCCTGGGCCTGGACACGACCACTGCATGTACTGAATTGGATATCTTGGGGCTGGGACCCAAGTCGCAACAGAAAGTTCATTTGTGGTTCACATAAACATCACATCTCCTGGGGGCGAAGCCACACTGTGTCTGCAGTAACTGTGTGTAGAGCGTCGGGGGTGAGGCCACACTGTGTCTGCAGTACCTGTGTGTGCACAGAGTGTCAGGGGTGAGGCCACACCGTGTCTGCAGTAACTGTGTGTAGAGCATCGGGGGTGAGGCCACACCGTGTCTGCAGTAACTGTGTGTAGAGTGTCAGGAGTGAGGCCACACCGTGTCTGCAGTAACTGTGTGTGCACAGAGTGTCGGGGGTGAGGCCACACCGTGTCTGCAGTAACTGTGTGTGCACAGAGTGTCGGGGGTGAGGCCACACCGTGTCTGCAGTAACTGTGTGTAGAGTGTCAGGAGTGAGGCCACACCGTGTCTGCAGTAACTGTGTGTGCATAGAGTGTCGGGGGTGAGGCCACACCGTGTCTGCAGTAACTGTGTGTGCACAGAGTGTCGGGGGTGAGGCCACACCGTGTCTGCAGTAACTGTGTGTGCACAGAGTGTCAGGGGTGAGGCCACACCGTGTCTGCAGTAACTGTGTGTGCATAGAGCATCGGGGGTGAGGCCACACTGTGTCTGCAGTAACTGTGTGTGAACAGAGTGTCGGGGGTGAGGCCACACCGTGTCTGCAGTACCTCTGTGTGAACAGAGTGTCGGGCTGAGGCCACACCATGTCTGCAGTAACTGTGTGTGCACAGAGTGTCAGGGGTGAGGCCACACCGTGTCTGCAGTACCTCTGTGTGCACAGTGTCGGGAGTGAGGCCACACCGTGTCTGCAGTAACTGTGTGTGCACAGAGTGTCGGGGGTGAGGCCACACCGTGTCTGCAGTATCTCTGTGTGCACAGTGTCGGGAGTGAGGCCACACCGTGTCTGCAGTAACTGTGTGTGCACAGAGTGTCGGGGGTGAGGCCACACCGTGCCTGCAGTAACTGTGTGTGCACAGAGTGTCGGGGGTGAGGCCACACCGTGTCTGCAGCAACTCTGTGTAGAGCATCGGGGGTGAGGCCACACCGTGTCTGCAGTAACTGTGTGTAGAGTGTCGGGGGTGAGGGCACACTGTGTCTGCAGTAACTGTGTGTGCATAGAGTGTTGGGGGTGAGGCCACACCGTGTCTGCAGTAACTGTGTGTAGAGCGTCGGGGGTGAGGCCACACCGTGTCTGCAGTAACTGCGTGTGCACAGAGTGTCAGGGGTTAGGCCACACCGTGTCTGCAGTAACTGTGTGTGCATAGAGCGTCGGGGGTGAGGCCACACCGTGTCTGCAGTACCTGTGTGTGCACAGAGTGTCAGGGGTGAGGCCACACCGTGTCTGCAGTAACTGTGTGTGCATAGAGCGTCGGGGGTGAGGCCACACCGTGTCTGCAGTAACTGTGTGTGCACAGAGTGTCGGGGGTGAGGCCACACCGTGTCTGCAGTAACTGTGTGTGCACAGAGTGTCGGGGGTGAGGCCACACCGTGTCTGCAGTAACTGTGTGTGCACAGAGCGTCGGGGATGAGGCCACACCGTGTCTGCAGTAACTGTGTGTAGAGTGTCAGGGGTGAGGCCACACCATGTCTGCAGTACCTCTGTGTGCACAGTGTCGGGGGTGAGGCCACACCATGTCTGCAGTAACTGTGTGTGAACAGAGTGTCGGGCTGAGGCCACACCGTGTCTGCAGTAACTGTGTGTAGAGTGTCGGGGGTGAGGCCACACCATGTCTGCAGTAACTGTGTGTGCATAGAGCGTCAGGGCTGAGGCCACACCGTGTCTGCAGCAACTGTGTGTAGAGCATCGGGGGTGAGGCCACACCGTGTCTGCAGTACCTCTGTGTGCACAGTGTCAGGGGTGAGGCCACACCGTGTCTGCAGTACCTCTGTGTGCACAGAGTGTCGGGGGTGAGTCCACACTGTGTCTGCAGTAACTGTGTGTAGAGTGTCAGGAGTGAGGCCACACCGTGTCTGCAGTAATTGTGTGTGCATAGAGCGTCGGGGGTGAGGCCACACCGTGTCTGCAGTAACTGTGTGTACATAGAGCGTCGGGGGTGAGGCCACACCATGTCTGCAGTAACTGTGTGTAGAGTGTCGGGGGTGAGGCCACACCGTGTGCAGAGCGTGTTGTGTGGAACTTCCACTGTGACATCAGGTCAGTGCTCAGATCTCTTCAGATTTTAGCGCAGATTTCAGGTTAGGACTTCTCAAGCTGTCATCAACGTCGTTCAGCGGTGCTGTAGGCAAAGCTCAAGACTGCACACAGCTCCCACCTCCGGGAATAAGCAGCACTTCACGGCCGCAAGGCGTCCCGAGACAGACATGCCTGCGTGGACACAGGGGGAGGTGCCCACCATAGCATCTGCTTCCTCTCCCTGGGGGGGCTCAGCCTGGGAAGAACGAGCGAGCCTGCCTGCATGGGGCCTGAGGTGTTTGTTACTGCAGGCACGGTGCGGTCTCACGCCCGACGCTCTGTGCACACACAGTTACTGCAGACACGGTGTGGCCTCACACCCGATGCTCTACACACAGTTACTGCAGACACGGTATGGCCTCACCCCCGACACTCTGTGCACACAGAGGTACTGCAGGCACAGTGTGGCCTCGCCCCCGACACTCTGTGCACACACAGTTACTGCAGACACGGTGTGGCCTCACACCCGATGCTCTACACACAGTTACTGCAGACACGGTGTGGCCTCACCCCCGACGCTCTACACACAGTTACTGCAGACACAGTGTGGCCTCACCCCCGACACTCTGTGCATACACAGTTACTGCAGACACGGTGTGGCCTCACCCCCGACACTCTGTGCACACACAGTTACTGCAGACACGGTGTGGCCTCACCCCCGACGCTCTATGCACACACAGTTACTGCAGACACGGTGTGGCCTCACCCCTGACACTCTGTGCACACACAGGTACTGCAGACACGGTGTGGCCTCACCCCCGACGCTCTATGCACACACAGTTACTGCAGACACGGTGTGGCCTCACCCCTGACACTCTGTGCACACACAGTTACTGCAGACACGGTGTGGCCTCACACCCGATGCTCTACACACAGTTACTGCAGACACGGTGTGGCCTCACCCCTGACACTCTGTGCACACACAGGTACTGCAGACACGGTGTGGCCTCACCCCCGATGCTCTACACACAGTTACTGCAGACACGGTGTGGCCTCACCCCCGACGCTCTACACACAGTTACTGCAGACACGGTGTGGCCTCGCCCCCAGGAGATGTGATGTTTATGTGAACCACAAATGAACTTTCTGTTGCGACTTGGGTCCCAGCCCCAAGATATCCAATTCAGTACACGCAGATACTCTGGAGTCCGAAACTCGAAACACTTCTAACCCTGAGCATTTGGGATGAGGGAGACTCAGCCCATACCTGGAGATATGAAAAGGGCCATCGAGAACCATCACACACTCACGAAGCTTCCAACTCACACGCATTCCCACATCAGCTGGGCGGCCGCCAGCTGGGCCTGCGCATCTCCTGAGAGCGCTCCAGCACAAACGCTCAGAATCTGCCTCCTGAGAGTCCGAGGACCCGGGATGCTGTGAACGGACGGGCCCGGTGAAGGCGGCGAACACAAGCCGAGGAGGGCAGGCAAGGGTACCGACTGAGCAGAGAGAATTCACGCCTTCCTGTGTGCCCACAAAGCAGAGAGGGTCCTACCCGCAGCCACGTCGCCCTTCTGGGCACACAAAAGCAGCGACTGTGAGGGGCTTCCCACAAGCTCTCCTGTGCCCTCCACCCTGGTCCTGTTCTGTGCTCTGTAACAGAAGACTTGGGTCAGCCGGGCCAAGACACTGCAGGCCGCGTGTGCCCCAGCCGGTGAGGTGCCCTGGACAAGCTTCTGCCGAGCGAACGCCTCGGCTTCCCCAAGAGCGGCAGAACACAGTGCAGTGACTCTCAGGAAGAGTGTGCGTGAGGATTAAGTGAAACGACCCTGAAAGTCTCCAGTGTGGCCCGGTCAGGGCAGCACTCATGGCTGGTGGCTCCTTACAACTACTGTGGCTGCCCTGACAACGCCTATCACTGCCGTGACCACACCTGTCCCTGCTGTAACAACACCTGTCCCTGCTGTGACAACACCTGTCCCTGCTATAACAACACCTGTCCCTGCTGTGACACCTGTCCCTGCTGTGACAACACCTGTCCCTGCTGTGACAACACCTGTCCCTGCTGTGACAACACCTGTCCCTGCTGTGACACCTGTCCCTGCTGTAACAACACCTGTCCCTGCTGTAACAACACCTGTCCCTGCGGTGACAACACCTGTCCCTGCGGTGACAACACCTGTCCCTGCTGTGACAACACCTGTCCCTGCTGTGACACCTGTCCCTGCTGTGACACCTGTCCCTGCTATAACAACACCTGTCCCTGCTGTGACAACACCTGTCCCTGCGGTGACAACACCTGTCCCTGCTATAACAACACCTGTCCCTGCTGTAACAACACCTGTCCCTGCTGTGACACCTGTCCCTGCTGTAATACCTGTCCCTGCTGTAACAACACCTGTCCCTGCTTTGACACCTGTCCCTGCTGTAACAACACCTGTCCCTGCTGTGACAACACCTGTCCCTGCTGTAACAACACCTGTCCCTGCTGTGACACCTGTCCCTGCTGTAACAACACCTGTCCCTGCTGTAACAACACCTGTCCCTGCTATAACAACACCTGTCCCTGCTGTGACACCTGTCCCTGCTGTGACAACACCTGTCCCTGCTGTGACAACACCTGTCCCTGCTGTGACACCTGTCCCTGCTGTAACACCCGTCCCTGCTATTACAACTACTGTAACTACTAAAAGTACTGTCACTCATTACAACTACTGTTAGTATTACAACTATTGCTACAAGTATTATTATTACTATTAGGTTCACTCTGGACTGAAGAAAAGCAAGCCTCCAGTCACCATATGGAGAGGGTAGAAGCAAGCGCTCAACACAACCAAGAAAAGCTCATTTATGGGACCAGTGCATTCAACACCAAGGGAGTCTACGCACACTGGAATTTCAGTTGTGGCCTGGGGCGGGGGAAGCTTTCAGTAATCCAACACAAGAAGATCAGCCTTCCAGATAGGATTCTCCAAGACACAATGACGAGAGCTATCCGTGACTCACCAAGCTAGAAACGGAGGGCCCTTCCGCATGGGAACGTGGCTATCTCCATGCACATCAGGTAAACGCGCAAAGAGGAACAGCTGAGAGCTGAGTCCCACCGCTATTACCCAACACCAGTAAGGTAAGAAAGAGGTGCAGGTGCAGACTGCTTGGCTATCGGCAGGTACTCCCTGCCTGGTTGCACACAGCAACTCCTGCACCAAGCACCAGACAAAAACAAAGTTTCTGCATTGTCAGACACTACACAGCACACCCACCCCTCCCATGGTCCGTGCATCCTCAGACACGGACCCCAAGCACATCCACCCCTCCCCCAGATCAGACACGGACCCCAAGCATGTCCACCCCTCCCATGGTCCGTGCATCCTCAGACACGGACCCCGAGCACGTCCACGCCTCCCCCAGATCAGACACAGACCCCGAGCAAGGCCGCCCCCTTCCACAGATCTGACACGGACCCCAAGCACGTCCACCCCTCCCCCAGATCAGACATGGACCCAGAGCAAGGCCGCCCCCTTCCACAGATCTGACACGGACCCAGAGCACGTCCACGCCTCCCCCAGATCAGACATGGACCCTGAGCAAGGCCGCCCCCTTCCACAGATCTGACATGGACCCCAAGTACGTCCACCCCTCCCCCAGATCAGACACGGACCCAGAGCACGTCCACGCCTCCCCCAGATCAGACACGGACCCCAAGTACATCCACCCCTCCCCCAGA
Organism: Lepus europaeus; assembly: GCF_033115175.1. Taxonomy (NCBI): domain Eukaryota; kingdom Metazoa; phylum Chordata; class Mammalia; order Lagomorpha; family Leporidae; genus Lepus; species Lepus europaeus. Next base: position 66,996,775 of record NC_084846.1, read on the forward strand.
TCAGACATGGACCCAGAGCAAGGCCGCCCCCTTCCACAGATCTGACATGGACCCCAAGTACGTCCACCCCTCCCCCAGATCAGACATGGACCCTGAGCAAGGCCGCCCCCTTCCACAGATCTGACACGGACCCCAAGTACGTCCACCCCTCCCCCAGATCAGACATGGACCCAGAGCAAGGCCGCCCCCTTCCACAGATCTGACATGGACCCAGAGCACGTCCACGCCTCCCCCAGATCAGACATGGACCCCGAGCAAGGCCGCCCCCTTCCACAGATCTGACACGGACCCCAAGCACGTCCACCCCTCCCCCAGATCAGACATGGACCCAGAGCAAGGCCGCCCCCTTCCACAGATGAGACACGGACCCCGAGCACGTCCACCCCTCCCCCAGATCAGACACGGACCCCGAGCACGTCCACCCCTCCCACAGATCAGACACGGACCCCGAGCGAGGCCGCCCCTCCCACAGATCAGACACGGACCCCGAGCGAGGCCGCCCCTCCCACAGATCAGACACGGACCCCGAGCGAGGCCGCCCCTCCCACAGATCAGACACAGACCCCGAGCGAGGCCGCCCCTCCCACAGTCACTGCACTGTCAGCCACCGCGGAGCAACGCCTCCCTCCCCCGACTCGCAACAACTCCCAAAAGTTAGGCAGTGGTTATTTACGGAGGGTGGAATGTTCTTGACGAACCAAACAGAACACATCAGAGGAGAAAGCTTACTGCTTCCGCAGCCTCCAGGCCATGTTTGCACATGTCGCATGCTGTCCCTGCTCCCCTGCGCCCTTGTCCAGAGCACTGGCTTTGCCTCCGGAGAGGACAGGGGCTCCCCAGGTGCTCAGCAGTGGCGGGGAAGGCGGCGGGGCCTCTCGGACGTGTCCCAGCTAGTGACTTATTCATGCAGGTGCCACCTGATGCAGCAGCCCCAGCCCACACACAAGGGCCTCTGTGCCCCACACTCCCACAGCAAGACTGCAAGCGGCCTTGCTGGAAGACAGCAGGGAATCGCTTGGTCCCCTCGTTCAAAGTCAGACCCCCAAAACCCAGGAAATAAAAAGGAGAATACAAGAGTGACATGGGAGGATGCACAGGGTCCTCAGGATGGAGGGAGGCGCCAGGGCAGGTAGCGCACACACCCTTGGGAGAGAGCCTCATTTTTCCCACGGGGACCAGTCTGTTCCCTGGCACTGCTGACCAGCCTCTGCCGGCAGCACCTGTTGGATCTGTGCAAAGCCATCCCCACCACCTCCCAGGCGTGAGCTGCACCCTCTCACCCCAGACCTGTGCCGCCTGAAGCCCCTTGTTCCCTGCCACCAGCGTCCGCACAGCAGTGCAGCTTCGACTGAGAGCGCTCTCTGGGACTCCAAAGGGTGCTGCCTCACAGATGCACGTCACTGAGTCCTGGGGGCGCTGTCCTCGGAAGTGACTGTGGCCGTCCTGGCCAGGCTCTGAGTTAGTTCTCGCCAGAGGGCTGCAAGCAAGGCCGGCCATGCCCACTCTCTGCCCCACCCCCGAGTCCCCACCCCCATCTCTCCAAGGCTTTCTCTCCTGGGCAGGTGCTCCAGCCACGCTATGATACAGGCAGAGGAGCTGTGAACAGAGCTAGCCCATGCTGTCTGGATTTTCCACCTCCAAAGCTGTGAGAGCCACAAGTCCCTCTTCTAACCAAGTGTCCAACCTGACATTTCATGAGAGAAATGCAAAAGCACCAACATGGTTGGGGGGTGGGGGCGGGGGGGAGGTGGGGGCAGCATACATGGGGCTGCTGAATTCCAGGTCAGTGTTGCGCAGGAGCCTGGTGTCTGGGTCCCTGGGTGGGGAGGGGTGGGACGGCACTCAAAGCCGGTTTCCCATCCATGAGGTACTGCAGTATGGCTGGCCGGGGCTGCTCGGGGCTGTCCGGGTCAGCATGTGACAACCTGAGGCAGGGGGCTCTGCAGGACCCCAGGGGCTCTGCAGGACCTGTGTGGGGGGTGAGACCACTTGGAAGAGGCAGTGGGTGCACACAGCAGGGCACAGGCAAGCCTCCCGGGGTGGCAGGTGTGGGGAAGGCATGCTGACCAGCAGTGAGAGAACCAGAGGCCATCATCCAAGGTCACGTCTGCCCCATGCCCCCAGTGAGGCCGCGAGGACAGCACCCTGAGGAGGGGGCCCGCAGAGCCGACAGAGCAGCAGAATTCCTGGGCTCCGGCCACTGTCGGGCCCCAGTGGGGGCTGGGTGGGAGGTGATGTGCAGCGGAGGTGGGCTTGAAGCTGTAACAGACACAGGCCTGAGTTCAGGCACTGGAACCTTGGTCCCGAGAGACCTGTGTTGATGGTGGAAGGGGTGGGAACCTCATGCCACTGTGGTGTTGGGACTGGGCTGGGCCGCTATGCCGGGCCCCTGCGATGGATTCCTGCTGAGGAACGTGGACACGGCGTTGCCTGGGGACTGTGTTGGCAGCAACGCCTTCGTCAGGAAGCCTCCAAAGCCAGGAGCCAGGTGCTTCTTCCTGGTCTCCCATGGGGGTGCAGGGGCCCAAGCACTTGGGCCATCCTCCACTGCCCTCCTAGGTCATAGCAGAGAGCTGGACGGGAAGAGGAGCAACCAGGACTAGAACCCAGCACTCATATGCCAGTGCTGCAGGCGGAAGATTAACCAAGTGAGCCAAGGCGCCGGCCCCAATAAATCAATTTAAAAAAATAAGAAAAGCCAACAGTGAGCAGATCTGTGGCTGACCTTCTCCTGAACACTCGTTTTCCCCTGGGCTGCGTGGCCCTCAGTGGCCACACCCCACTGAACACCGGGGAGCTGTCTGTGGCTCACTGCAAAGGCACTCCGTGACAGAGGACCACGGCAATGATGGACGCTTTGCCAGGAGCTTGAGGAGGAAACAGGTACTTGCGGAAGCCAGAGTGGATTTCTACAAATGCTAACAGAGAAGAAGCCGAGCTGTCAGCAGGCATCCAGTTACTTTCAGGGATGGAAAACCCTCCGGTTCTCAGGGGCATGTGCAGCGACGCGCTGGCCGGAGCAGCACAGATTTCAACCGAGAAACCTCGGGCAAATCCCCGCCTCCCATGGGCTCCCCCAACACTACTGGCAAAGGGGCAAGCAAGGCCCCCACGTCCCCGGGGAGGAGAAACGCCGCACACAGGTGAGATTTGCTTTCCTCAGCTCACAGAGCGGGATCCTCCTCTGGTGGGAAACAGAGAACCAGGCGGGACTGTGAAGAAAACAGAGCCAGAGCCGGCGGGAGTCCGAGACGAAGCCGCAGCGCCGGCAGCCAGACGGGCCAGCGTCCGCCGTGAAATGGATCAGGCCGCCGGCTGATAAGGCGCCCTGCTCCTACTGGCTTTTGTGAACAACTGAAAAGCAGTGAAACCCGACGAGCCTGCTCCCTACCCTGCCAGGAACCCGCGGGGACACAGCAGAGATGGGAGAACTTTCCAGGAAGACGATGCCGACTCCCGGGCCTGGGGCTGAGGACGCACCGGGGGCAGCGTGGGGCCTAGACACAGGCCCTCAATCCACACCCCACCGCCATCCTCTGGGCCTGCAATTTGACGGTTTGGTCCCAGTCCTGTGAACAAACCTTTGCTAAGAAAACTGCTCCAGTTGAATCCCCTCGCCTCGCTTCACCCTCTGTAGGTGCACGGAACGTCCACTGCCTGGGGCAAACCGGACAGCCTGCTTTCAGGATGACACGGTGTGCAACCCAGGAGGCCCGAAGGGAAGAGGTGGCGGGGGAAATGCCAGGCATGGATGCCTGGACCCGGCCTGTCTCCATGTGGACTTCTGAGCTGAAGGCGAAGTGCCTGTGCCTTTAATTCTCGGGTGAAAATATGACACTTGATCACCTTTCCCCAGCTGCTTCTCAAAATAGGGACTGGGCCTCACCACGGATGCCTGGACCATGAAACGTGAGCCAGGCGGCTCCAGGGGGCAGCTGCTGTGGCCTCTCCCAGCCCCTCCTGTCTACCCTCGGCCCCGTCGTCATCACCCCGGGGTGCAGAACCGCCCAGCAAGGCCAGGCCAGGCACCAAGAGCAAGGGCTCTGAATGGGCCTCCACGGGGGGGGGCAGAGGCTGCACTGCGCGTCTGCTTCCCCTGAACGCGCCGTCTGCTTCCCTTGAACACGCCATCTGCTTCCCCTGAATGCGCCGTCGCTTCTGCAATTGCGACTCTGGTGGTCCAGAGGGCAGTCTGCAGACTTCTAACGTTCCAAGACACCTCAAACCCCCGCCAGGCACGTTCCGTTCCATGGAGCTGCACTTCCCGTCTCCACCAGGCTCCTAATTAGCCCAGTCCGCTGTGACCACGAGGAAACACCACCCTCTTCTGAGTCCTGGCCCGAAGGGCTCCACGTCCATCCCTCTGGGCCCTGACCAAGGGTCCAGCCCTCCTCGCCGGTGCAGGCTGTTCCAGATCTAATAGAGGCTCCAGCGTGCCCTGGGTCCACCCTTCTGTGGCAGGCAACAGGGCAGGGATCCGCAGAGCACCTCGGCACCGCCCACAGGGCCAGACCTGGGAGCTCCGGGTGCAGCACTGGCGCGCCCAGAGCCCGCACGGCAGGTCTGCAACTTCCGGAGAGCCACCACGACGCCACCCACTGCCGGGCTCCTCCCTGCTGCTGGAAGCCCCTCTCCCACCTCCGGAGAAGCCCCTGGCTTTTGAGGGTCGGGAGTCCACTCAGCGTGGGGGTCTCTGAGGGAAGGCGTAGCTGCACTGGACACACAGGGGAAGTGGCACCAGGGTGTGGTGGGACACAGCAGCACTCCCCCCTCCTGGCAGGCCACCTCCCCTCCCCCCCTCCCTCCTGAGCAACCCTGGCTTCCTGTCCCACCATGCACTGCCCAAGGGCACGGCAACCCAGCAGGCCGGGACGTTTCCCTCCACACGACAGACTGAGTCTCCACACAAGAACCTCCCCTCACAGGAAGCAGGGGCCTGGGCTCCGTTTCCCTCCACACGACAGACTGAGTCTCCACACAAGAACCTCCCCTCACAGGAAGCAGGGGCCTGGGCTCGCTCGAGAGGAGAGGACATGAATGCCACAGAACCCAGAGGCACACACGCCAGGCCCGTGCCGCCAGCCCAGCCAGGCCCGCGGCCCCTCTGAGGCACACACGCCAGGCCCGCGGCCCCTCTGAGGCACACACGCCTGGCCCGTGGCCCCTCTGAGGCACACACGCCAGGCCCGTGGCCCCTCTGAGGCACACACGCCAGGCCCGTGGCCCCTCTGAGGCACACACGCCAAGCCCACGGCCTCTCTGAGGCACACACGCCAGGCCCGTGGCCCCTCTGAGGCACACCCGCCAAGCCCACGGCCTCTCTGAGGCACACACGCCTGGCCCGTGGCCCCTCTGAGGCACACCCGCCAAGCCCACAGCCTCTCTGAGGCACACACGCCAGGCCCGTGGCCCCTCTGAGGCACACACGCCTGGCCCATGGCCCCTCTGAGGCACACACGCCAGGCCCATGCCGCCAGCCCAGCCAGGAACTGTAGTCCCATTTAAGCGATGAGGGGACTGAGGCCCTGAGGCCTCACCAAAGTATGAGACCCAAATACAAAAGCTCCGTTTCAGTCCACAAACAACTTAGAGCTGGGGCTCACACAAGTAGAAGTCACAGCGCAATGGCAGACCACGGAAGGAGACTGGAACCGCTGTGTCCAGGCCTGCCCCCGCCCACGTGGCCGAGTTCACCTGCCATGTTGGGGGCCGTCCCCCGCTTACAGGGCCGAGTTCCCCTGCTGTGTCCAGGGCTGCCCCCTGCCCATGTGGCCAAGTCTCCCTGCTGTGAACGTGGCTGCCCCCGCCCACGTGGCCGAGTCTCCTGCTGTGACCATGGCCATGGGGAACAGGTCACTGCCCCGGCACCAGCAGAGGCCGCTCTGTTCTCCTCAGCCCCTCACACTGGTGGCTGTGGTCAGGGCCTTGGGAACCTCGCAGGACAAGGAACTTCCCCGTCCACCCCACCTGCACCTCAGGTACCCCGGAGCAGCCAGCAGTGTCAGGAGAGGCTCAGGACAGGGGCCATCCCTCCTCTCCTCCCAGTCTCCTTCCACCCCGCAGTGGGAACTCACCCAAGGGTCGGCCTCCACCCATTGCCCTGACTCCCTCACAACCTCCAAATCCCAGGGGCCTTTCCTGCAGGCTCTGCCTTCCTGCCTGGCCTCCCAGAGGCCGCACCCCTCCTCTTCCCACACCCTCCCACAGCCCCAGGCTGCAGGCACCTCTGCCTGTGCGTGCCTGGAAGGCCTCCAGGGTCCTACAGCAACACCCGTTCCTCCTAACGCCCAGGCCCACTCTGCAGCCATCACCTCCTCAGCCAGAACTAGAGGTGACTGCCGCACCGCCTTCTGTGCCCGAATGCTTGCTCCACGGGACAGCAGCCTCTGCCCCGTCCCCCTCTCCGGCCACACATGCACCCGAGACACGGCTGCTCAGGCAGCCAGGGACCCCACCCGCCACGCAGCGACAGCACCGGGAATCGCATGTGTGCCACGGTGCCGGAACGCGTTTCTTGCCAGTGTGGCAGGTGACATAGATAGGCTGCAGACGACCCCAGGTTCACGGAGGACGCGCACAGGCTGTGTGTAAGCGGCAGCCCAGTGTGCAAGCGGCAGCCCACTCTGTCTCGGGGCCTCGGCAACGTCAGGATCTGCGGATGTCCTGGGTAAGACTCACCTTTCACTCTTTACAAGGGGTGGGGATCCTTGCTCTGCCAGGGGCCAGGCGGGCGCGCACAGCGTCATTCGCGGACGTCCACCATTATCAGCTTACCAGCCTGCTGCAGATCTGGTCGATTTCAAGTCTCCTTGGCAGGGCCAGACCAAATGATTCCGTGAGCCTTATCTGGCCCATGGGTGCTCCCCAGCCCTGCTCACACTCAAAGGAAACATGGATGAAATGAGGTGAGGCTCGCGGCGGGGCCTCTACAAGGCCCAGTCACGGTGCCACGGTGGCTGCCCTCATCCCGTTAACATGGACAGCACTAAATCACACCAGACAGCAGCTGGCGCTGTGCAGCAGTGGGTGAAGCCAGCATGCGCAGTGCAGCATCCCACATGGGCGCTGGTTCAAGTCCCGGCTGCTCCACTTCCAATCCAGCTCCCTGCTAATGTACCTGGGAAAGCAGCGGAGGACAGCTCAACTGCTTAGGTCTCTGCACCCACGTGGGAGACCTGGAAGAAGCTCCTGGCTCCTGGCTTCAGCCTGGCCCAGCCCAGCCATTGCAGCCATTTGGGCAGTGACCCAGCAGATAGAAGATCTCTCTGTCACTCCTCTAACTCTGCCATTCAAATAAATAAATCAATCTTCAAAGATTATACCAGACAAAGTGAGGAAAGAGTCAGACCCTGCCTGCAGAGTAACTGACAGTTCTGCAAGATTTAGCAAAAACAGCACAGCACCCAACGACTTGATTTTCAATATGGCAAAGAACCCTGCAAATGCAAAATAAGATGTCGGCGGATTATGCCGCGTGGTGTGTGTGACTCATTACTTTTGTGGAGAAAGACTAAAAATATCTAGTGGCATTTAGAAAATATGTCACCCTTCTTTTTATCACTCCATGAATTTAAAACTAAAAAAAAAAAAAAAAAAAAAAAAAAAAAAAAAAAAAAAAAAACAAGTACCCCGCCCAGAGAGCAGAGAGGCATCTGAACGTCCTACTTGCAATGAAAGGACCACACTAAGAAGGTGTCATTTTACAGTAAAACTCAGACCAGGGAATCGAGTGGCCGGCACCAAGTGCCTCCAGAAGCAGGGTGCCTCCCTGTGTCCCAGGGTGCTCAGGGTGCTGGCCGCCAAGAGGACACGGCTGCTGAGTCTCCTGCTGCCCTGGCCTTTCAGCTCCAGGCATGGCCTCTCCCCAGAGTTCCACGAGTGAGCCACGCCCTGGCCCAGAGTCCGGCCCAGCACCCCAGCTGCCACACTGTCACCCACGGGGTGGGGGAGAGGGATGTCTGTAGGTGGCACAGGGTGTGGCGTTGACCCTGGCCATGGGCCTTCTCTGTGACCCTCGTCAAACACATTCCAGTTGACTGACACAGAGGCAAAGGCTGTGGTGGCCGCGACTCCAGCACGGGCTTGGCTCTCACCAACGTGTGCTGCACCTGCACACTCTGGAAGCTGACGATAACTAGGTCTCTGTGTGCAGGTGGCTGAGACACACCTGTGACGACTTCGAAGCTAGCTGGGAAGTAAACGGCTGTATTCGTGAACCGTGAGAACAAAATCCTGATGTGTTCCCACGGCAGCAGACACCTGGCGTCCCAAGGCAGCGAGCACTGCCCCCACCGTGCGCCATGGCCAGCGCAGGCCCTGTGTCCCGCAGACACCTGGAGTCTCAGGGACAGGTGCCCTCCTTCCTCATACTCTATCCCACACCACCTCACAGGCCCATTCCTTAAAGACCGGAGGCTGCTGACAGAGCGGAGTCTGAGTGACCGCCAGGCAGGGCTGGCGCAGGAGCCCGGGGTCTCCTCCCGCAGGGCCGATCTGCCCCCCTGCTGCAGCCGCCTCCCTCTGAGCCGTGGGAAGCCACCTGGGAAGGAGTCTCCCCGGGTTCCTGCTTGCAAGCACTAAGGATGGGTGAGTCCAGCTCCCCAGGAGAGGAAACAGAAACGGATTTCTGCAGCTTTAAACCTTGAGAGACAATGAGGTGGGTGGATTTGCTGCTGGAGGCCAAGGGCACCAGAGTGGACATGGGACAGGCCCGGGAAGCACCAGGTGCTTCGTCTCAGTGATCGGCTTGCTCCCCTGCTGCCACAGTCACAGCACTCCAGGGTTTTGTTGCTGACCTGCAACGCTCAGAGCAAATGCCACTGCACCCCCCTCCCCGTGATGGTTCTAAAGCAGGCCAGTGAGATACTGGGGGAACTTCACTTCAGCTATTTATTTATTTCCATTTTTATGTGAAAGGGAGAGAGAGAGGGAAAGAGAGCAAGCACTGTAGACACAGGCAGGCAGAGCTCTCAGCTTCTCGCTCACTGCCCAGATGCCTGCCAAGGCTGGGCCAGGCTGAAGCCAGGAGCCGGGAACCCAACCCAAGTCTCCTGCAGGGGTGGCAGGGACACACGTGCTTGAGCCGGAGCATCGGCAGGAAGCTGGGATGGGAAGCAGAGCCAGGCCCTCAGATACGGGCCACGGGTGTCCAGGGCCTCAGCTGCTGCGCCAAGGCCTACCCCAAGTTTTCCGTCCTTTTGAAGAGCTCTGCACACAGAACTGTAACCGAGAATCTACCCTGAAGCACACAGGGAGTTCAGCACAGAGAAATTATACGGCTCCTACGCACCCCTGCGTATGAAGCAGATCCAGTGTCAAAAGCACACACACAGAGCAACAGTGCTCTGTCCCCGGTTCAGAATATGAGCCAGGAATGCAATCCCACACAGGAAACTCCACTTAGCTGGAAAGGAAGAGGAGGAACGCGGCTCCAGGGAGCACCAGCTAGCTCAGGGAGACCTGGGAGACCCAGCTAGCACAGGGAGACCTGGGGAGACCCAGCTAGCACAGGGAGATCTGGGGAGACCCAGCTAGCACAGGGAGATCTGGGGAGACCCAGCTAGCACAGGGAGACCTGGGGAGACCCAGCTAGCACAGGGAGACCTGGGGAGACCCAGCTAGCTCAGGGAGACCTGGGGAGATCTGGGGAGACCCAGCAAGCATAGAGAGACCTAGGGAGACCCAGCTAGCTCAGGGAGACCTGGGGAGACCCAGCTAGCACAGGGAGACCTGGGGAGACCCAGCTAGCACAGGGAGACCTGGGGAGACCCAGCTAGCACAGGGAGACCTGGGGAGACCCAGTTAGCTCAGGGAGACCTGGGGAGACCTGGGGAGACCTGGGGAGACCCAGCTAGCACAGGGAGACCTGGGGAGACCCAGCTAGCTCAGGGAGACCTGGGGAGACCCAGCTAGCACAGGGAGACCTAGGGAGACCCAGCTAGCACAGGGAGACCTAGGGAGACCCAGCTAGCTCAGGGAGACCTAGGGAGACCCAGCTAGCACAGGGAGACCTAGGGAGACCCAGCTAGCACAGGGAGACCTGGGAGACCCAGCTAGCACAGGGAGACCTGGGGAGACCCAGCTAGCACAGGGAGACCTAGGGAGACCCAGCTAGCACAGGGAGACCTGGGGAGACCCAGCTAGCACAGGGAGACCTGGGGAGATCTGGGGAGACCCAGCAAGCATAGAGAGACCTAGGGAGACCCAGCTAGCTCAGGGAGACCTAGGGAGACCTGGGGAGACCCAGTTAGCTCAGGGAGACCTGGGAAGACCCAGCTAGCACAGGGAGACCTAGGGAGACCCAGCTAGCACAGGGAGACCTGGGGAGACCCAGCTAGCTCAGGGAGACCTGGGGAGACCCAGCTAGCTCAGGGAGACCTGGGGAGACCCAGCTAGCACAGGGAGACCTGGGGAGACCCAGCTAGCTCAGGGAGACCTGGGGAGACCCAGCTAGCACAGGGAGACCTGGGGAGACCCAGCTAGCACAGGGAGACCTGGGGAGACCTGGGGAGACCCAGCTAGCACAGGGAGACCTGGGGAGACCCAGTTAGCTCAGGGAGACCTGGGGAGACCTGGGGAGACCTGGGGAGACCCAGCTAGCACAGGGAGACCTGGGGAGACCCAGCTAGCACAGGGAGACCTGGGGAGACCCAGCTAGCACAGGGAGACCTAGGGAGACCCAGCTAGCACAGGGAGACCTAGGGAGACCCAGCTAGCTCAGGGAGACCTAGGGAGACCCAGCTAGCACAGGGAGACCTAGGGAGACCCAGCTAGCACAGGGAGACCTGGGAGACCCAGCTAGCACAGGGAGACCTGGGGAGACCCAGCTAGCACAGGGAGACCTGGGGAGACCCAGCTAGCACAGGGAGACCTGGGGAGACCCAGCTAGCACAGGGAGACCTGGGGAGATCTGGGGAGACCCAGCAAGCATAGAGAGACCTAGGGAGACCCAGCTAGCTCAGGGAGACCTGGGGAGACCCAGTTAGCTCAGGGAGACCTGGGAAGACCCAGCTAGCACAGGGAGACCTGGGGAGACCCAGCTAGCACAGGGAGACCTGGGGAGACCCAGCTAGCTCAGGGAGACCTGGGGAGACCCAGTTAGCTCAGGGAGACCTGGGGAGACCCAGCTAGCACAGGGAGACCTGGGGAGACCCAGCTAGCTCAGGGAGACCTGGGGAGACCCAGCTAGCACAGGGAGACCTGGGGAGACCCAGCTAGCACAGGGAGACCTGGGGAGACCCAGCTAGCACAGGGAGACCTGGGGAGACCCAGTTAGCTCAGGGAGACCTGGGGAGACCCAGCTAGCACAGGGAGACCTGGGGAGACCTGGGGAGACCCAGCAAGCATAGAGAGACCTAGGGAGACCCAGCTAGCTCAGGGAGACCTGGGGAGACCCAGTTAGCTCAGGGAGACCTGGGAAGACCCAGCTAGCACAGGGAGACCTGGGGAGACCCAGCTAGCACAGGGAGACCTGGGGAGACCCAGCAAGCACAGGGAGACCTGGGGAGACCTGGGGAGACCCAGCAAGCATAGAGAGACCTAGGGAGACCCAGCTAGCTCAGGGAGACCTGGGGAGACCCAGTTAGCTCAGGGAGACCTGGGAAGACCCAGCTAGCACAGGGAGACCTAGGGAGACCCAGCTAGCACAGGGAGACCTGGGGAGACCCAGCTAGCTCAGGGAGACCTGGGGAGACCCAGTTAGCTCAGGGAGACCTGGGGAGACCCAGCTAGCACAGGGAGACCTAGGGAGACCTGGGGAGACCCAGCTAGCACAGGGAGACCTAGGGAGACCTGGGGAGACCCAGTTAGCTCAGGGAGACCTGGGGAGACCCAGCTAGCTCAGGGAGACCTGGGGAGACCCAGCTAGCACAGGGAGACCTGGGGAGACCCAGCTAGCACAGGGAGACCTAGGGAGACCCAGCTAGCTCAGGGAGACCTGGGGAGACCCAGTTAGCTCAGGGAGACCTGGGGAGACCCAGCTAGCTCAAGGAGACCTGGGGAGACCCAACGCTCCCCAAACTTCGTCCCAGGCCCCAGGCACTGTGTGTCCATCCTCACGCTCAGCTGGACCCACGGGAGGGAGCACGAAAATTAAAAGGAAAACCAGGAGGAAGACGCGCTCAGAGCAGTCAGCCAGGGACAAGAGGAAGCAGGCGTCCTCAGGACTCCAGCAGAGCCTGGAGCCTGGGTCACTTCCACCCTTCACCCTAGGGCACCCGGCGTGCCCTGAACTGGCCAGCTATGGGGGCTCAGGGTGCACGAGCGCTCTGGGACTCTTCCTTGACGGACGTCGCTGGCGTGCTAGTACGTTCTACGTTCTGCCAAGCAGCCCCTACTTTCCCTGCTGCCTCGGAGCCCGCATCTCCTGAACCACAATTCCTGAGAGCCCCAAAAAGCCCCCGGGCCCTGCAGCTCTGGCAGGGGGGAGGGACGCGCAGGCTCCAGCACTGTGTATCCAAACACGCGGCCGCTGCTCTGTACTTAAAACTTGAAGGAAAAGTACGCTTTCAAGACGGTGCGACACGGAACATCTCCACGCGCGGTCCTGTCAGTGCTAACTCCTTACCTTGCTCAGATTCTGAGCATATATAGAGATGAGGAGCTTAGAAGAAAACAAGATTTTTAACTGCAAAACATCTGTAGAAGTTAAAAAGGAACAGTGGCCATGGATGCCCAGTGATTCAGTTGGATTTTTATGGAGAAAATTATTGAGTTCCTCCCCAAAGCTACTGAAGTATCTCAGATACAATTTAGTCAGGGGAATCTTACAACCCTATCTCCTGGAAAATCATTTTTTCCCAAGCTGACTTTGTCCTCCAGTGCCCTACGACGTGCAGGATGTCTTGGAGTGAGCTGGGTTGAGATGCGTTCCGAGCAAGCCCTTGTCCGACCGACAGAAGTCACTGGGCAGGCTGGGCGCGTCGCGTTTCATCCACTGACCCACGGAAAGATGCAGCTCCGAGTTTGCATGCACATCTCACTGCTCACACGGCTCCGTCTCTGACCCAGGCGCGGACAGGGCCAGGCCTTCCACAAAACGTGCCAAGTGAGGGCTGGGCGCGAGGAGCGGGAGGCCGCGGCACAGGCAACCCGGACACCGAACTCCGCAGAGAACACACGCAGGGAGTCCACCGCTCACCCTGGAGCAGGGGCCGCTCCTGGAGCCCTTCCCCCTCCTCCTCCCACAGGAGAGGCCTGGAAGGCTGACAGGAATCCACCCTCACACAAGGATCACGCCTTTCAAGAATCCAGAAACAGATCCTCTCGGCTGGTAGGACTGACTTCTTGGCTCTGAGCAGGACCGACTTTCATCTCCTCCACCTCCTTCCCTGCTTACTCCCTTACTTTTATTCTTTCAGCGAAAGCTTTGTTTCCTGCTCATCCTCACAGCAATGGGATTCTGGGAGGATGGTGCCAGGAGCCCCCTGACCTGACCCTGGAGCCCTCTCCATCAGGGACCAAAACCCCCTTGACCAACCTCCACCAGCCAGCCGGATGGACCACAGCCCGCTCTGGGGAGCAGCGCTCAAGCCCCAGGCCTCGGAGAGCTTCTCTCACCACGAGGCTCTCAGCATTCCCCAAACTTAGATGTTCTGCTTGCAAATTTATCACTGACAACTGCCAATCTCATTGCAATTATATAATTTAATTCAAAATCATGGGAACTGATGAGATTTACGTTTGGCCGCAGAAATAGCTAATATTCCATAAAAACTTTGTAAAACACTCTGGACAAATTTAATAAAGCTTAATTTTTTAAAAATTCTCCAGTTAGATGTAGACAAGAAATAAAAGAGTGGGAAAGAGTGGAAGGACTGTAAAAATGCAGCAGCACATACTATGGGGATTTTTGGGCAGGCAGCTTTTGCTGTCCCTGGACTTTAAAGAAATCGAAACTGAAATTTCTGACTCCTGCATCACAGAGGTGGCCCTGAACCGTCAACCAGCGGCACAGGTTGGGAGGCCACACTTCCTCGGTGTGAGCCGGACAAAGCCGGCTGTCCTGCATGACCACAAAGTCCCACTGTGCGGCTGAGTGCCGGAGACAGGCAGGATCTCAGACCCTCACCGCTGAGGCCAGGCACCCTTGGGCTGGGAGCCACAGCGGACTGACACAGCAGCCATGCCCATGCTGTCCCCTCCAAACCCCATGTTGGAGTCTGGTCCCCAAGGCAAGAGTGTTGGGAGGGGAGACTTCAAGATTCATGCAGCTTTCCCAGGATGGGATGAGCTCCCGTGAGAGCAGGCTGGTGCCAAGTGGCCTTCTATGTGCCCTGGACAGATCTTGAACTTCAGCCCCCAGAACCGTGCGCTACGAGGCCTCTGTCTTCACAAACCTCCCGGTCTCAGATGTTGCTACAGTACAGAAGACAAACTGAGCCAGCCCCGCTTCGAAGAACTGGAGAACTAACGCGCTTCTGTGAATGCTTAGAAGAATTCAGGTATGTCTACCCACATTTCACGATTTCTTCCTTTGAATGACTTTTTAAAGTGATGGGCCAATTACCAGTCCTACTTGTGATAAGACAGTTTTCATTGGGCTATGAAATCTACCTAGCGAGAGTCCTAATTTTACAGCAGACTGTGGTTCACCTGCAGCTTTCAATGATCAATCCTGTTCTGAGCAGCAGTCACCTGCCAGAGGCCCAGGGTCACAGCTGTGAATCAGGACACGTGAGCTCTACGGAGGACAGGACGCAGGAGACCACGCAGGGTGTGTCAGGTGCAAGTGCTCCTGGCACTCACAGTCCCTCACCCTAGGAGCTACAAGCACCAGACACACCCAGCCCCTACCCAGCGCACAACGCCTGGGGTAAAGGTCAAAGATCAACAACTTGGTGTCACCGGAGACCACTGGGCAACCCTGTGCCTGTGTTTCTGGAAGGCCCTGGCGACCTGAGCCTCGGCAGCTCAGCGACCCAAGCACCACCAGTCTCCAACGACTGGCACCACAACACCCAAGCAAAGTGCCACGGCCTTGAAGCAGCTTCTTCAAGACTTAGATCTTCCTCTGGTAAGGGAGGGGCCATCACCAAGTACTGCACACACGGGTAATCACAGACCGTACCTCCTCCCTGCATACCCAGGGCAATGCCAGGCACACAGTCGTGACTCAGTAGGATACAGAAACAGTAACGTGAAGCAGCTGGAAATCTCCAACCTTCAAAAGCCAGAGAAACAGATTTACAGCGAGCTGCCCTCAACGTCTCTCTGCACTCACACGCACGCACACTCCCATCTCCTGAAAGTGAGCTGCTGACAAGATGCCGCCCCGGAGTGAGCACAGGTGTCTTCACCCCTTAGGACTCTCAGAATCTCAACACCTGAAAACATACATTTTAAAGATGTGCTTATTTGAAAGGCAGAGCTATAGAGGCAAAGCGAGATAGATGTCTTCCATCCACTGGTTCTGTCTCCACAAGGCCACAATGGCGGGAGCTGGGCCGATCCGAAGCCAGGAGCTTCTTCTCACAACGTGTTCCATGTACGATGCACGGCGAGGAAACTGCAGAGAGCCATCCGAATGACGCCTGCGTCCTGGGTGGTTGTGGAATCCACTTGATTCGTAGGTTCACTTGTTTCTGGTTTTCAGGTTCACCATTTCCCTCTTTCTCTTGTTCCATTCTACCTTATTTTCTGAATATGTAAAACTCTATCTGGCTCAAAATCAAAACTAAACAAACAACCCCCAAGGCAGTCTCACCCCTCCACTGGTCAGTCAGACGCCTCCTGCCTGCATGCCCCACCTTCCTGATTTTTGTGAAGGCCCACGTGTGTCTCCCCTTCCTTCCTGCACGGATGGCACTACCAGACACAGTGTCCGTGTGACAGCGGCTCCTGGAGTTGGCGCCTGGCAGCTCCGAACACCTTTCCTGCTCCTTCCTCTGCCCGACACGAGGTCGTGTGCAGACGCTGGCGGCTGTGGGTGACCTCTCGGTACAGGCCAGCCTCTCATGCTCTCAGCACCGTCCCCCTGTGTGGAGCTGGGCGCTGCTTGTGCTGAATTCACAACAAGGGTAAAACCGCAAGGGAAAACACACTCTTCACTTGCTCCAAAAGGTATCTTCGACCACCAGTCTGGAACTTGAGCTGACTCAAACCAGAACAAGCCAGCTGGCCGTGCCTCCAGCTAACCCCACAGAGCACCCCACGGGGCTCGGCCCCCATCAGTCATGCTCTGCTTCGGTCTCCTTCGAGGACACCAGTGGCTCCCCGCTTTCCAGCACTCTTCTAGAGCCAACCCTGGTGACCCTGACCACCGAGAGCTCTCTGGGAAGCGGCCACAGAACCCCTGTGCATCCGCCAGCCAGGACGGAGTGACCTTGGTGGCCCTGGGCCCCAGACGGCAGCCACTATCCGACCTGGCCAAGGGGACTGCTAAGGTGGAACCCAGCCCTCAGGAGCCGGGCTTGCTCTGTGTCTCGTACTCCCATGGCCCAAGGTGAGCGTGGTGGATTTATGGGGGCCTCGGTCCTCGGCTAACGTTTCAAAGCTCTAACTGTATTTAAAAGGCTACGTCCTACGACGTATTTCACTCTCTCTGCAGCCCTTCCCGTTAAATTTAAAAGGACTCTGTGGATAGTTCAAGCCGTTAGCCAAACACTGAGAAGCCAAACCCCAGACCCACGCGAAGCCTGAATCCATCTGAATATTTTATTCTATTTCTGACCCTGATATTTAGACTATGCCAGATCCCTTTGCCTAAAAATAAATGTTTAAAACGCAGGGTGTAATTAAAAGAAGGATAATCCTAGCAACCTCACACAGCTGCCGTGAAGACAAACCAGAAGACATGGATACAATTGTCCAGGACACAATTCCGCGACACTAGGCCGCTTCGTGCGGACTTTTCCACACTGTCCTCAGGGGAAAGAGCCAACAGCCACACTGCAGCCTTCCCCAAGTCCCCTTGTCACCAAGAGGCGCCACGCAGTAGCACCCCCGGGCCTCTCACCTGCACGGCCCCGTCCCCCTAAGCCTCAGGGTGCGTCCTCTACGGGGGGCAGAACAGCACGGGCAGGAATCTGGCCAGGTCGGGGTGTGTGCAGTGAGAGCAGACAGGAAGGCCGAGTGGACTCCAGGAGTGACCAATGGCTTGGCCATGGACAATCCTCCACTATGACCCGCGCCCAATAAGCAAAGGCCAGGGGTTCCTCAGATCTCACGGTGGACAGAAGGGGCTCGCAGTCAGGGCCAGTGGTGAGCCAGCCCCTCGGTGTCTGTTATCTCATAACAGCCAGGTGAGCACACAGCAAGGTGGGCAGAGCTAGCCCTGCGTCAGTATAGGGACACGCAGCCCAGTGGTCACCCCAGCCCTGTACCCTGGACCCTGCAGAGTGAGAAGCCAGAGGACATGGCCGCTCCTTACAGCAGGGGTCTGGAGAGCAGGGCCAGCAGGCGGGGGCGATGTCCCCTCCAGGAGCCTGTGGCTGTCTCCTGTCCTGGCTCCCACGTGTCCCCGCCTACGGTGACACGCGGCTCGGCAGACACCCCAGCTTGTGCTCTGCACTCATGGCTGCAGCACGGACGGACCCACACACAGGGCCGAGAGTCTTCCCAGCGCTCTGGGCTTGCCCCAGTGCCCTGGTGCCCCAAGTCCTTTATCCGAGGAAGAACAAATCAGCACTCTCAGCCCAAGTACACCAGAGCGCACTCAGCAACAGGTGGCAGCCCAGGCACCAGGATCTGTCCAGCTATTCTCTTCCCAGAGCTTCCAGAGGCCCAGTCTCTGGGCATCAGGAGGCCCTGCAGTCCCCGGGAGCAGGCAAGGTGCGGCCCAACTTCAGAACAGGACGAGAAACAACGGCCACAGCAACACGGGGCCGCGTGTCCACTCACAGGTTAGACTGCCTCGTTAAAGTGACCACAGACACTGGCTGCCACAGGACGCAGCTGGGACACAGCCACACCTGACAATGCCACGACGCAGCCTGCGCACACTCCCTCCAGCACACGGATGGTGGGACACGGGGCTGTGTGTTCACTCAGAGGTTAGACTGCCTCGTTAAACTGACCACGGGGGCACCGGAGTCTGTCCCGGTTGCTCCTCTTCCAGTCTAGCTCTCTGCTGTGGCCCGGGAGTGCAGTGGAGGATGGCCCAGGTGCTTGGGCCCTGCACCCCATGGGAGACCAGGAGAAGCACCTGGCTCCTGGCTTCGGATTGGCGCAGCACTTCAGCCACAATGCGCCGGCCATCGCGGCCATTTGGGGGATGAACCAACAGAAGGAAGACCTTTCTCTCTGTCTGTCTCTCTCTCTCACTGTCTCTGTCAAAAAAATAAACAAAAATAAAAAATAAAGTGACCACAGATGCTGGCTGCCACAGGACGCAGCTGGGACACAGCCACACCCGACAATGCCATAATACAGCCTTCGCACACTCCCTCCAGCACACGGATGGTGGGCCAGTGGCTCTGCTCACCAGGATTCCACAGGGAGTGGGGCCGGCCTCAGCACCTGCACCCACCAGGGAGGGAGTGGAAGCTCAACCAGAGAAGCCGTGAGACAGAGTAACAGCCACAGCTCATGGGATGACGACAGGTGATCCAGTGAGGGGTCTTGGCTCACGGTACCGTTCGACACAGAAACACTGGTCCTGTCTGAGCCCTGCTTCCCTGAGTCGCTGCTCCCTGGGAGGGATCACCACTCTGCCCAGACTCAGGGCTTCCATAGGCAGCAGGACCGAGCCGAGCACTCCTTGCCCTATGCACGAACACAGAGACAGTAAGAGGCAGGGAGGAAGCCCAGAAAAGCAGAAACCAAGCACACCCAGGGTTAGTGTGGCATCACATGCCACACACCCTCGGCCACCCGGAGCAGCGAGCATCCTTGTGGGCAGTGAAGACAGGAAGTGTAGCCCAGATGCAAGGCTCACAGGGCCCCAGAGGACCATATTTCTGCGGCGTTCAGTGAAGCCACACTGTGAAATCGTGAATTACATCCCACACAAAGTAAGACCAAAGCAGCTTTCTGGTTGCCCGGACACACGGTGCTGCCTCACTGAGCCCAGCTCCATGAAAGCTACATGCAGAGCCCAAAGGACACAGCCAACTACTCCCCTCCCTTCCAGCTGAGTGTGACTGGGGGTGAGGGAGAGAAGATCTGGGGCACACAGAGGAACACAGCATGGTGGACGCACACCCTGAGCCAGGACGCACAGCCTGGGCTCACATGCACACCCTGAGCCAGGACGCACAGGATTGAGTTCACACACCCTGAGCCAGGACCACAGCCTGGGGTCACACGCACACCCTGAGCCAGGACCACAGCCTGGGGTCACACGCACACCCTGAGCCAGGACACACAGCCTGGGCTTACACGTACACCCTGAGCCAGGACCACAGCCTGGGGTCACACGTACACCCTGAGCCAGGACCACAGCCTGGGGTCACACGCACACCCTGAGCCAGGACCACAGCCTGGGCTCACACGCATACCCTGAGCCAGGACACACAGCCTGAGCTTACACGTACACCCTGAGCCAGGACGCACAGCCTGGGGTCACACGCACACCCTGAGCCAGGACGCACAGCCTGGGGTCACACGCACACCCTGAGCCAGGACTCACAGCCTGGGGTCACACGCACACCCTGAGCTGGGACCACAGCCTGGGGTCACACGCACACCCTGAGCCAGGACGCACAGCCTGGGGTCACACGCACACCCTGAGCCAGGACCACAGCCTGGGGTCACACGCACACCCTGAGCCAGGACGCACAGCCTGGGCTCACATGCACACCCTGAGCCAGGACGCACAGGATTGAGTTCACACACCCTGAGCCAGGACCACAGCCTGGGGTCACACGCACACCCTGAGCCAGGACCACAGCCTGGGGTCACACGCACACCCTGAGCCAGGACACACAGCCTGGGCTTACACGTACACCCTGAGCCAGGACCACAGCCTGGGGTCACACGTACACCCTGAGCCAGGACCACAGCCTGGGGTCACACGCACACCCTGAGCCAGGACCACAGCCTGGGCTCACACGCATACCCTGAGCCAGGACGCACAGCCTGGGCTCACACGTACACCCTGAGCCAGGACGCACAGCCTGGGGTCACACGTACACCCTGAGCCAGGACGCACAGCCTGGGGTCACACGCACACCCTGAGCCAGGACTCACAGCCTGGGGTCACACGCACACCCTGAGCTGGGACCACAGCCTGGGGTCACACGCACACCCTGAGCCAGGACGCACAGCCTGGGGTCACACGCACACCCTGAGCCAGGACCACAGCCTGGGGTCACACGCACATCCTGAGCCAGGACGCACAGCCTGGGCTCACACGCACACCCTGAGCCAGGACCACAGCCTGGGGTCACACGCACACCCTGAGCCAGGACGCACAGCCTGGGCTCACACGCACACCCTGAGCCAGGACCACAGCCTGGGCTCACACGCACACCCTGAGCCGGGACACACAGCCTGTGCTTACACATACACCCTGAGCCAGGACCACAGCCTGGGGTCACACGCACACCCTGAGCCAGGACTCACGCCCTGGGCTCACGGGCACACCTCGGGCCCTGCAGGTACCACAAGCATCCAGACCTACGGATTCGCCGGGCGTATCCAGAGAGCTGTGAAGTCTGCTCCTTACAAGGAAGGCGAGCCTACAAACCTAGCACTGAGGCTGCGAAAGCTTCTGTTGGAAAACAAGCTACTTATTCTGGGGTTACTATAAATACTACATACACTTTTATAACCGGAAGCAACATTTAATTAATGAAGACCAGCCTGACCAAACTTAAGGGACAAGGTGTTATAGGAGGGAGTACGTTGAAGAACTAAGTCAAGAGCATGTGAGCACTTGTAAACAACTACGACACAGGAAATGGGTTCTGCACATCTCACTGCAGACCTGCAGAGCGTCTAAAGCTACCGCCCCACGGCTTTGGCTCACTCACCTGGCTGAGGCTCCCCCGTTTCCCCTCCGGGGACCGTCTCGGAGTGGACAGTGAGCACTCATCAGGGAGATCCCTCCTT
Organism: Lepus europaeus; assembly: GCF_033115175.1. Lineage (NCBI taxonomy): Eukaryota > Metazoa > Chordata > Mammalia > Lagomorpha > Leporidae > Lepus > Lepus europaeus. Next base: position 67,017,766 of record NC_084846.1, read on the forward strand.
GGTGCTGGTCCAGCACCAGGGGACACAGCGTGATGGACGCCCCTGGACAGCACGACTTGTGCTGCGAATGCTTGCAGAGCAGAAGAGCCCGAGGAAGGCGGTGGTGGCCTGTGGGGACACCCCAGGTGCCATGGAGCTGTGCTGAGCACCCTGTTCCCTGAGACACAGTCGCCATCTGGGCTGCACGGGGCGGGGGCTCCAAGGCCCCTCCAAACCAGCCACAGACTCTCACCTGCTGCAGGCCCTAGGGTCCCTGCAGGACTCACCCCCATGGGGCAGGAGCTCCAGTGGGCTATGCAGGCTCGCTGTGTGGAGGCTGAAGTACTCAGGGAGTCAGAGTCGGGCGAGCACAGGATGCCCGTGGCGGCCTCCAGGCGAGCTGCTCTGAACGTCCTCCCGTGGAGAGAGGAGGGCCCCAGGCCTCCGTGCTCTCCCTGAGACTTCACTCCCTGCAAGCAGCAAGAGCCCCCAAGTGTCAGCTCCAGGCCCAGGCAGAACCGGCCGGACTGGTTCTGTGGCATTCTGGTGTCACAGCCCTACCCCTCACTGGGCAAGCCCAGGTAAGGCTTCCTACACAGGCAGCAGGGAACCAGGACTGGTGGGAGGCCAGCGACACGCCTGGCACACGCAGTTTTTCCTTCGGTTTTCCTGACAGCCAATGGGGAGGTGCTATTATCCCGCTGTCGGGATCAGTGACTGTCAGACAGACGGGGCCGGGACCCCAATCCAGGCCTGTCTGCTGGAGCTGCCAAGACACACTGCCCGGGGCCCAGCCCGCAGATTCAGATCCACTGGGCCAAACCCAGGGGAGGACGGACTCAATGAGGCCACGCGTGGCGGAGCCGCCGTCACAGCGGCCGAGCAGGGACTGCCGCATGTCCCGTGTTCAGCAGCTGGGCTGAAGCTGTGTCCGCACGGCGGACGGAGAGGCAGCGCAGCCCCCTGGAGAGCAACCGCAAAACGGCATCTGACGAGAAGGCAGCCCGGTTCCCGGTGAGGAACCGAGAGCTTTCACCTGCCAGCGGCTTTGCACCTGCAGCGTGGAGGCCTCTGTGGGGGCATGAGCGGGACGTGCCCAGGGCCTGACCAGCAGTGCCCCTCAGGACAATCCACACTCACCCTTCCCGTATCCCCCGCCCTTGCAACCGCAGGATGGCCTGGCTCAGCCTCAGCCACTCCCCAAGGCTGGGGCAGCATTTGGTCCCCACCTGCCCTCAAGGTCCCAGGGATGAGGGGCAGGGAGGACCCCAAGCCACTGACCTGAGCACCAGAGGACACGGCAGCAGGCCCCGCAGGCGGTGGCTGGCTGGGGCAGGTCTCCGGGTCACAGCAGGAGGGGAAGCGGGGGCTTACAGCCCTCACAGCAGCAGGACCTCAGTCCAAAGATCCAAGTACACGGGCGTGGGGGAGAGCACAGGGGCAGATAACCCAGCAGAGGCGCCGAGAGGCTACTGAGCCCTGGCGTGGCCGCGATGGCTGGGCCTCTCTCTGCAGGGCAGTGGCAGCGTCTGGCCCCCATGCTCGGGGTCTCTAGGATGACCTCAAAGTCCACCGCAAGTCCCTGTGTCATTCAGGGTGCTGTCGCTGCCCATACCTGAGGAAGGGGCTTTTCCTCATCCTTCCAGGAAGGCAAATGAGGGCGGTCACTTGGGACAGGGGCTCCAGAGCCTGGCTGGAAGGGATCCACACGACACGTGCAGGGGTCCACAGTACAGTGCTGGGCGCACCCAGCGCGCAGAGAACACTCCCCTGCCAGCCTGGACTCTGAGCCGACAGCGCCTTCCGCCCTTTGCCGTCTGCAGGAGTCTCGGGTAGCAGGTGTGCACAGGCCTCGCGTCTCCTCACGGGCGCTCCCCACCTGCCTCCATGGAAGGGGGAGAAGTGCTGACCGCAGAAGCTCCACCTTGCTTGTGGTCTCTCTGCACCAGGTGGGACAAAACACGTGCAAACTATTTGATCTTCATGACCACACACAGCAGGCCATCCCAACTCCCTTCTGCAGGTGAGAGCAGAGTGCTGAAATCGGGTTCCCCAGAAAACAGGGTGAGTGGATGTGCCCACCTGCAGCAGGGCAGCAGGAGCAGTGGCAGAGAGAGGCCGGGCCCTGGGCTGGCTGCAGCTGCTGAGTTTCCAGGGACCCACACTTGGGACTTGCAGGCTACGCTGCATCCGACAGAGACCAGGGGACGGCTCAGAAAGCTGGCCTGCCTCTTCCGGCCTGAACGCCGCATGCTGCAGTCGGGGTAGTGCACAGGGGCACTGGCCACACGTGCGGGGCATCCCCTGCTCTGCTCAAGGCTTCTCCCATAAACGGAGGGGGCGGCCTCAGCTTCAGGGGCTAGGGCTCCGCCGTCTCGCGGGATCACCCGTGGTTTGGGCAGGGCAGAGTCGGCAGAGGAAGCTGCTTTCCATCCTTTCTTCACAGACCTCTGCTGCGCGTGCGTTCCGGGGTTCAGGCAGAAAACGGCGCTCTGGGCTGCGCCCACGCTCCCGGCGCGGCAGCCCTGCCCACGAGATGGCGAGCGAAGGCCTGGCCGGGACAAGGCAGGAAAACCCACTGCGCCTCCCCTGTGGCTGAACTTCGTCACATCGGCAAATTCGGAAAATGTGGAGGCGGCAGAAAGTCCCCAAAGGACACGCGTCCTCCTGAAGCCCACGTACGGGCCCTCCAGGCGGGACCCGGGCACCAAGCCCAGGGCTGGCTGTCCCACAGCCGACCGCGGCACCTGTCGGGCCTGGCTCCAGCAAAACAAACTCCCCTAGTCACAGGGGAGGGGGAGACGGCCACTCTGGAAAGGTTCTTTGTGCTGCCCCAGCTTAGCTGACTGGGGCGGGGGCAGGTCTGGGACGGGGCACACAGCAGCCAGGCGAGGGGGTGGTGGGGGTTTCCCCCAGGCCGCAGGCTTCCCCCCCCCCCCCCCCCCGCCTCCCCTGCGTGCCTCCTGCCGCCAGCCGGGTGCAGTCTCCAGGGGTCTCAAGGGGAAGCGGGTGGGGGCGCCGGGGGAACTGGGGCCCAAGGGAGAACCTGCTGACACTTGAACCTTCCAAGAGGCCGGTGCTTCTCACGGAGCACAGTGACACTGCGGATGTGACCATCCTGGGGAAGGCAGCACACCTTCACCCACTGAGTGACAGCTGTCAGGTCTGATCTGAGGACCACAGTTCCACAGGAGAGCACGTCCAGAGGACACAAGGGTGCCACAGGGGAAAGGCGACAGACAGGGACGCCACACAGAGGGAAGTCGGAGCACCAACGCCTCCATGCCACGGACGGCAAGGTACAGCTGCTCACTGTGGAAGACTGTATCAACTTATAACACGCACACACTGGCAGACTGCCACTCGGCGCCGTGGTTAGGATGCCACTAGCGACAGCAATGCCACACTGGGGAGTGCCTGGGTTCAAGTCCTGGCTCTGCTTGCTGCCAACATGCACGCTGGGAGGCAGCAGATGGCTCCAGCGCTCGGGTCCAGGCGCTCACGTGAGTTCCAGGCGCTGATCCAGCATTTACAGGGTGAAACGGCAGAAGAGAATCTCTCTGTCCCTCTCTCTCTTTCCCTGTCTCTGCCTTTCAAATAAATAGAATTTTTTAAAAAATAAAAAATATCGTATTTTAAGCAATTCACGAGTCTCCACATTTGTTTCTAACACAAGGCACTGAAATCTAATTATTTTTGTTACATTTAATGGTGTTCATAGAGCCCGAGGCCATGTTTCCCGCTCAGAGTCCTCAGGGTCGGCCCAGCTCCTGCCACGCCCAGGCAGGCATGGTGGACGAGTCGCAGCTCAGTGTCCCTGCGCCGGTCACAAGCTCTGGTGCTTCCTGTCTTGCACCTGGAAGTTTCTCACAAGTGCAGATTCCCTAGGAGATTCTGATCTGAGCCCCTGGGAAGCACCTGGGCAAGGCTGGGCACACAGAGAGCCGCTGCTCCCGGGCAGCGGGCAGCAGGAGCCAGGCCCACGACGGGGAGCTCTGCCGAGTCCACCGCAGCCCACGCCGTGTCCTGCCTGACCCAGGCATCTGCAGGACTGGGGTGGAAGACACGAAGTGGCCAGCAACCATCACTGACCAGCAGGAAGACCCCACTCCAGCCCCACCAGGAGGGCTGGGGTCAAAACCACAGATGTGCCGAGCGTCACTAGGGGGTAGAGAAGCCGGAAGTGGGGCGGCAGAATGGCACAGCCACCACGAAAGTTCCTCAGAAAAAAACAAGCCACCGTACGACCCAGCAAGTGCGCTCCTGCATGTTGATCCAAAAGAACCCGACTCAGGACCCCAAAGCGCTCTTCTGCGGTTACTTCCATCGCTTCGTGGTGGCACCACTCCCAGGAGCCACACTGTGGGAACAACTTCTACGCCATGGACAGAGCGCAGGAACAAGGGGCAGTGTCTGCACACACAGGATCACTCAGCGGCACAGAGGGGCGAAGTCCTGTCCATGCAGCTGAGGACACCACGCCCAGCGCATGCCGCCTGCCACAGAAGGACTCGTGCTGGGACCTGAAGGAGTGACCCTCAGGCCACTCGGCGGAATGTGCTGCTGGGCTCAGGGAGGGGCCGAGGGGGCCGCCACACCCTAGGTATGAGGTTTCAGTTACGCAAGATGGCTGAGTGACACAGCCCGGCTGCACGACTCTGCGCCTGCCATTCACAACCCAGCGCTGGACACTCCGAGCCTGGAGTCCTCCACAGCGAGGCAGGCAGGGAATGCACTCAGGTGACAACACGGAGGAGCACACGTGTCAAAACCGGCACACGACATGGACCTGCTCTAGAAGGAGGAGGCACAGCCCCACCGAGTCGTCCAAGACACGAGAGGAAAAGGACCACGAGGGAAAGACTCCAGGGCACACGAGAGAATTCAGAGCTTGGAGGAAGCCGGCCACAACCACTCACTGGCACAGTCCACGCTGCTCTGTGCCCACGCCCAGAAAGATGCTGGCCACGGGCAGGGAGCGTTTGCTGTCTGGCCTCATGGCAGGGATGTGCAGACTCCTGGCCCATGGTGCACGCAAGTTCACCAGACGTGGCTGCTCGGCTTCCTCTGGGTGCCCTCTCCATTGTTCTTGGCAAGCAGGGGGGCTGCTCCCCTCCCCACGAGGAGGCTGCTATGCTGTCCCCAGTCTGGCTTTAACTGTACTGTGTAAATAACACGTGGCAGAAGACGTGGGGCGTGAAGAGAAAGAGCAGCCGCATTTTCATGGAAATAAGTCAAACATTTACAGAAAGCAAAGGGGAGTTGCTGACCACAGCGAAGAGGTGAAGGTTTACTTCTGCACTGAGAGGCCATCAACATCCTCGTCAATTCTTAATGGACTCGGAGGACGAAAAGCCCTAGGCCATGGATCCCGGGCATGGCCTACACTGGAAGGACTGAACCCTTTAAACGAACTCATTGAGTTCCTCGAGTGATCACTCACCCCGATCAGGCCGGATCAATGCTTTCTCCTCTTCTGAGGGGCCCTGGCATCCCTGCTGTCCCTTGTGGAGCCCAGTACCACGGTGGAAGCACGCCGGGTGTGAGGAACTGGTGCCAGGTTCCCCAGCTCGAAGCCCGTGGCCTCATCCACACCCTCACCACTCCGTCACTCACTGCAGAGGAGCCAGAGCCACAGAGATGCCGAGGCCACAGTGCACCTGCCCGTTCAGCTCTCCACCACGGACCCCAGGAGGGCAGTCATCTAAACTGGGAGCAGACTACTGAGAACACTCACACGCTCAGGACAGAGTCCAGTGCAGAGTCCCCAGATATATCCCAGACAATAACAAAATGCCGGTGGACTGTGGTCCGCGATCCAAACCTCAAATGGGCAGGATGCACAGTCTGGCGTCCTCACCCCAAATCCTGCACCGTGCAGGGCAGCCGGTGGCCGGGTCCCGGTTCTGCCCAGGTCTACGGAGCAGAGGAGGACCCCACAGGGCATGATGCACGGTCACCCCCCGGGTGCCTTCTCCCAGGACGCGCACGACCCAACAACAGCCCAAACGCCAAATGACGCGCACCTGGAAAGCGCCCTCAGACCACCATGCTGCACGCTGTGTGCTTTCTTAGTTTGTCCCAGCTTGTCACAGACACATCACCAACCCCTGTTCACCAAACAGCGTCCCGACACCACTGACAGGGCCTGTGGCCGCCTTACCTCCTGCACCTGCCCTGCTCTTAGGCCGCAAAGGGCCTGGTGGTGACCAGGCCACCCCATCTGCAGCGTATTTATACCGGCTGCACACAGCTGGCAGGAAAATCCCGATTCTAAAAACAAGCCCTAAGTTTTGCCCAATATATCAACTAATTTTACCTGCTTGAAAATAGTTAAGTTGCCCAAATAGCTCAGGGTCAGATACAAGTCCCAAAATACGCCCTTCAGTGGCTCTGCAATGCCCACACCTCAGGGCACCCAGTTTAGGTGTTTATGTTTAAGTGTGTCGCCCCAGCTCCTGCACCTGACACTCTGGCCTCTGGAGACGCCGACTGCACCAGCCGCGGGGCCTCCACTGCCAGAGAGGTGCAAGCCCCCTCATTACTGACCCTTCACCATCACCTGTCACACGATGTGATGTCATGGCCTCTGGTGCCACGCCCTCTCTGACACCTGTCCATGCCTCTTCTCCCTGGCAGGACCTCCATCCACCTGTCACTCACTGCACCCCAACACACACACACACACACACACACGGACTTGAAGCTCACGCCCCTACGTCCCCATTCCTGCCACTCTGCCCTGCTCTCGCTGACTCCCAGGCAGTGTTCACGGTCCATTCTTGCCCCCAAGTCCGAGAGTCGGCCCAGGCCTGCTGACGGCACCACATAAGAACCCCCACCACCCCTGCCTGGCCTGGCTGCTCTTCGCACCGCTCCACTCGCACAACAGGTCTCAGGTGCGCTCGGGGCATTTCTGTCTCCTGCTGGCAAACAAATCAGCTGAGTCAGGACCATGAGTCGCCGGGGAGGAGGGAAACGCACCGCACGTGGTGAAAGCTGGAGCAGGGGCTTCAAGATGGTGCGATGAACATGGACGTTAACTCTAACTGAAAAAACGCAAGAAGTCCTTGCAGATTCTTCATAACACGCACTTCTAGGGAACTTTTCCAAGATCCTCAGTGTGCACGGGTTTCATTCTTTTTCTTTTTGTGTCAAATTAAACTCACTTAATGTGATGTGCACAGACTTTCGGAAGAGCGTTCCCAGACGTGGTGACTTCACCCTGGAAAGCTCGGCCCAGGAGCTCGGGGGTGACACAGTGGTCAGCACAGCCCTGTGCACGGCCTCAGAGCCCCTCCCACAGCCGCCTGGCAGGGACTCTGAGTGTGGGGTGCCATGCCCCACACCACGGACTCACAGCCGTGTCACCCCCGCAGTCCGTGGCTGCAGGATCAGGGTGAGGTGGGCCTAGGGGAGGTCCTGGGGCCACTGGGTGTTCTCGCAGAGGCTTGGTTCCCTGAGGCAGGGCTCAGCCCCACCTCTCCCTCCTTCCTGGCTCGCCTCCTGCCACTCCAGATGCCAGAGCAGCGGGGCCGCCTGTCTCAGACTGAGCCCCGCCGGAGCTGTGCGTCCAGGCAGACCCCCTCCCGCCTCAGGAACCCCTCTCACTGTCCGTCACGGCGACGGACAGCTGGCCGACACCAGGAGCCCGGGCCCTGCCTGGGCTGTACCACAGTCACGGTTTAAAACACAAATGGGAGCCCAGTTCTCAGGGGTTCCTCGGGTGCTTGCAGTGAAAGCTGGGGTTAGGGTATGAGCACCCACGCTGGTGGTTAGGTCAGCCTTCTGACGTGCCTGGTTTTGTGTGAAGTGGGAGACACCAACGTTTACAAACTAAACCGAAGCCAGCGGACTAGGCCCACCACAGAGAAGAGGGCTGATGGGGGCACCCCAGATGGGGGACAGCCACAGGAGAGCCAGCGGCCGAGGCCCAGTCCCGGCCTCATCTGCCTGCAGAACAGGCTCTGTGGGACTTCAGGGAGCTGCAAGATCAGGGCTCAGTCCGTGTCCCACGTGCGGCACGGAGACCCTCGACACTGCCTTTCCCTGCTCTCCGCAGCCACGCGGTGTCTGCCTCTCCCCTTGGCACAGCAGATCTGCAGAGAGGAAGAAGCAGGGGCAGGACTCGAGGGCGTGAGGCTGCCCAAGATGAGGGAAGCGCAGTGCTTCACACAGGAGGCACCCACAGAGGGCAGGTGCCCCCCGGCTGGGAGACGCCCCTCACACACAGCTGTCCCTGGCCCTCAGCCCCTCCAGTCGCCCCAGAAGCCTCCGAGACACAGATGCCCGGGGCCACTTGGACCCCTGCAGTGTGGACAGCCCAGGGCTCCCTGGACAGGCCCCTGCCTGACATCAGCAACAATGGGCTCCCTAGGAGCCTTCCCTCGGCTTCCCGCCTGGCCAAGCTCTACCCCACAAAGTGAAAGCACAGAAGCGTCCGGAAGGCTGGCGATTCCGGCTCTGACCCCGCCACGGGAAAGAAAAGGCAGGGCCCCAACTCCACTCACGAGCACATTTCCAAGGTCTGAACGTGGGAGCCTCTCTGACCCAGCTCCTTCCTCTGCCAGGCTCAGCAAGGCAGAAACCCAAATCTTCTCTGTTCACCTTCAGCCCCAACCAGCCCGTCCCCCTCCCTGTCAAAGCCCTCTGGCTTCTCTAAATGGAAGCCACTGCGACCAACACGGAGGGAAGGCGTCGGAGCCAGGCGCTCCCTCTGCCTACCGTGAAACCGGAATCCAAGGCTCGCACTCTGGTTCCTTAGCGCCACGCGGTAGCAGGGCACAAGGGCTGGGCAAGCCTTGCTCCAGGAAGGGGCGGCAGCACCTGAGCTGGTGCAGGCTCGGCAAGTCCCAGACAACACCGGAGCCGGGCCGCTGACTGGCTGTGGCTCCCCGACGTCACTCACGGGGGCTGCTGGGGGTAAGCATAGGTGCCCAGGGACACAGGGACCCACCTTGCCTAGGGCCTGTCCACTCGGGATCTCCCTGCCTTAGGGGCTTTCCTTATCTGTGGTTCGTGCTGGCCCCTCTCTGGCACTGAGACCCAGGGGACTGGCTGGCACCTGAGCCCGACGGAGAGATCCCCAGGCCCCGGCAAGAGCCTCGCCTTTACCACACAAGGGAGGGGACCCTGAGTTTCATAGACACAGAGGAGCACTTGGCCAGGTAAGAACTGCAAAACGTAGCAGAGGACACCAAAGCCCAGGAATCTAAGTAGAAGCAGTGACCAGCGCTGGGCGGGAGGGGGCGGGGCACGGGCCTCCTGGTCTTGTCCCATCTTCAGCCTCTGCCATGGCAGCCTGGGGGCGGGGACGCTGGGCTCCGTGTGTGTGCGTGTGTGCACGTGCACGTGTTAGCTGGGGTTTCTGGGTGAAGAATACATGGGAATTCTTTGTATTCATCATGTTATTTGTCCACAGATGTGACATGACTACAAAACAATTAGACTTCTAGGTAAACGATTTACTGATTCCTTCTGACGCTGCAGCCCACCTGCAGCCTGTGATGCAGATCCCCTCATCCCAGCCCAGGCACTGGGGTAATTCCTGGACCCCCATCACATTCCAGTGCCAACCTGGGGAGCACAAGAAGTGAGGGGCCCACGGGGGAGGTCCAGGCCATGTATGATCTCACTGTGCGCCCAAGAGGCGCTGTGGACACCCCCACCCAGGGCTGGGCCTGGGGACTCCAGTGACAGTTGTGTCTCTGGACTAAAACACCGATACTGGAGCATAAACACCCGTCTCAAGTGGGGAGTAAATTTAGAAGCTTCACGCGCACAGAGACTCACACACACACGCACGCACACACGCACGCACACGCACACAGCGGTGAATCTGATCCGGAGATTAGCCAGTCCAGGCGCAGGCCCGCCCCAGGGAGGGTGCACTCTGGGGGCACGGCCACCAGCGGGCAGAGCACACCATGTACGGTCACTCGGCTCCCTCTTCCACCCACACGGACAGCCGCTATATTTAGACGGGTGGTGTCGGGAGCTGCCACAGCCTGGGAGCTGCAGATCTGCCTCCTCCCGGGCCAAACCCAACGATAACAACTGCAGGAACACGGGACCAGCGACAGCCCCGGGCACAGGGAAACACCTCTTCCTGCGCGCCCTGGGGATTTCATTGTGGCCCCCGACTGAGCATGCCGACAGGAGGCCTCCAGGCTGCACCCGTGACTTCTCACAGCCCCCACAGCAGGCGGCGGCCGGAACACGCTGCTCCCCCCTGGGGACCCTGTGTGGACCCACACAGCTGCCGTCCTCTCCAGTTTCCCTGGGCCCTGCCCTGTGTGCCAGCCCAGCCCTGCAAAGTGATCACCGTACCGGGGTTCACAGAGGCACCTCCTGACAGCCTCTGTGGAAGTCTGTGCACACACTTTAAGTTGGACATGGAGCTTCGGCGTCCTTGATGTCACGGATGAATCCTGACACCTGTAATAGGGGCCAAGGCCCAGAGAGCCCAGGGGAGCAGCAGTGTGGCCGCGCCCCGCCTCCCGCCCCTGCGTTTGCCACAGGCGCTTGCAAAGGGCTCCACGCTTTCTGTGATGCTTTTCCCGGCTGTGTCTTTCACAAAGGTACCTGGAATTCTGAGCTAGCTTACAGAGTCCTCTGATTAACTTAGTAGGAAGTGGGTTGGTTTTTTTTTTTTTTTTTTTTTTTTTGTATATGCAATTTTCAAAAACAGACTTTTTAAAGTAGTTTTAGGTTCACAGCAAAATTGAGAGGGGGACACAGAGAGTTTGGGGCACACCCTACCCCCACACGCACACCTACCCCATGGTCTGCACCTCAGACAGTGTGGAACCAGTGTGACATACAGGAGCAGTCGCTGTAGGTCACTCCCCTGTCACTCTTGGCGCTGCACCGTCCGCGGGTGCAAACACGCAGCCACTGTACCTGCCGCAACCAGGACCCCACAGTTTTCTCACGGCCGCCCCTCCCTCTCCGCTAACCCCTGGCAACCACTGACCACTGCACACCTCTGCGGTCTGCAGAAGGTCACAGCTGGAGTCGCTCGGTGTCATGTAGAACCTTTCTGCCTGTCTTCTTTCACTCAGCGATACAAACTCCAGGCTTCCCCCTCTCCTGTCTTTAGGTGAAGACATAACTCACTGCTTTGTAGTGCCAAGTAGAATTCCATCTTCTCGACACACAGGGCGCCTCTGTTCTACAAGACAACGAGGGGTAGACGTTGTGATGCAGCACGTTAAGCCAATGTCTACAATGCCCCAGGATCCCATATGGGTGCCAGTTCAAGCCCCAGCTTCTCTGCTTCTGATCCAGCCCCCTGCTAAGGTACCTGGGAAAGCAGCAGAGGATGGCTCAAGTTCTTGGGCCTCTGCCACCCATGCAGGAGACCAGATGGACTTCTGGGCTCTTGCCTTCAGCTTGGCCCAGCCCTTCAAGTTTGGTGCCAGTTAGGGAGAAAGATCTCTCTAATTCTGCCTTTCAAATAATTAAATGTATCTTTTTAAAAAAAATAATAAGAGGGGCCGGCGCTGTGGCTCACTTGGCTAATCCTCCGCCTGTGGCACCGGCATCCCATATGGGTTCTGGGTTCTACTCCTGGTTGCTCTTCTTCCAGTCCAGCTTTCTGCTGTGGCCCGGGAGGGCAGTGGAGGATGGCCCAGGTACTTGGGTCCTGCACCCGCATGGGAGACCAGGAAGAAGCACCTGGCTCCTGGCTTCAGATTGGTGCAGCACCGGCCATCATGGCCATTTGGGGGGTGAACCAACGGAAGGAAGACCTCTCTGTCTCTCTCTCGCTCTCTCTCACTATCTATAACTCTGTCAAATAAATTAAAAAAAATTTTTTTTTTAAATAATAATAAGAAAACAAAAAACACTTTGTAAAAAACAAACAACGCAGCCACACTGCCTCATTTCCCACACAGCACACGGGGAACCTGACCAGGATGTGTGTGGCAGCCATGTGAGGTCTGAACAGTCACCGGAGTGGGGCAGACGGGGTGAAGACCAAACCCAAAGTCCACCAACCTAGCACTCAGCTGTCCTGCGCTCCATGCAGCCCAAACCCTGACAGTGGCAATGGCTCAGCCAGACAGAAGGTCAGCAGAAACCCGCTCAGCTGGCTCAGAGGAGGATGGGGCGCCGATGCTTGGTGGAGGGGGGCATTCTCCATTCTGCTCATCCCTCTGCTCGGGAGAGCCTGGTCCCCAAGCAGTGCTGTGCCGACAGTGGACAACAGATCTGTGGCAGCACAGGGACCCACAGCAGCTTCAAACTCCGAGGGAGGGAAGTGCTGTTCTCCTATCAGTGGAGCCCTGGTTCCAAGAAGGAAGTCACAGGGACTGCACAGAGATGCAGGGCAGGGAGTCCCAGTGTCCCAGCGGCAGCACAGGGGAGCTCCAGGGACAGGACGCAGCCGAGAGGCTGAGCATGGGGGCGGAGGAGGGAGCAGCCCGCTGGAGTCGTCAGTGGACTCCAGGGCGTGGCCTGCACTGTGGTGTGTCCCTGGGCCTTGCAGCTTATCTTAGCTTTGAGAACCACACTGTGAGACAGCCGGCAGCCCCGCCCCAGGATGACCCTGGTCACACGCACGTGGGAGAAACGTGAACAGCATCACAAAGGTCTTTCAAGTAGTCACCCTGAGTCAGAGTCACCAAGGCTGGGCAGAAACACACATGAACCAACACACATCAGAAAGGACAGCCCTCAGGCGGCAGAAACACGTGTGCACCAACTCACGTCAGAGAGGACAGCCCATGGGCACGGAAACATGCAGGAACCAACTCATGTCAGAACGGACAGCCCATGGGCACGGAAACACGCAGGAACCAACTCATGTCAGAACGGACAGCCCACGGGCGCGGAAACACGCAGGAACCAACTCATGTCAGAACGGACAGCCCACGGGCGCGGAAACACGCAGGAACCAACTCATGTCAGAACGGACAGCCCACGGGCGCGGAAACACGCAGGAACCAACTCATGTCAGAACGGACAGCCCACGGGCGCGGAAACACGCAGGAACCAACTCATGTCAGAACGGACAGCCCACGGGCGCGGAAACACGCAGGAACCAACTCATGTCAGAACGGACAGCCCACGGGTGCGGAAACACGCAGGAACCAACTCATGTCAGAACGGACAGCCCACGGGTGCGGAAACACGCAAGAACCAACTCACATCAGAAAGGACCGCCCACGGGTGGCAGGACGAGGTGACCGCGTGCTGGAACAGTCTGACCCAGACGTGAGCACGGCTGCTATAAACACTCTCAGAAGCAGGAGCAAACACACGTGCAGTGGAAACACAGGGACTCGGCAAAGAAAGAGAAAACTTCATGAAGAACTTCCTGGAAAGTACAGAGCTGAAAATACGGTAACTGAAGTGAACTCTCAGGGCGGGGTTCCATAGCAGCCCCCGGCCTGGGACACCTGTCAGGAGCTGGTCTCAAATCTGAACAGCCTAAGACAGACAGGAAGCAGCAGGCAAAGGCCTCCAGGAAACACCAAGAGGGTCCGCTCAGGGCAGTGGGGTGCTAGGAGGACAGAAAGAATGCAGGACATGAAAAGCCATTCAGGAATTACTGGCAGGAAACTCCCCAGCTTAGCAAAATGGCATCAACCTGCAGATTTCAGACGTTCAGCAAACCCTGTGCAGGATGCAAACATCACAGTCCAAGGGCCTAAACCTAAGGCAAGGACGAAATCCTGAGAACACGCAGAGGAGGAGCTCACTTCGCGCATGGAAACGAGGTGAAGACTCCAGAAAGCGCAGTGAGCAGAGGGCAGATTCTGCAGCTGCTCAAGACCAGAGTGCCCGCCCAGACTCCCAGCCCAGGGCCGCTGCCCTCAGCCGTGCGGGCAGACGCAGGCCCTCCGCGGTCAGCAGAACTATTCGCAAAGAATTTCCAATGTCAGTTCTTCAGGGAGAACTGAAACTACGTGCAAAGGAAGCACACGGAGAGACAGCAATGGAAAATACCCAGGCCAACGCTCTTCCCCTGGCCTCTTCTTTATTTATTTATTTAAAAAAAAAATTTTAAAGATCTATTTATTTATTTGAAAGTCAGAGTTACATAGAGAGAGAAGGAGAGGCAGAGAGAGAGGTCTTCCACACGCTGGTTCACTCCCCAATTGGCCGCAATGGCCAGAGCTGTGCCGATTGGAAGCCAGGAGCCAGGAGCTTTCTCTGGGTCTCCCAACACAGTGCAGGGGCCCAAGCACTTGAGCCATCTTCCACTGCTTTCACAGACCATAGCAGAGAGCTGGATCAGAAGTGGAGCAGCCGGGGCTTGAAAGGGCCCATATGGGATGCCAGCACTGCAGGTGGCGGCTTTACCTGCTACACCACAGTGCCAGCCCCGGCCTCTTCTTTAAAATGTAGATGTGACACATAACCATGGGCACACATCCACATGTAGCCTATATTCCACATGAATTACAAAACAGTGATTCGAAGAAGACTGCGAAACGCTTACCTAAGTTAATCCAAAAAACCATAAACAAAGGTCTGAGAATAACGTAAAAGATAAACTGAAATGGAATACTAAAAACAATTCAAATGACTCAAAAGAAGACAAGAAAGGGAAACCAGGCACTGTAGACATTTAAGTGGCTCATGTAAATCCAAAACTATCAATAGAGACATAGACCAAACTCCTTCATTTATGTAAATGGTTTACTGCAATATAATGGTTTAATACAAACGACCTAATCACTGACTAAAAGATTATTTACCTAAGTCCTATGCTTTAGAAACTCACTTTGAATGTGATAATGTAGGCAGTTAAAAGTAACATGATGGGGCAATATAGCAAGCAACTGTTAGCCAAAAGAAAGTAGAATGGCTGCATTAACATCAGACAAAGCAGAAACATCAGACAAAGGAAAGAAAGATACCAGGGATCAATAAGTGATTACATAAAGATAAAAGGGTCAGTTCATGGAGAAGACACAACAATCCCAACATCAGTGCATCCAACACTGAAGCTTTGAAAGAAATGAAACAAATTGATAAATGGGATCAGAGAAACAGACAAACCCACAACCAGCCTTTGAGGGAAGCAACACCCCTCTGCTGGGGACCAACACAACCACACACAGCAACTCAGCCAGGGCCTCACAGGCACACAGGCCACACAAGGTCCCCTGGAAGCTGCATGTGGGGATCAAATTTGAAGACCTGTAGCAGTCTGATGTTTAGGCTGATGGTTTTGCATGGCTGTGAATGGTGTTATAAACACCCAAATGGCTCCCAGCAGAATATAAGTTCCCCACCCAGGTCTCGAGGGCTGAACAGTCCCCAACCAACTGTCATTTCTTGAACTCTATCCAGTTCAGAAATGCATTGTTTTCTAGCACACACAGAAAGTTCACCAAGAGAGACAATCTCCTGGGTCATGAAGTCTAGAAAGAACTGAAGGCACACAGAGTACGTTCTCCAAGCTGCCAGAACCAACAGCGCGGCACGGCTGCTTAGTGACCCAAGGCAGGCAGGGAACCCACAACCAGCAGACGACCGGGGAGCAGTGCTTAGAAGGAGATGCATGGCGTCGAATGCTTCCATTGGGAAAGAAAGGCCTCCAGCCAATAAAGTAAGCATCCCCCAACTCAAATTTGAAAATCAAACTGTTTTAAATTATTATTATTATTTTATTTTTATATATAATATTATATTATTATATTATTATTTCTATTACTTATATAGTAATGAGTAGAAATTAATGACACAAGAAACAAAAAGCAATAGAGAAAACAATAAATAAAAGCTGTTTTTCTTGTAAAGCCAAAAAATATTCTTAAACCTATAGCAAAAATGGGAAGAAATAGGAGAGAATACGTCGATCACTAACACAAAGAATCAAAAAGAAGGGACCACAGAATCCCAGGCATTGAAAGAATGTGAGGGAATGAGACAAATGTATCTCCACACATAAATCCCACAACTTAGACGAAATGGACCAATTTCTCAGAAATCACAAACTGCTGAAACTTACTGAAGATGAAACACACAACTCGAACGAACCTATCTGAAAATTTCGTTTGAAGCTGAGGGCATGAAATTTGAATTTTTGTAATTAAGAACATTACGATGGAGCTGGCACTGAGGCACGGTGGATTAAGCCACCACCTGCACCGGCATCCCCTGTGAGCGCTGATTTGAGTCCCAGCTGCTCTGCTTCAAGTCCAGCTCCCTGCTAATGTGCCTGGGAAAGCCGTGGAACATGTCCAAGAACTGGGCTCCTGCACCCCCGATGTGGGATTGCTGGATGAAGCTCCTGGCTTTGGCTTGGCCCAGTCCCGGCTCATGCAGACATCTGGGGAGTGAATCAGCGGATGGAATCTCTCTGTCTCCCCTTCTCTATCTCTGTCTCAGTCTCTATCTTTCCCTCCCCCTTATCTGCCTTTTAAATAAATAAATAAAAAGTGCATCTTCATAAACAAGAACATTAAGAAAAAATAATTTTCAGGCCCATGTGGTTTCACTAGCAAATTCAATGAAACATTTAAGACTTAAAAAAAAGAAAAAAAGCATTAATTCTATAAACCTCTTCTGAAAAATAGAAAAGGAGGGGATATTTCCAAGTGATGACATGAGGCCGACAGAGCTCGAGGTCAAAAGAAGACAGGAGCATCAGAAGGAAAGTGCGGATCAAGGTTCCTCATGCACACAAGGACCCTCGGAACCCATCAGCACACAAAACGAACAACACACTCCAGCCAGGGGAGTCTAACTGCAGGAGTTCAAGGCTGGTCCAGTATTCAACACTTGAATAACCTAACCCCCCATACTCATCTACACTCACCATCTGCACTCACCGCATGTGACAGACCCAATAGCACCAGCTCTCAGGGAATCAGGAACAGAAGGGAACTCCCTCAGCCTGCTAAAAGGCATCTCCCCAAATCCTGCAGCCACTGGCACACATAACCGTGGAAGACTGAGCCTCTCCCTCAGGACCGGGAACAAGGTGAAGGCTCCACTGCACCTGGCCAGCCTCCCGCTGAGAGGACACGGCAGGAAAGTTTGGACAGAGAAGATAAAACCATAACTATTTTCCAGAAATACATAGAAATCCCCACAGAATTTTCAAACAAAACAAACCTCATAGAATTAATAAATGAGTTTAGCAATGGCATTGGCTATAAGGTCAAAAATCAACTCCAGTTCTATACTAACAATCAACAATAAAAAACAAAATTTTAGACCACCACTTAAAAATGGGCCCCCCAAAAGTAAATTGTTTAAATATAAATCTAATCAACATGGATAGGACTTTTATGCTGAAAACAAAACACTGGTAAAAGAAATCAAAGAAAATCTAGAAAAACAAAAAGACATGCATTCATGAATTGGAAGACTCAATTGATTTAATAAAAGTTGAGATTCCAGCCTGGCGCTTTTGTAGATACGGACAGACTGCAAAGTCATCTGGAAAGGGAGAGCAATGGAACTAACCAACACAATTTTGAAAAACAATATTAGAGGAATTACACTACACACTTTGAAGACGGACTATAAATTACTGTACTCAAGATACTACGGAACTCATGAAAGAACTATTATGAATGAATTAATAAAAATAGACAATGGAGAAACAGAGCCACATAAAACAGACAAGTGGTTTGAAAGGAAGACACAAAGACGACCAAATGGACAGATGATTGCCTTTTCAACAACACTGCTGGGACAGCTGGACACTCTATGCCCAAGGCAGGGAGAAGGAAGAGGCGGAGAACTTGGACTGAAATCTCCAGCTCAGAATGGACCACCCACGTACATGGAGAACTAAAGCTATGAAACCCGTAGTAGGAAACACAGGAGGCAACCTTGACGGCCTGGGGTAGGCAGAGTTCTCAGATGTGGCCCGCAAAGCTCATTGAGGACAAGAAGTCAGGGGGGAAAATTAACTTACAGTTAAAAAGTCTAATCTTTTTTTTTTTTTATTTTTTAATTTTTACAGGCAGAGTGGATAGTGAGAGAAAGAGAGACAGAGAGAAATGTCTTCCTTTTTGCCATTGGTTCACCCTCCAATGGCCGCTGCAGCCGGCGAATCGCATTGATCCGAAGCCAGGAGCCAGGTGCTTCTCCTGCTCTCCCATGGGGTGCAGGGCCCAAGCACTTGGGCCATCCTCCACTGCCTTCCCGGGCCATAGCAGAGAGCTGGCCTGGAAGAGGGGCAACCGGGATAGAATCCGGAGCCCCAACCGGGACTAGAACCCGGTGTGCCGGCGCCGCAAGGAGGAGGATTAGCCTGTTAAGCCACTAATGTTCTAAGACACTGCTAACCAACGATTACCCAAGCAATAGGCTGGGAGAAAATGTAGCAAATAGTATACAGAGACTAGGAGTTGTATCCACATTATATGAAGACACTCAGATGCTCCGCCGGCACCTGTGTCCACATAATGTGGCTCCACTCAAGGCCCCTCCGCTCCTCTCACCAGACGCCACACGGCAGGTGCATGGCAGATGCCTGTGGACTATAACTGAACCTTTCCCGTGAGGCTCAGAATGTACCTAGCAGTGGCGACCAGAACAAGTGGCAGGTGCCGGGAAAGACGCTTCCTCCAGAGGACTGCAAGGACCCTGCCCGACTTTCAGTAATGGGGGCCATGGCAATGCCCATTTCCCTTTTGCCCAGCTTGTCACAAGCACAGATTTGGCTCCGTGAGTAAAATGTCCCTCTGCCTGCTGCATCTGCTTGGTCTGGTCTCGGTTGCTACTTTCATTAGCTCTCCTGCTTATGTGCCCTGTGGCAAGGCCTTGGGAAACAGCAGCAGGGGAAGACAGAGGGAGGGAGCCCTGAGGAAGGGTGGGGGCAGGAAGCCCTCAGCTGCACTCGCGTGCACACAATCAACAGCAGGCACCCGTCAGGGCAGCGCACGGCAGCCAGCTGCCAGGGGACTGTCACCGCTGGCAGCACGTGGACTTCCCTTGACATTCAAACCTGACTGCTGACGGTAGGAGCCTGGGCTGTGAAGGGAAAGGCGGCCAGAAGGCCAGGCAGGGCAAGCGCAGCGACTCTGGGAAATCCACCACGTCACAGCTCGGGCAGTGGCGTGGGGCCGTGTGCACAGCCTGCCTGCCTGTCTTCTCAGACACAAATCCGGCAATCTGCCCTCGCCCAATGAGCCCAGATACAAAGGCAGAGGGCGCGTGAAGCACACGTGTCACCTTTGCTGGAGCTTAAAGCTGAGCCCATCACTGCCCCGCGCGAGCCCCGCTGGAACCCCCAGGCCCGTCCTCACAGCCTCTGCCTCCTCCCCTGTAAGTTTGGGGAGGTTCGGATGCCGAAACACGGACGTCAAGCACTCACGCACCGGCTGGCACTTCCTGCAGCTGTCCGGCGGCTGCTCCCTGCACTCACACGGGACTTCGGACACAAAGGGCTGCAGCCAGGGGCAGAGGCCCCCTTGGGCTATGAGCCCGCCCTGCGGTAATATCACACCCCAGCGCCATCAGAGCCCAGGTCCCTGTCTTCCCAGCCAGGTCTCCCTGGGGTCTCCAGCACCCAGCCCACGTGGAATTCATCTCATGCCCAGGCTCAGTGACAGCTGGGCATGAGTGAGGGAAGAACAGCCAGCTGCAAGGCTTGCCGTGGAAGGAGACAGGAACCCAGGCATTTGAGCCACGAGAGAAGCAGGGGCCAGCACTGGAGTGCAGCAGACTGGGCAGCAGCACATGGTGCAAACAGCTCAGACAAGCACCAGTTCAAGTCCTGGCTGCTCCACTTCTGATGCAGCTCCCTGTAAATGCACTTGGGAAAGCAGCAGAAAACGTGATGAGTGCTTGGGCCCCTGTACCGGTGGGAGAGACTGGGATAGGGTCTGGGCTCCTGGCTTCCCTCACCTGTGCCTGTCCCTTACCACTTCCACTGCCTAGGATTAAATGGATCCTCAAATCAGCCACTGCTTTTCCTGGATTGGGGGAAGTCCCTGAAAACCAAAATCATTTATTTTAAAACTCTGATCATTTGGAATGCGTCCTGCTGAATTATGAGTGACAGTAATGCAAAACAAAAAGCTGAACCAGCAACCAGAAAAACAGGACTTGGACGCGTGCGTTGCTCACACGGCCAGCTGACCTCCTGAGCCCGGTGTTTCCGAGCAGCCAGCAGAGTCCCTGCACCTCTGCAAATCCTCCTCTCCCCCAGCCTCACCCTGCGAGTGTGTGCGGCACACGGGCAGCCCGGAGTGAGCAGAGCAGGGTGAGGGTCCTCGGTCTGTCCTCCCCTCCCCCAGGCAGCTCTCCATACCTCCTGCAGACCTTAAGGGAGGCGGACTGGAAGCAGAGACATCATCCTCCATGGTCTGACTTGCACACAGCCCATGCCCTGCCCAGCAAGGCACATAGGATGTCCTGGAGACCCTGTGGTGCAGGACAGGCTCGTGCCTGACTGTCGCGTGCCCCCTGCAGGTCCACACAGACGAGGTGTCCGGGAACAGCCCCGAATCCCAGGACCCTGTGCTGCGGCCCCACCATCTGGACATCCCTGCCGCCCGCCCTGGGCGCTCTCGGGGGTCCACACTTCCCCAGACCTTCCTCCCTCCTTCGGGATCGTGAAGAAAACTCCCCCCTGGACGAGGCTCTGAGTGTCCGGGTACAGAGCTGAGACCACTGCCCAGGAGGGCCTCTCACAAAACACGTGGGGGTCCCTGGCCGCACCCCACACAGACAACCAACCCTCCTGCTCCGCAGGGCGTCCTGGAAGCATTCCGTAGCTGCCTGTCCACTGCCCTTGCCTTAATTACTTACTGGAGATCTGCCCTTGCTTCCGTCTCGTGGGCTCTGTCAGGGCAGGGACCCCAGCACCCTGAGTATTCACTGAGGCTTATTTTTGGAGAAAAAAAATCATAAGTCAATTAAATGAATGACAAGACAGCCCTGTGCCAGAGGAAGCAGATCATTCTAAAGCCCCCGTGACTGCAGGGAAATATGGCAGAAACTTGACAGACTCAGACATGACAGGGGCTTCCCTGGGCGCCTGCACATTCGCACTAGCAGTTACTGCCTCTCGTCCAGCCACTTCCGGAAGCCCTCTTGCTCCTGAGACGGAAGACGTCTGATTAACTGAGGGAAATCAAAAATAAAAAGTTAGGCTGGGCTTTACTCTGTCTTTGCCTTTATTTTACTTGGTTTGAGTTATTATTTTTTCTTTTTTTAACCAAAGCATTATTCTCCACAAGGTAAATTAATATTTCATGTCTCTTTGGTCAACAACTTAAGGAAACTTCTTTTTCAGACAATCCTGTACAAACAAACTAGATACACAAACCTCAAATATTTTCCAGAGCAGGTTTTGTTTGGCGACCTCGCACAGCCAGGCACCAAGGACAGCACAAAGTGGCTCCGAACTGGGCTTCCTTTGGCTTTTTAAAGCAGTGTGGTCCGACCAGGAGAAGCGTGTCCTGAGGAGGACATTCTGTAACGCGGGACAGCTATGCTCACGACTCCCGAGCAGGCCTCCGGGAGAGCTGGCACGGGGCACCGTGGCGGCGGTGCTACCATGGGCACACACTGAGGGAACCACGGGGTGGGTGAACCCGTCTGAGTCACGGGGCGTTCCAGGGAACACCAGGCTGAATCCTGCCCCACCAGGGCTGGGTCGGGATGTCCAGGGAGGAGCCAAGGTGTGTCTGTATCCACAAGGTGTCTGGGGACTGTGACACACACGGGACAGAATGTGCCCCATCTCCACCCCAGGACAGACTGGAGCCTGCACAGTGATGGGGTGGACACGGTAGCAAGGCTGAACCACAGCGGCATTTACAGCCCAGACCGGGGAACCTGCTGTGCAAAGAGGCACCGGCAGGAACCACGCCAGGGCCACGGCGGGCATGGGACTGCCCCACACGCCGCGCGTGCTCGCTTCTCAGAACGTGTGGCTTTGTTTTCAACAGCAGGCTAAGTTTTCATAGCTTTGAGACTCTTCGTATAAACAATAGCACACACCTGTGGGCAGAGCCGGCCACGTGTGGCTGCCGGTATGAGGAAAAGCAACCACCAGAGAGGCCTGCAGCACTGTGGGGGGAGGGGGGGGGCGCGTGTGTGGCTGTGACCGTGTCTCCTGGCCACAGCCCCTCGGGGCACTTCTTAACAGGGGTGAACCGAGGACCTGGAAGCAGAAGCCCAGCCCAGCCAGCTCTGAGAGTCCCAAGTAGGACCAGCATCCCACACTCATGTCTTCCAAGGGTGCGGCCTGGCCCTCCCCAGAGAGGACAGGTGCAGTGGCTGCACCTGACAAATCCAACATGAAGCCAGCGACCCTGCATGGCAGCTACGTCCAGGCCATCATCGGCCTCACAGCTTGGTCCTCGTGCTGCCTCTGGAGTTACGTGCTCTACAGGTGGCGGGCACCCGCACCACGGGGACACCAGGCAGACAGGAGGGGTCTCCACAAAGCGCTGAGGCGTCCTGACAAAAGTCCACAGAACGGAGCCATGCCCCAGCCACTGCGCAAGGCTTGAAGCGCAGCTGCGACCTCTTGGGAGAGCCTGGGTCAGAACCGGCCAGCAGAGCGCTCCCCAAGGGCTGCCAAGTTCTAGGGTAATGGTGGGTACCTTCAGACCAGGCCCCCCTTTCCCGAGGCAGTGGTAGTCTGTCACCGCTCACCAGGGCTGGGCCGGGCAGCGCCAGCCCCGAGGTGCCGAGGCAGCCAGAACCGAGGCCGAGGGCACAAGCCATGCAGGCCACTTCCTCGCTCTTCATGGCACCCGGCCCCTTCCCCACCTGGCAAGCAGGAAGAACGGCCTGCCCATGAGACGCACAGACGCTGGGATCCGCAAGCTGCAGAACAGTGTGCATTTCTGTCACGGAGACCCCAGCCCGTCACACACTGGAGCCACAGCCTCTTCAGTAGAGGGCAGCGAGGACCACGCCATTCCCCATGGCAGGTAGAGCTGGCCAAGGCTGCGAGCGAGCAGGGAGGCCTCGCAGGACAGGAGGCCACGCCAGGGCTCTCTGAGCACAGAGGACACCCAGGACTGGGGTCCGATCTCAGCACTCACTCCCGCCTCCCGCTTCCTTTCTCCTCTGCAGCTGGCCTCCCTGACCACAGCCAAGGTTCCTGCAGCAGGAGGCCGAGCGGGATCGTGCTCCTCACACTGCAGAAGGCGTGGTCAGGGAGCAGGCAGCATCGTCCGCCCTCCTGATGTCAGCACACACCCCCTCCCAAAGATGAGCCCACACAGCCCTCCGTAGTCTGCACACACACATACACTCCACCCCCGTGGACCTGGGCATCCTGGGGACACCGAGGAGGGTGGCAAGGCTGTAGGCAGCTGCCCCACGCAGCCACATGCCACTGCCGGGCTGCCCGGGAGGTGGGCAGCCGGCTGTTCAGAGTTCTATATTGCAAAGAACTTTTGCAAATCCTCTGTTCCAACGATGCTGTGAAACAGAAAAGGAGATAATCAGGGGGCATGTGCGATCCCAGATCACCTGATCTTCTCCTGTCTCTCCCTTCCTAACATCACAAGCTGTAAGTGGCCTACAGGGCTAATAACCCATGGCAAACTGGCCCGGTGCCCTGCCTCGCCCATCTCAGTCCCACCCAGAGCCAGCAAGGGGGACCCTGAGCCCAGCAGGTGGCTGGCAGTCCTTCGTGGCACCATGGCGGGCTACTACTCGTCCTCCTGGTTACAGGCGTGGGCTGTGTAACCCGAGCAAGCCGCCTGCCCTCTCTGGACTCAGCCCCAAGAGTGACCAGGCCCCTGAGGGCTGAGTGACAGTTTGTGGATACTAGCAGCATCACAGGCAGCTTACGGCGGCGAGTCCACAAGACCAAGTCAGCTCAACAAGGCCCCCGCACTGACCGAGCGTGGGGGTGTCAGGATAAGGTCCCACTGCTACAAATCTGGAGGCTTGCTGTCAGTCACGGGGCCACCTCCTTGCAGACAGTCCATGGAACACACCTGAGTAGAGGGGACTCCAGGGCCACCACGCACCTGTGAGGCCCAGAATGGTTCAGGAGCCTTGTTCTCTCTCGCTTCACAGTCAGGGTGACGTGCAGCCTTAGATTCTAGGCTCAAACTGCAGTATCAGAGCGTCGAGGGCTCTCACCCCCAGACAGGGTCCCTGAAACCTGTCACAGGGCACGTCACACCAGTGCACCCACAGGCCTGGGTCTGGGTGCCTCCCCATGTGACACTGGAGCACTGGGGGAGGCTCACTGTCCTCGGGCACCCACCCTGGGAGCCCCGCCCACACAGCCAATCCTCCCCTTCTCTAGACACACCTGCTCCTGCTGTGGGAACGCCCAGGAAGCCCCAAGGCCTCCCGGTGTCCTGATCCAGGGGACCCGAGCCCCACCTGGCAAGATGAGGACTGCACCGGGCTGCGGGGCCTCTGCATCCAGACCCAGCGTCACCCGTGCCCATGAGCTGTCCTGGTCACGGCGCCCAGCCTCTCTGTCCCCCATTTCTTGTGTCTACTGCGGGAGGAATCCTGGTCTCCACTCTGTGGGTGCCGTGAACAGCAGGTTACGGAAGACACAGCAGGACGCACACTGCTGCTGGCTCTGTCGGCACCCACGTCTGCCGCGCTGATCCCATCGCTGCTAGCCCGCCTCTCCTCTTCGAGATGGTGCCTCATCTGTGGACTCACGGAGACGGGGCTGCCATGGGCTCTGACTGACCTGCAGCACCCTGGCCACTGTCCTCGTGTCCTCCCCCCACAGGCAGAGACTGAGGGCCGCCCATCTCTGCAGCCTCAGCTGGGGCACGCACTAAGAAACCACACAGGCTGGCTGGCTGGCAGAGCCCAGATCCGGCCTCACTGCAGCACGGGCAGCTTGGAGGGGCAGCTGACTACAGCAGCCACACCAGCACTTGCTAGCGGTTCCGTGATGAGAAATGCTCCCTTGAGACAGCTCCCTCGGGGCATTTTCTGCCGCCATAACTGAACACCACAGACAGGCCCATCCACAAACAGGACTAATGTCTGCAGCCCAAGTTTTGGGGCGGCAAGTCCAAGAGCACGGCGCTGGCCCCTGCCCCAAGTGGGCAGAGCTAGCCTGCAGCATGATAGGGGAGACAGAGAGGCCGGCAGAGTGGGCTCCTCTTCCCCTCCACAAAGCAAGGGTCCCATCATGAGGAGCCCACCCTCATGCCTCCTGCCATCCTCCTGACCTCTCAAAAGCCCACCCCCACACAGCCCCTCCCATCCTAATGACCCCCCAAAGCCCCATCCCCATACAGCCCCTCCCATTATAACCACCCCCAAACCCCACTCCCAAACAGCCCCTCCCATCCCCAAAACCTTACCCCAAACAGCCCCTCCCATTGTAACCACCCCCAAATCCCCACCTCTAGACAGCGCCTCCCATCCTAAGGACCCCTCCAAAGCTTCACCGGCAAGCACCACATTGGGGCTCCCAGCACATGGGTTTTGGGGAGACACTCAAGCCACACCAGCATTCTCTGTTCACCTCACCTGACGAGCCACAGATTTTTTTAATCCTAAAGAGTCACATTTGGGGCCAGCATTGTGGTGCAATGGGTTAAACTGCCACCTTTGATGCCGGCATCCCACAGGAACACTGGTTCAAGTCCCGGCTGCTCCATTTCCAATTCAGTCCCTGATAATGAGCCTGGGAAAGCAGCAGAAGATGACCCAAGTACTTGGCCCCTACACCTACATGGGAGACCTGGATGGAGTTCTAGGCTCCCGGCTTCGGCCTGGCCTAGTCCCAGCCATTGTGGCCACCTGGGGAGTGAGTCAGGGGTTGGAAGATCTGTTTTTCTCCTTCTCTCCATCTCTCTTTCTGTAACTCTGCCTTTCAAATCAATCAATCTTAAAAAAAAAAAAATCACAATTCTAGTGATAATTTTGCCTTCAAAGCACAGGAACTTAAGCTGAGCTCACCTTCACTCCCTGACAATGAACTCCTCCTGTTTCATAGACCATGCCACCCAGGGCACCAGGCCGAGAGCCCCTCCCCCAACACAGACCAGGTGACTCATCTGATGGCATGTGCAAGATCCCTGGCTCCATTCCCCAGTGTGACGCTGAAACCATGACAACAAAACACCAGGCACAGGGCCGGGTTCTGAGAGCTGAGCTGCCGCTTCCGCCCCTGCAATCGAAACCGGTCCCTCGCAGGCTAGAATGAAACCAGCCATGAATACAGCCATGAAGTGGCTGCCCCAGCCTCGCGCTAAAGCTGGCACTCAGACCACAGTCAGGCTCACGCCCTTACCTAGACTAGCAGGGCCTGGGTCGATGTTTGACACCCTCCTGTGAGATCTGGGGACACACACGGAAACCCAGTGGGCAGGCCTGACCCTGTGGAGGGTCGCAGGACACGGTGGCGCCCCCACCCCAGCGGGAACACAGGCAGGGGGCCTCCTGCTTGGCACTTCCTCCAGCAGAAACAGCCCAGAGCAGGAGGCCACAGCCACTGGACGTGCTGAGTGGGGACTTTACGGAGCCCTTAGTGTCCCGTGTGTCACACATGACACACAGCCCGCCCCCTCCCACCAGGAGGGCACACACACACTCTGCGCTTCCCGCGTGGGTCCATTCCCCACACCTCCCCAGTGGACAACAGGCCTGCTCAGTCGTCCGTAATAAGTGCTGACATGAAGCAATGCTGCTCAGTTGTGGGCCCCCTGTGCCACTTCAGTCCCCACAGGGGTGCAGCACGGAAGGACCAGACCAGGGAACCGGCACATCCATCATCTAAGATAGGGATCGTGGCGGTGGGAGCACTCGGAATCCTGCCAGGGGCTATCCTGAAGTCCTCCTTCATCAGCGTGGGCCAGAGTTAGCTCCTGTGCTACAGAACCCCCAGGTCACTCCTCCCTTAAACGTCAGGCAACTGAAGGGTGCCGCCTCCCAGGCACCTGCGCTTGCCATCAAAGCCGGCGGTTCACTCCCGGTGAGCTCTGCAGCCGCCGTCTGGTCCCGGACAGGGGAGCACCGAGCACTTTATGCACCCAGGAACAGAAAGTCAGCATCAGGGGGCAGCACTGTGGGGCGGAAGGCTACGCTGCCGCATGCGACACTGGCTCCCAGCGCCAGCTTGAGTCCCGGCTGCTCCCCTTCTCATCCAGCTCCCCGAGAATGTGTTGAGAGGCAGCAGAAGATGGCCCAAGTGCTTGGGTCCCTGGGTACCTGTCACCAAGTTGACAGACTACGAGGGAGTTCTTGGCTCCTGGCTTAGGCCTGGCCCAGACCCAGCTGTTGTGGCCATTTGGGAAGTCAACCAGCAGAGGAAAGTCTCTCTCTCTCTCTCTCTCTCTCTGTCTGTGTCTCTCTCCGTCTCCCTCTCTCTCTGTCTCTGTGTCTCTCTCTCTCTCTCTGTGTCTCTGTCTCCCTCCCTCTCTCTCTGTGTGTGTGTCTCTGTCTTCCTCCCTCTCTCTCTCTCTCTGTCTCTCTCTGTCTGTGTCTCTCTCTGTCTCTCTCTCTCTATGTGTCTCTCTCTGTCTCCCTCCCTCCCTCTCTCTCTCTCTCTCTGTCTGTGTCTCTCTGTCTCCCTCCCTCTCTCTCTCTCTGTCTCCCTCTCTCTCTCTCTCTATGTGCATGTGTGCCTGTGTGCTTATATGTATGTGACTCTGCCTTTCAAATAAATACATTAAAAAATGTTTATGAGTCAACATTAAGAAAACATCTCGAACACAGATCTTTCCTCGAGGCTGCTATTCAAATGCAACCAGACCAACAGTTAGGCAAAAGGCAACAGGCTGACAAGAGGTCTGTGGAAAAAGCAAAACTAAGATAGTGTTATTTTGTTCAAGAAGTTTTGAAATCCACACATGTGAGGATTTTCCAAAAGTTAGAAGACATGCATTATGAAAAGACTATGACTGGGATTCACATTGTTTTGCACCAAAATAATGTTAGCTTTTAATTCTACTTTTCAAAGACTTTTTAAAGTACCCTCGAATTCTTCCAACTCTGCCTATGTCACTTACTAACTGGTTACAGGAGACAAGACAGACGATTCCACACAGGGAAGCAAAACCTCATGAAGAGTGATACACTGGATTTCTGACAATGATGCAAAGCCAGTCTGAAAGAAACAGAAAACAGATGGCAGGAGGTTCCACTTGCATGGGCCTGGGACAGCTAAGGACGCACACAGGACACACACCGTCCAACAGCCCGGATGGGAGGCCGGGCACCAGGAACACTGTCCCTGGTGGAGGAGGCCAGCTGTGGCTCCCCAGCTCGGGGTCCCTAGGCAGGAAGTAGAAGAGGCGCATGGACCCCAGGAAGCACACACAGGGCCAGGTACAGTGACCCCCACACAGGCCCCTCCTCGACCCACTGCAGCACAGCAACCTGGGGGCTCCACGGTGCCTCCACGCCCCGTGCCCCACAGGGCAGAGGCAGGTAAAGCAACACCCGCTCCTTAGCAGGACTCAGAGTGTGCATCCCGGGGCGAGCAGCTCCGTGCTTCCATGAAGTGCAGTGAGCTGAGCCACATCCCGGATACAAGAGGAGCCTTGGAGACGTTTATTAATTCATCAGCCGGGATCAAGGCAGAGCATCTGCTGGCGGGGGCCGGGGGAAGAGTCTGGATCCTATTCCTCCAATTAATTCAGAAACCCTTTCGCCGGTCTCACCATAGCGGGGGGGGGGGGGGTGGGGGGTGGGGGGGGGGAATCCCCTTCTAACACACGCCGCAGGTTTCCCTCAGAACACAATCCCACCGAGCAGGCCGGGGCACAGCAGCACAGCCCCCGCACAGGGGTCCCACAGCAAAGCGCTGCCGAGGGGCACCACGGGCAGCCCCTCCACCCAGGGATGGGCCAAGGGGACCCGGGCATGGTCTCTGCTGGTGCAGTGGGCTGACCACAGGAGAAGCAGCCGGACCTGGCCTCAAGTCAATGACAGCCTCGTCCACACCACGGCGAGGACAGGCCCCAGCCTGCCCAGGGCCCCGGTGTATGCCGAGTGTGCTGTGACCACCTCCAGCAGCCAGAAATCTCACGGCTGCACGTGACTGTAGTGCCAAGTCAGGTGCACTCCTCTGCAGAACACGTTTGTTTCCTGTCTTAGAAGCACTTACAACCAAAAAGCTGTGGCACCAGAAATGTGACACATTATGTGACGTAAAAAGGAACTGACGAACAACACAGAGGCATTCCAAAGCGAAATCCCTTTTCAGAGTAAAGTGGTCCGTTCCAGAACTCGTTTTCTGAGCGCTGTGAAGCTCACAGGCGAACCTCACTCAGTCAGGGCACGTTCCTGACCACAGGTGCCGGGAGCTGGGAGCGGGCTGTGCGCGAGGGCTCGTCCCAGTGCGAGTACCAGACGTGCACGTGCAACATCACAGGAGGGACTGGCAGGGGCCAGAGGAGACCTGCAGCCCCTCCCCCTGCACACGTGCCGCCATGGCTGTGCTGTGTGCTGTGGCTGGGGTCGGCATAGACTGGAGGGAGGATGTCTTTGGTTCCCCCCCACCCCATGACGACACACATGAGACAGACGTGCGGGCGGCATCTCAGAGCCCTGTGAATGGCAATGTCTGGTTGCTGGCCCCAGTCAGCCACTCTCCCTGCAAGCTAATGGTTTGTTTATTGAACATTAGTGGGTTTGCTCATAATTAGTAGGGTTCTGGCCAACCAAACTGTATTTAGGGACTGAAAAATTAGCCGCACGAACAGAATCACACACAGCAGCTGTATACTCACTCCCACCCAAGCCTATTTTTAAAACCAACTCCAAACCATTAAGTTGGGGGAGCGGGGGGGGGGGGGGGGCTGCCAGACATGGAAAACTGCTGCTTTACCATGTGCTGGGGTCAGTTTTAACTTCATGCCCACTCCAACACACCTACTTACACGCATGCACACCACACGTAAACACATACACATGCATGCACGTACATTGTGCATAATGTATACCGTATACACACACACAAAGTCATACACACACACACAACACAAGCCCTGCTATGGTCTGAACAAGATGCAGCTCCTAAACTCAGGCAGACATTTAATGCATGAAGTCCAACTGTGCCACTGACCAACGCCACACTGTCCTGGAGACATCCCTGCCTGCCCAGAGCTCAGAATTCCACGGGTGAAAGACCAGTGAGTGGAAAACTCTAACAAAAGAAGAGAGCTTCTAACAGGCAAGTGGGAAGTGCAGAAGCAAACACCACAGAGCCAAGGCAGGCAGACCCTGGAGAGGAGTCCCAGAGAGCTCAGGCGGGAAGCCCACTGCACTGGCAGATAGACAAGGACACCGGGAAAGGAGGAGGAAAGTGCCCAGGGCAGGGAGGCTGGAAAAAGAGGCAGCAATGAGCTCTGGGCAGGGGACAGCAGCACAAGCCGAGGCACAGCCCCACTGGCCACCACGGAGCCACTGTCCCAAGCCCACGGATCAAAACCAAACCAGGTGAGCCCCTGTGAGCCTCAGGTACGTTCTCTGCCCCCCCCCCGGGTCTCCCTCACCTCCGCTCCCCCCAGGTCTCCCTCACCTCCGCTCCCCCCGGGTCTCCCTCACCTCCGCTCCCCCCGGGTCTCCCTCTCCTCCGCTCCCCCAGGGTCTCCCTCACCTCCACTCCCCCCGGGTCTCCCTCACCTCCGCTCCCCCAAGGTCTCCCTCACCTCCGCTCCCCCCAGGTCTCCCTCACCTCCACTCCCCCAGGTCTCCCTCACCTCTGCTCCCCCGGGTCTCCCTCACCTCCGCTCCCCCCGGGTCTCCCTCACCTCCGCTCCCCCCGGGTCTCCCTCAACTCCGCTCCCCCCGGGTCTCCCTCACCTCCGCTCCCCCCGGGTCTCCCTCACCTCCGCTCCCCCAGGGTCTCCCTCACCTCCGCTCCCCCAGGGTCTCCCTCACCTCCGCTCCCCCCAAGTCTCCCCCCAGGTCTCCCTCACCTCCGCTCCCCCCAAGTCTCCCCCCAGGTCTCCCTCACCTCCGCTCCCCCAAGGTCTCCCTCTCTTCCGCTCCCCCCAGGTCTTCCTCACCTCCGCTCCCCCCGGGTCTCCCTCACCTCCGCTCCCCCCAAGTCTCCCCCCAGGTCTCCCTCACCTCCGCTCCCCCAAGGTCTCCCTCTCTTCCGCTCCCCCCAGGTCTTCCTCACCTCCGCTCCCCCCGGGTCTCCCTCACCTCCGCTCCCCCCGGGTCTCCCTCACCTCCGCTCCCCCCAAGTCTCCCCCCAGGTCTCCCTCACCTCCGCTCCCCCAAGGTCTCCCTCTCTTCCGCTCCCCCCAGGTCTTCCTCACCTCCGCTCCCCCGGGTCTCCCTCACCTCCGCTCCCCCCGGGTCTCCCTCACCTCCGCTCCCCCCGGGTCTCCCTCACCTCCGCTCCCCCCGGGTCTCCCTCACCTCCGCTCCCCGCAGGTCTCCTGCACCTTTGGCCTCACTACATTCGGCACTTGGGGAGGACACCAGGCAGCAAAGCTCTGTGGACACCTGGGCCAGGCTTCCACCAGGAGCTGTGTCCAGAGAGGCCTGTGACCCAGGCGGAGGGGAAACGCCACCTTGTGTGACCGGCACCAGGCCTACATCGCATTCCTGAGCCAGTGTTCTTTCTATTCACCCTCCTGTATGCCTCTGATAGGAGAAAGTCAAACAGGATTAGCAAACCAGGAGGCATTTATCAAAGTAGACACCCTGCCTGGTCCACAGAGCCACGGACCCTGCAGGGGGCTCGGTGGTGTGAGCACATCCAGGTGTCCACTGAGAAGCCACAGCAGGTGCCCTTGCCACCCCTGTCTGGAAGGCAGTGGCAGTGTCCCTATGGTGACAGCCCCTCACCTGGCCAGCAGTGGAGACAAGGGCAGGAGGGGGAAGATACTGGTAACAAAAGGGGGAGAGAGGGGGCGGGTGCTGTGGCATAGCGGGTAAAGCCACCACCTGCAGTGCTGGAATCTCATACAGGTGCTGGCTCGAGTCCCAGCTGCTCCACTTCTGATCCAGCTCTCTGCTACGGCCTGGGAAGGCAGTAGAAGATGGCCCAAATCCTTGGGCCCCTGCACCTGCATGGGAGACCCAGAGGAAGCTCCTGGCTCCTGGCTTCGGATCAGCACAGCTCCAGCCATTGCAGCCAACTGGGGAGTGAACCAGTGGATGGAAGACCTTTTACTCTCTCCCTGCCTTTGCCTCTCTGTAACTCTGCCTTTCAAATAAAATAAATTAAAAAAAGAAAAGAAGGAAGAAGAGTGGGGAGACAGACAGCCAGGACCCTGGTTTGTCTTTGGGAACTTGTGTCCATTCTAAGGGTGTCCAGGGCTTCTGGAGACCGATCCGCGTGCCCCCACAAGGCATGGCTGTGCTCGCTGGAGGTGGGAGTCATCTGCAAACGGATCTGTGCCAGAGCAGTTGCGGTCTAGGCATCCATCTCATCAAATGTAGCTAAGCAAAATCCATCCTGACAGTTGCTTCAAAGGCCTTTTCTCTCCTCTTCCTTTTTATTAACAGGAAGGTTTCTGGCAGGGCAGCCTGTTCTAATTGGACTTGGCCCGTGGAAGCCAGGGTCCTGGCCAGCCGCGGCTCAGCACCTGCTGAGGGAGACCAGTGGAGAGTAGGAACCCTGGGGACCACACAGCTCCCTCGCGGGCGCCCCCAGCCAGATGACCAGAGACTCCTGCTGCTGGAGACTCAGGGCCACCTCGGCACCCAAAGTGCTCGACAGGACACAGAATCCCAGCCCTGGGCCTTGAACGCGGTCATCGCCAGTAGCTTTGTGAAATGCAACTGAAACCAATAAAGATCGCCCGAAAAAGACAGTCTGGGTGAAAAAATAAAGAATTGTAGGAACATCAAGGAAACGTAGCATACACTGCCTATCAGTGCAGGTGTTGAAAACCACCAGTGAACCGAGCAACAGAGACACACTGAGTGACAGGGAGGAGGGAGAAGGCAACCATTTAAGAACTGGGGGGGGACACAACTTGCACTTTACTCAAATTAAAATATTACAAAGAGTAAAAAAGCTTACTTTCAAAATGCCAATACATAGCTATAATATAAATCAGTATTAAATATTTTAAGTAAAGAAAAAGTCCAAAGATGAAAATATGTAAAAGCTTTCAATGAGTCATGAAATATTAAATCTACACTCTGCTACAGCATAACTTCAATGGAAAAAAACACAACACTAAAATCAACTGACACTTAAAATCCACAGACTCATAAGCACACATGCACAGGAAGAGAAGGAGTGGTAGAGAGGAGACAGCATACCAAGTGCCGGCCCACCCGTGTTCCCGCTCAGCTCAGCCTAAGTGACCAAACGCCACCCTCCTCTATGTGCACATCCCCAACCTAACACTGCTTTGCCATCACGTATTTCGAGTCTTTCTTCTAAAACTTTTCATCTATTGCAAAATTAAATTCAATCATAAATCAAAGCACACACCACAAAAGGCTTAGAAACCTAAACTACAGAGATAAACCTTCTAATCATTGTTGTCCTAATACTTATGGACGCACTCCTGGGTGCACACAGATCATGACGTCATCTGCCAGGTCCCAAATTAAAAGAGCACAGAGCTGAGGCTGCCTGTATGTGGAGCAGTCACCCGGCCGGGCCACGGCCCTACCCGGTGACAATCCCCTCAACGTGGGCGCTGGAGAGGGTCACAATTGGAAAAGGCTGGAGCTCTGGAGACAGGAGGAGCTCACCGTCTTACAAACACCTTGACACCAGGCTGTAGTCATGCTTCAACGCCATCGCCCTCACACAACCACTGAGACACAACTCTCCTCATTTATTCACAGAATCACAATCAGAAAAGAACCAGGTCCCAAGGGTTTTCTCCACTTCAGCGCGAGCCAGGCCCAACCTTCCCGTTCTTAAATGAACTGCCGAAAACAAAGCAGCTCAGAACACGTGTTAAAAATTCAGCTCAGTGGGAAGCCAAGACACTGGCAAAAAAGGAAATACACGAAAGATCTCTGTGAGTGAGATCCGGCGGAAAGAAGGGGCCATCAAAGAAGGAGGTACCTTTCTCTGAAGGGAGGAGAGAACTTCCACTTTGACTATGGCCTCGTCTAAATAAGATCAGAGTTTGTGGACTCAAGAGGCTTCCTTAGCCTTGGCAGCTCATGACAGAGCCTCGGGTGATTACTGACGTCATAAATAAGAATGTCAGTTGCTAAATCAATAGGAGTCACTGTGCACTTACTCCCCATGTAGGATCTCTGTCCTTAAGGTGTTGTACTATGAGAATTAACGGTACAACTACTACTCAAACAGGACTCTATACTTTGTGTGTCTGTGTGGGTGCAAACTGCTGAAATCTTTACTCAGTATAGAGTTGATCTTCTGCATATAAAGATAATTGAAAATGAATCTTAATGAAGAATGGGATGGGACAGGGAGTAGGAGGAGGGCCAATTTGGGGGTGAGAGGGCAGGTATAGAGGGAAGAACCGCTATCATCCAAAAGTTTACTTATGAAATTTAGACTACATAAAAGCTTTCTAAAAAAATGCAGCTCAGAGTAGACGTGCACGACTGAATGCTGCCGACAGCCAGTACACAAACTTGGACTTGGAAGTAACACATTCTCAGACTCGTGAGCCAAGGGACAGCCCCAGCTCTCTACGGCGTCTCGCTGTCCCATTTCCTTCACATCTGGGTGCCCACTGCGGCGTACCGGTGGACGTCAGCGTGGCTGGCCGGGCAGGAGCAAGAGCAGCAGGCCTTCCACGCTCGCCCTGGGCAGGCTCAGAAGCTCCAGTGCCTTCCATTTCCACCTGGTTTTGGTCTGATACCTTGGTTAAACAAACACAGATTTCCACAGGGAAGTGAGTATCAGCCACATCTCCAGGCAGCTCACACTCTGGTGGAACTGGTGAGCAAACCGGCTATTTGCCGGAAGCCAACTGCCTGAACGCAGACGCACAGCTGCTCTGCCATTCCTGCGTCTGCAGACTGTTCCGCAGAAGCACGTCGTTCCGCCACAGGGGGAAAAGCAAAAATCTGCAAACCTTCTGTGGGACCCAGAGGGAAAGACCCACATCAGGGAAGGACCCACCACACCCAGGCAGCCACACGGGAGGTAAACCGGCAAGCTCCAGGTGCGGCTTCAATATATTTTAAAACTTCATCCAAAGGCTACTGTCTTGGTGTTCTAGAATATTCTATGAATTACGACGCTTCAGTTGGGCTCTAAGACTCCCTAAAAGTGAAATCAAGTCTGACACATTGGCTTCTGCACACGCAGCCTCCTCCCTAAGCCAGTCACAGTCACTGTTTTAAGGACATTACTGACACAAACCTAAGAAAATTTGCATTTGTGTCCTGAACAAAGACAGCGTTTTAATCAGAGCCACAGCCAGGGAACGCACATGCACCGCCCCTCTGTGCCTCCAGGAATCCCCAGGCTGAGCTCTGCTCTGTGGAATCTCCTTAATTCATGCTATGCAGGCCGGCCCCTGTCAGCAAGGCCACAGCACCTGCACCCCAGCAGGGCACAATGACAACTTGCTGAGTGCGACACTGTACCACTGCCCTGGTGCCAGGAACCAGACTGCCCAAGCCTGGACAGACCCTGCCTCATTCTCCCCACACTGCAGAGCCCATCCAGAGAGACTGCCCCCACCTCATTCTCCCCACACTGCAGGGCCCATCCAGAGAGACTGCCCCCACCTCATTCTCCCCACACTGCAGAGCCCATCCAGAGAGACTGCCCCCACCTCATTCTCCCCACACTGCAGAGCCCATCCAGAGAGACTGCCCCCACCTCATTCTCCCCACACTGCAGGGCCCATCCAGGGAGACTGCCCCCACCTCATTCTCCCCACACTGCAGGGCCCATCCAGGGAGACTGCCCCCACCTCATTCTCCCCACACTGCAGGGCCCATCCAGAGAGACTGCCCCCACCTCATTCTCCCCACACTTCAGAGCCAATCCAGAGAGACTGCCCCCACCTCATTCTCCCCACACTGCAGGGCCCATCCAGGGAGACTGCCCCCACCTCATTCTCCCCACACTGCAGGGCCCATCCAGAGAGACTGCCCCCACCTCATTCTCCCCACACTTCAGAGCCCATCCAGAGAGACTGCCCCCACCTCATTCTCCCCACACTGCAGGGCCCATCCAGAGAGACTGCCCCCACCTCATTCTCCCCACACTGCAGGGCCCATCCAGAGAGACTGCCCCCACCTCATTCTCCCCACACTGCAGGGCCCATCCAGAGAGACTGCCCCCACCTCATTCTCCCCACACTGCAGGGCCCATCCAGAGAGACTGCCCCCACCTCATTCTCCCCACACTGCAGAGCCCATCCAGAGAGACTGCCCCCACCTCATTCTCCCCACACTGCAGGGCCCATCCAGAGAGACTGCCCCCACCTCATTCTCCCCACACTGCAGAGCCAATCCACAGAGGGGAAACAGAAACCCCAGGACCCGCTGGCAAGATCCCACGGCCACCAATAAGGGGCTGCGGCCAGGAACCTCACAGCCACACCCGTGCTTTATGGCAGGCGACAAACGTTATATAAAACATTCAAGAACCATTTCCTTCTCAGGCTTTGAACAAAGTCATGTATTATGAAACTCACACTTGTCTGAAAAACATGAGCGTGGACTTTCTTTTTAAACGTTCGTCATTTTCTATATTCTCGTGCTCTTTCACTGGAAGTACTGACAAGTGAGTGGAGGGAGGAGGCTGAAGGTTCCGGTGCTAACAAGGGCCTTGTTTTTCCCATGGGACTCCCAGGGGCAGGCCCCAGGGCAGCCCTGGGGCTCCCCTCTCCCTCCTGCCATAGGGCTGGCAAGAGCCAGGGTCAGGATTTTACCCATACTCCTTGGATACGAGGTTGCCAGCCTCTTACATATTCTCCTCATATTTATTTATAAGGGGGTAGTGACAAACAATCCAGTCTCCTGAAACAGGCGCACTTCATCTAGGAAAGCCACGGATTCAAAGGTGACTCCGTGTCGAATTTCACCCACATTTGGAGATGCCCATTAGCATGAAAAAGGATTTCCTGTATTTATGTTCTTTGTGGGGATTTGTTAGTTCAAAGAGAATTACATAACAACCACTAAGTGCAATGCAAAAAAAAAAAAAAAGTTCAGCATTCCAGGGTCAGGATTATTTGATTTGTTAACCTGGCTCACTTTTTCCTGGCATTAAAGGGAGAATTTTACAAAAAGAGCCAGTTCCCAAACTCTGCACACTTGTGCGGCTCGGGGACAGCGTGAGTCAGAGGGGCACAACTGTTAAAGAAAGGTCTGTTGTCCCGGAAGCTGCGCCCTTCAAGGCCAGTTGCTCCGGCGGGGCCGGACCCACCCCAACCCCTCATTCCATCGCCAGGACTCCCAGGGCGCGGGGCCGAAGTCTGCGCGCCGCGGACACCCAAGGGCGCCGGGGCTGCGCGGGCCCGCGGCCTGGGCGCCAGGCGCACGGCTCCACACGGCTGCGGATCGGTTAAAGGGCCCGTTTGTGCGTCCTGCAGTGGGAAAGTTCCTCCTTCTGCGGGGGGAAACCTGCCCAAGGCGCGGGATCCCTTCACGCCACGGCTGAAGGCCGCAAACCTACCCCGGAATCGCGGAGGCGGGGACCGAGCGGGCTCCGCACCTGAGGCCGTCCCGGGGCACGGAGGCCGGGGCGCGGGGCAGGTATCACGGAAAACCCGCAGACCCGCCGGCAGAGGCGCCTACACGGCGACCCCGAGTGCGCGGGGCCGAGGCGGCCCTCGAGGTCCCGGGACCCTCCCCTTCGCCGCGCGGGGACGAGCGGCCCGTGGGCAGCTTCTGTGGCCCGGCAGGAGCGGCCGGAGCCAGGGGCCGCTGTCCCGCAGCCTCCCAGCCGCTCGGCGCAGACTCTCGGCGGGGTGAGGGCTGCACGAGCCGGCGGGGGCCCCGCGCGCACCCAGCCCTGCGGAGAGCGCGCCCCGGCCGGGCCTGGCACGGTTACCTGGGCGACGACCCGGGCCCAAAGTACACAAACGCCCCCCGCACCAGCTCCCCCGAAGCCCGCGGCTTACCCGGTGGGGGGCTTGGCCGCCGAGGCGCTCTGCGCGTCCATGGTGCGGGCCGGCCGGGGCGCGGGCGAGCTCGGGCCGGGCCGAGTCAGGCGCTGGCCGCCGCCGCCGCCGCCCTCATTCACTTGTTCCGCGCTGACCCATCGTCCACCCACGCGAGGCCTGCGGAGGACAGCGGCCGGCAGGGAGCTCGGCAGGGGCTGGGAGCGTCCCAGGCGGGCGGGGAGGGGCCGGCGGCGGCGGCGGCGGCGCGGGGCGGGAGCGCCGGGAGCCAGGTGCGCCGAGCGCGCCCCCGCCCCGCCCGCCCCCAGGAGCGCCGCCCCCGCCCCGCCCGCGCCCGCGCCCGCGCCGCGCGCCTGCCCTCCCCGCACGCGACCCGGCGGGGGTCTGCAGGCGCCAGGGCCCCGCGGCCGCCGCGGAGGTCCTGCCCCGTCTCGGGACCAGGCAGGGGGTTCTGGGGTGGCCCGGCCCAGGCTGGGTGGGGCCAGGAGAGGGGAACCACCTGGCGTCCGGGGAGGTCCCGCGGGGCGAGCCGAGCAGCCGCAGGTGGGGGTTCGAGGATGGGGCGCGGGGCAGGGGCGCCCAGGGCCGCGCTGTTTATCCGCGCATCAGGTGAGTAAGTAGAGTGGCGCCCAGAGGCGTCAGCGCGCCTGGGAGTTTGTTGGAAATGCAGCCAGGAGCCCTGGCCCGAGCACGGCCTGACTGCCGGCGGGAGCACGGCGGGGATGTGCGCCCAAGGTTCCCGGGCACGCTGTCGGCAGTTACGAAGCAGCAGCCCGCGGGCCCTGCCTCACCCGCGCACTCCTGCTGGTTCGGCCGCAGCAAGGAGGCTCTGATCAAAGGATACAAAGGATAGTTTCTATCCCAGGGGTCGGTGGCAGGCGTAGAAGGCTCGGCAGGTATCCTGTGATTGGCCCAGATATCCAGGGCCGGCCTGGGCCTTGGTGGCTCTGATCCCGGCTTTCACAGGAGGACGGAGACCAGCCCAGACCCACAGTGTACATCTTGCCAGGGCTGCAAAGCCTGGGGTGCACCGGCTGGCTCCCAGCCAGCACTGGTGCCCTACCCCTCCCACCCCTGCAGGCCCAGCCCCCAGGGTTTCACCTCTGCTCCTCGCCTCCATGCCAGCCTCTGCCAGCCCCTCAGCTTCTGTCCCCACCCCTGTCACCACCCAGGTCCCCTAGCACTTACATGCATGTGTGTATGGTCCCTTGTGTGTGTTACAGTGCTTACGTTTATAAAGAAAAAGTCATGAGTACCTGTGTAAATAGGTAATATGGGTGTGTCCGTATGGGTGTGTGAATGGAGCACAGCACAGAAACCCAGAGAGGCTGCCTTCACCACACACAGCGTCCACCGCTTCGCCCTTGCTCTGCCGCCCTGACCGTGGTCTCCGAGAACCTTGGACTCGGGTCTGCTTTGTGGATCACAGTCAGCCTTTGGTCAGTGCCGGGGTGGAGTTCGGGCTCTGTAAATGAGGACACCTGATGGGTGAGTCTGGCCCCTCCTCCTCCGCTGTGGGTGGCTGAGAGGCCCTCCCAGCCCTGGGGCCCTCCTTGCTGTAGACACCACTGTGAGAAGGGGCATCCTGGGAGGGGCCAGACAGGGCCCGCTGAGGTCCTCTCCAGGAGTCCTTGCAGGCAGCACGGCTGGGGGCCAGCCTGTGGGGCCCTGGGCCTAGGGAACTGGGAGCTTCCCACGGACAGCAGGGAGGGCCATCGGCTGCAGGCCCAAGTTCAATGTCTTCTGCTAGGAAGGAGGCCCAGGCAGCCTCAGGCCTGGCCAACCCCTGCTTCCAGGAAAGCCAGCAAATGTCTCAGAGCCAGAAACCGCGAGGCCTAGAACCCCAGTGGGTCTCTGCCTGTTCCGAGGGGCCTGGGACCCAGCTTCTCTGTACCAAAGCCCAAGTTTCCCTGTCTGGCACGGGCCCCAGGGGATCTACCGATGTAGGGGCATTGCCCAAAGGTGTGCATGGCGATGGGCGTTTCCCTCTAGATCAGGCAAGGCCTGGGCCCCAGGATCCTGGGAAACACCAAAACCCAGGGACACACAGGTCGCTCCCTGAAACGGCAGTGTTTGCATGTCGCCACGCACAACCCCCCGCGTGCACACAAGTCACCCCTAGATGACTGCTGTCCCCAGTGCGGCAGAAATGCTCGGTTAACAGTTGTGCTGTTGGGGAAGGCATCTGTGCACGCTCAGCCCCCACGTGGTGCTTTGCTCGCAGTTTGTGACCATGGATGGGTGAGGCATGCAGGTGGACCCCGTGGTGCCCAGGGCGACCGTGTGGCAGGAGGGTGTGTGTGTGTGTGGCTCCCAGCAGGGCGAGATGGGGAAAGCAGAGATGCCAGGAAGGGAGCTTAGCTCTCCCAGACAGAGGCTGAAGCGCAGGAACAGGTGTCAGGTGGGATACGTGGCCCAAGGGGGCGGGGCAGAGCATGGGCCACCAAGACTGGCCTGACCCCTGACCGTGGGGCCCAGGTTGGACTGTCTCCCGGGGGTGCTTCCTGACCTCTCAGCTTGGTCTACTTCGTGTTGCTGTAACAGAACGCCACAGGCAGGCTCATCTAATTCTGGAAACTGGAAGTCTAAGAATGTGGTGCAGGCTCTGGTGAGGGCCCTCCCACAGTGGCGACACGCTGAAGCCCAGCTGTGCCGAGACAGCAGTGGCGCCAGCTCAGGCACTTCCACTCCTCAAGAGCCACTGATGGCATCGAGAGCCCCACCTTCCCGGCCTCATTGAACCCCAGTTTGGGGCCGGAGGCCCCGACTGAGAGGCCGGTACAGGGTCTTCTGGGGGACACATTGCCACCACAGCACCTTCATTCGGGCAAGCGGTTGATTCAAGGGGGACGGGTTCTCTGCTCATTGGTCCCTACACACACTTACACATCCTTCCAGAGCCTAGCAGCTTGCAGATGCTGGCCGCTTGGTGATGCTTTATGGAATTGCGAACACCCAGAGCTGTCCTGAGACATGCTTTAGAGCCCTCATTTGTAAAGTCTGCCAGTCTGCATCGCCTAGATGCCCACTGTGGCCACTTCCGAGTGTCACGGCGTCGCTGAGGGCCTGGCCTGGCTCCAGCTCTCCAAGACCCCTCCCCGGACCCTGCACGGAGCTGGAGCTCTGCCCCCTTCATCCAAAGAGCTCAGCACCTGCTCCAGGTCGCGGACCTCGTGCTGTGTCCTGGGGCCAGCTCTGCCCTGAGGACCAGAGCGTGAGGCCATGCCAGGGGCACGCCTTGCTTGCTTGGTCCCTTCCCTCTGCCTCTTCCTCTCCTTCCAGACCCCCCATGCCCTTGCAGGCCCACGTGCCAGCTCCTGCCGGCACCCACAGCCCCAGGACAGCCAGGCACACGCCCAGGAGGGCCCAGACTCACTGCAGCTGCCCTTACTGGAGGGGAGGGGAAGGAGGGAGGCACACGGAACACCA
This sequence comes from Lepus europaeus, assembly GCF_033115175.1. Taxonomy (NCBI): domain Eukaryota; kingdom Metazoa; phylum Chordata; class Mammalia; order Lagomorpha; family Leporidae; genus Lepus; species Lepus europaeus. Next base: position 67,059,054 of record NC_084846.1, read on the forward strand.
GACAGAGGTGGAGGCAGCCTGGTTCAGACTCTGAGCCCACAGGCCAAGACGCTTCCCGGGCTTCTGTTAGAAACAGGTTCTGGCCCGAGAAGGCTGGCAGGCCTGGCAGTCTGCACTCCTCACAAGCTCCACGTACGAGGGCTGCAGGCCCAGGGGCAGCCCCCGAGTGCCCAGGGACTAGGGTCCGGCTCACCAGCTCTGGGCTGGATCTGAGGGTCGGTTGCCTGTCTCTGGGCATCTGTTTCCCGATAATCGGGATGCCTCCAGGTTCTGGAAGCCCACACCTCCAAGGCCTCTGTCCCCAGTGCTTGCAGGATGGCCTTGGCTCTGAAAACCGGCCTCTGCTTTGGAAGCCCCCAGGGAAGTACGGATTCTCCAGCTGCTGACCAGGGCACGGCTGGGGTCTGTCGTGAGCAGTCGTGGAGCTTGGACCTCAAGGGGCCCCTTGAGAGACAGCTTGGGGAAGCCTGTGTCCCACGTTCCACTCCCCCGCCCCGTTAAGTTTCCCAGATTTGTTACAAGGCATGGATTAAGTAACTGCATTTGTACTGAGATGGGATGCACAGCCCACCAGATCGACCTCTTCCCGTTGTGTAACTCTGGTTTTTAAGAAATCCGTGGAACTGTGCAACCGTCACACCATGCAAATTTGGACATTTTCCTCACCTCCAAAATAGACGGGGTGTCTGGTGGCTTTGCTCCCCCTCCACAGTGCCCCCTGGAGACCACCGCTGCATGTGCTCTGACCCCATGGACCCGTCCAGTGTGGACATGTCCTGTAAGCAGAATCGCACAGCTGTGACTGCCTTCTTTGGCTTGGTGTTTCCCGGGATCACCCATGTGGTGGCGTGCCCCAAATGTTTTCCTTTTCATAGCCACATAATATTCTACCGCACAGACAGACCCCCCACCCCCACCCCCCCACCCTCGCCCTCGCCCGGCTTATCCACTCGTCAGCTGGGGAACTTTGGATGGTTTCCATCCGTTGGTATCCTGAGTGTTCATACAACAGAAGCCACCCCCAGAACCTGTCTCTGCTTCTCTTAATAGTTGCAGTAATCAACTCCACAAGCCTTGTTGTTATGATGTGATCGGGATTTTTCCCGAGTTTCTCCAAACTCGTGCAGATGCTAAAACTCCAAAGTCGTAGGTGTTGGTTAAAGGACGATGCTGCTGGCTGACGACGCTAAGCCTGGGCACCCGGTGCAGTTATGGTATTTGGGAGATGGGCCTCATGCGAGGCACTTAGGCAGGAGGAGGGGTGGTTAGGGGAGCCGAGCTTCCGGCCTGTCCATGTGGCCGTCCTCGTCACCCTCCTCACCCTCGCCAGCCTCTCCCCCAGACTCCAGTCTTGGCCTGTGAACCCCCAAGCTGGGCCAAGATCGGCCTTCCCCCTCTCGGTATCCTAGTGGGAGTAGCAGAGCTGACTGATCCACTCACAGACCACAAACGCTGGCTGGAGTGACGACTCCAGCACCAGGCAACGTGCAAGGGCAGCTCCTGGGGGAAGGACTCAGTGACCCAAAAAGCAGGTGGTCTTGGCCCCATGTCACAGAGGAGACACATGGAGAGTCGGGGAGGTCAGCCCGTCAGCCCAGGCTGCTGTACAGAGCAGGGTTTGTGTGCACACAGCCGCACCGTCCAGTAGACACAGTTCCTTTAGTTTGGGCCCGTGGCCCATTCTCTGGGTCAGTGCAGGGCCTGTGTCGTGAGTGCTCTGCTCTGTGCCCAGCAGTCCATGCGGTGAGCGTGTGCGTTCCCTGAAGCCCCCAGAGGGCTCATAGGAGCCCTGCTTTCCCCGCACCCCAGGGGGTACTCTTCTTTCTCTCTGCCCCTACTCATGGTCCTCACCCTCAGGCAAGGTTTGTGGGATTCCTTGAAGCGTTTTCTGGAAATACAAACCACTCAGGGGCACACATGCAGGTAGCTTTGACTGCCTCTGGCCCATGTGTGCTATATCTCCAGCAAGGGTTTTTTTTTTTTTTTTTTTTTTTTTTTTTGACAGGCAGAGTGGACAGTGAGAGAGAGAGAGACAGAGAGAAAGGTCTTCCTTTGCCGTTGGTTCACCCTCCAATGGCCGCCGCGGTTGGTGCGCTGCGGCTGGCGCATCGCGCCGATCCGAAGCTGGGAGCCAGGTGCTTCTCCTGGTCTCCCATGAGGGTGCAGGGCCCAAGCACTTGGGCCATCCTCCACTGCACTTCCGGGCCATAGCAGAGAGCTGGCCTGGAAGAGGGGCAACCAGGACAGAACCCAGTGCCCCAACCGGGACCAGAACCCGGTGTGCAGGTGCCACAGGCAGAGGATTAGCCTAGTGAGCCGCGGCGCCGGCCTCCAGCAAGGGTTTTGCTTTAGAGAAGTCTTCCATCCACTGGTTCACTCCCCAAATGGCTGCAATGGCCGGAGCTGCACTGATCCAAAGCCAGCAGCCAGGAACTTCTTCTGGGCCTCCTTCACAGGCACAGAGCCCCAAGCACTTGGACCATCTTCCACTGCTTTCCCAGGCCATAGCAGAGAGCAGGATAGGAAGTAGAGCAGCCGGGACTTGAACTGGCACCCACACGTGATGCCGGCACTGCAGGCGGTGGCTTTACCCACTACACCACAGCACTGGCACCGAGAACCTCCTGGTTCTAAGCCAGCTGGAGGTCAAGGGCACAGCAGGCCACAGACAGGACTACGTCCTTCGGCTTTGTTCTGTCCCATCCACGCTGATGTCACTGCCGCAGTCCGCAGCTGGCATCAGCAGAGCTGAAGCCGTCTGTCACAACTCCCCCACCGCGAACTCGCTCACGGAACGTGGTCCTGCCACCGTAGCTGTGCATCTCAGTTTGGGATTATGGCTGTCAGTGCGGGTGGCTTTCTGTGCCCACCACGGCCTCCTCTAAGTGTTAACGTGGTCTTCCCAGTGAGTCCATAGCTGTATTTGCCCAGGAGAAGCCTGAGGAGGAAGTGGGCTCTGCATTCCCAGATATGTGGTTGGGGGTGGGGGCTCCCAGCTGACCTGAAGCTGTGCTGAGATCATCAGGCCAGGCCAGGTGTGGCAGGTGCACAGAGGAGAGCTGTCCACTGCCAGGATTGGCCTCTCTCAGGAGCCATGGAGTCACCTAGAAGGAGCTGAGGGTGCAGGTGCTGGGAACCAGCGGGCCTCCCAGCAGCAGGGCTGGGGTCACACTGGGTGTGACCTGCTCCAGATCTCCAGAAGCTTCTGTGGCTCCAGGAGGTCCGCATCCCCCTGTGGTCCAGCCTGAAGGAAGGCGGGCTGCAGCAGAGGGGCCGCGGTGCCACGAGCCCTGACCTGCACAGCACAGATGGGGCAGTCCCGGGCTGCTGGGGGCTCTGGGTGCCTTAGGGGTGATGGGGTGGAGCAGGAACAATCTCACTCACTTTTCAACAGGCAGCTGTGGCCTGGCAAACCTCAGGTACCTGACAAGTGCCTTCCCAGGATTCCTGACTGTGGGGGTGGCCGTCCAGGCTCCTGGCTCTCCCCAGAGCAAATTTCCAGAGAGGCCTCTGCTGTCCCTGCCTGTCTTCACGGCACAAGCTCGCTGCTGGATTGGCAAATCTCCAGGCGCAAACCACAGACACCAGAGCAGCTGGTGCTGCCTGCTGAGTCAGAGCCTCCGCGCTGGCCAGCGCTGTGCCTGCCCGGCCCAGGCGTCCCCAGGTGCACCTCTCACCTGTGCACTCATGGAACTCACACCCTCCCTTCCCTCTCCACAGGAACTTCCTGTTTTTTTTTCCTGAATGCAGAATGGGAGATCAGACCTGGGGAGGCCACAGGGCTGCTGAGTTGAATTTTCTGATTCCATTCTTTGTCTCTGGGATGGAGAGGGTGCTGAGCCTTGCGGGAAGGGCTCCCCACACCCCCAGGCTGAAAAGCCCAGGAGCAGAGCCCCCTGGGGCTCCTGGGACCCTTCCTCCTCTACACGCAGGGCTTGTGAGTTGCCATTCCGCAGCTGGAGGCCCCCAGCCCAGCTGCGATGTCTGAGGATTCCCTGGGGGAGCGTGGCTGGGGGGTCAGGTGCCGCATTCAGTGGGGGTGGAGCCACCAAACTGAGCCTGATCCCAGCTAGCTGGTGAAGGGCCTGCCGGGGCCATGGGTGCCAAGGCACTGGGGATGACACCTGGGTTTGGGCGCAGTTGCTGGTGACCTGCAGGGCCTGTCCCCAGAGCCCACACCGTCCCTGGGCGCCTGAGCCAGGGAGGGGCACACAGCGGGCTCTGGAGCAGGGAGGCCCAATCTCGCGGGTCCCCAGTGACCAACCTCGCGGGTCCCAGTGACCAATCTCGCGGGTCCCCAGTGACCAATCTCGCGGGTCCCCAGTGACCAACCTCATGGGTCCCCAGTGACCAACCTCGCAGGTCCCCAGTGACCAATCTCACGGGTCCCCAGTGACGCCAGGAACTCAGCAGCTCTGAGGCTGAGCCCTGCCCTGCATTTGCATCACCAAGGGCAGCAGCAGGGGGCTGTGAGAGCTGGAGGTCAAGTCAGGCTCTTGGTGGCTCTGGGCCTTGGGCTGGGCCTTGCTGTGGCCCAGCCCCTCCCGAAGGCAGAGAGAACCGCAGCCCCGCCTCTGGGCAGAGGCTGGCCCACAGCCTGCGGGAGGCACTGAGCTCTCCTTGGGCTCCGTCAGGGCCTGTCCAGCTGCAGCGGAATGATGCAGGGGCCCGGCCACCGGGCCTGAACCCGGGAAGGTCAGGCCGCGGCCCGAGGCTTGGTCCTGCCCACCCGAGCAGCAGCTCCATCCCAGTGCCCTCCTGGGCGTCCTCCCTGGGCTCCAGCTGCCCTGCTGTGGAGAGGCCTGCGCCACACTTCCCGAGAGGGGCCCAGCACAAGCGGAGACGCAGGGCCCTTTGCCAGAAAGTCAGGGAAGACCCCAAGGCACAAAACTGTTTCCTCTGGGGCTGGCACCATGGCATAGCGGGTAAAACCACAGCCTGCAATGCGGGCACCCCATATGGGCACCAGTTCAAGTCCCAGCTGCTGCACTTCCGATCCAGCTCTCTGCTATGGCCTGGGAAAGCAGTAGAAGATGGCCCAAGCCCTTGGGCCCCTGCACCCGCATGGGAGACCCAGAAGCTCCTTGCCCCTGCCTGGCTCTGGATCAGCTCAGTTCCTGCCGTTGCAGCCATCTGGGGAGTGAACCAGCGGATAGAAGACCTCTCTCTCTGCCTCTGCCTCTCTGTAACTCTGCCTTTCAAATAAAAAGTTAAAATTAAAAAAAAAAAACTGTTTCCTTTATTCATGGTCTTTCCCCCAGCTGGGGGAAATGTTTATTTATTTATTTAAAAGACAGAGTTACAGAGAGAGAGGGAGGGAAAAATGGAGGGTGGAGGAGAGAGAGAAAGAGATTTTCCATCTCATCCACGGTTCACTCCCCAAATGGCTGCAATGACCAGGGCTGGGCCAGGCTGAATCTAGGAGCCAGGAACTCCATCTGGGTCTCTCACAAATGTGGCAAGGATCCAAGCTCTTTGGCCGCCTTCTGCTGTTTTCCTAGGAGCATTGGATCGTGATGAGCAATTCCCAATACTTTCCCAGGAGCAGCTGGGACTTGAACTGGCGCTCAGATGAGATGCTGGTGTTGCAGGCGGTGGGCAGCTCCACCTGCTGCGCCACAGTGCTGCCCCACCATGGTGTTTGCTTTTGCCCTGTCCATGGTCATTCTGAATAAAGAACATCTTTAAACTTTCAGTCTTGGCATGAGGTTAGCATTCATCTTTTTACCGTGCGCTGCCAGGCTTAGATGCAACTGTATGAAAATTTCATTTCTATGTGGGATTACCCAAATGACACAATTTGTACTTTATACAGAACCACAGAAGCACTGCAGAGAACTAACCTGGTCACTCCTGTTCACTTGCTGGCACAGGTGTGCTCTGCCGACAGATCAGCCAGCAAGACCGTGATGCAACAGGACCTGTAGGCATTTTCCTTCCATGCCATCCTTCCCAGGCTTATGCGGCCACCACCTGTCCCAGCAAACGTCAATCAGCAGATACCTCAGCAAAGAACCGAAACCCATGGTCTCTTCACTCGGTGGTGGGAGGTTGAGTCTTGAGGGTCAGTCGAGTACTGCGTTGGGGAGGGGTTTGAGTGTGTGCATGTGTGCACACGCATGTGTGTGTGTGTGTATGTGCTTGCCCCCATCCGAGTACAGAGTTGGAACAGGAGGAGTGATCTGAGTGGGTGCTGGTTAAAGCCACTTTGCCACAAAATGCACACTGCACAGGCCTGCTGGCCAGGGACGCGGCTGTATGTGACAGGGCTGCAGCTGGCGAGACCCGCCTGGCACCTCAGCGTCGCCCCTGCTGTGTGTGCGCAAGTGTGTGGGGTGCAGCTGAGCACAGAGTGGCAGGGGGGCTCCGCGGTTCTGGGAGGCTGTGGGCACGCTTGCCAGGCAGTGTCCTGGGAGAGGAGTGGGAGCTCTCTCAGCAGGTGGGGCACAGGTGAGGAGTCCCATTATGTCCCTGGCAGAGGACAAAACACAGCATCTGTGGGTTCCAGAGGCTACGGTGGCTGTGAGACGGCTGGCCAGAACCGCCGCCAATCCACACAGAAACCGGGCCCAATGTTTATCATCTCACACTCATTGCAAAAACCCCGAGAAGTGACCTGGCAGATCTCACTGTGGTTATTACACAGGAAAAAGAGGGAAGAAACCCAGCTGCAAATCAGCCCTGGGCGCCTCTCCTGCTGGGCTCCTGTGTGGCCGGCTCCGGGTTCGGGGCCTCAGTCCCTTCTTCTGCACATTGTTCTGCTCCGTGCAGCTCCAGCTGACGAGCATACACAGAAGGGTGACGCTCGGAACACCGAGCCGCTTTGGGCTGAGTTAGAGTGAGGACACAGCACCCGCTCTGCGGGCTGGATGCCTTCAGAGTAGCTCTGAGGGGGCACCCAGCCTGGAGCCCTGTGCCAGGAGGGAAGCAGAGGCCAGGCCAATGACCTCGGTCTCCCCTCGAGGGACTGGAAAGAGCAAAGGCAAATGAAGCCCAAGCTAAACAGATGAAAGCATGGAGAGCAGGGCAGAAATAAATGAAGTAAAAACAGAGGACTACGGAAACCATCAGCAAACTCAACACTGGTTCTTAGAGACAACCAGCGAGGTGGCCAACTGCTGAGCGGACTGATCAGAGAAAAAAGAGACAGATGATTCGGATTGTTGATGAACACTAAGAATGAGAGTGATGACACAACTACAGATTCTACAGATTTTATCAAAATTTTAAAAATCCTCTCCACTGAAAACCCTGGAAGATGAAGAGAGCGTCCACAGACGGAGAAGACATTGGCAATGGGCACATCTGATAGATGATTTGCATAACATTTATTATATAATACAATATGCATATTTATATGATACTTCTCTGTATACATGTAACACATTTCTCAAATCTCAACCATACATGAAAAAGAAAACCACGGGAGAACGAGCAAAGGACTTGAGGAGATATTTCACAAAAGAGGGGGCATGGATTCATTCTGTGGCATGAGGGTGATGCGAGCTAAGGACACACAGAGGTGCCGTGCCTCTCGGGGCAGCGAAAATCAGCGAGCCCGGCGCACTGAGGGTTGGAAAGGGGATGGAGACCCAGGCACTGCACCCACCTGTCCTGGGACTACTCGGAGGACGGTTTGGAAGTCACTTACATGTGAAGAGTGTGCCTTCGTATGTTCCAGCCACTCCTCTCCCGGGTACTTGCCTAAGCAATGACAGCACCTGTCTCTACTAAGACGCCCAGACGGGAGCTCTCAGCAGTCTTATTTACAACAGACCCACGGTGGAAGCAACCCAAGAGTGCGATAGGTAAGTGGAGAAACTAATTAGAGGACATCCATGCAGTGGACTACTGCTTGTCAGTCCAAGAATTAACTCAGAGTATTGGGGAGGGAAGCCAGACCCTGCACGTGCTCACACTGGACGGTGTGGGGCTCTGGGAGGCGCGGGTTATCCGTGCTGGCAGAGCAGATGAGCAGTGGCCAGCCTGGAGGAGAGGCGCGGGTGGTTCTCTCGAGCCGTGGCAGGACTATGTGTGTCAGAATGCAGCAGTGCCCCCAGGGAACACAGCAGCTCGTTCCATGTCGACCCCGCTTCAGCAACACTGTTTAAGAGACACGGTGCACTGAGGCAAACATACCCGGAGCACAGACCCCGTGGCCAGCCTTCCATCCCTGAGCACGCAGAACCTGGGGGCGGGGGAACACCTGCCACTTCTGAGGCCGCGGTTCCTCCCACGGAGCCACGACACGGCCAGTGGGCGAGCTTGCAGGAGGCCCTGTCTAACCAGGCAGGCGCCTCCGTTCCTCCGGCTTCCCGTCGCGGCCCCGGAGTCAGGACCAAGGGGCCCCTGTGAGGGCCCGAGACTCTGGCTAACTGTAAGCATTAGGCGTAAACCACCTCGGAAACATCTACTGTTCACCGTGTGCTCACCGCCCTGGAGCTCAGCTTCCGTCCCTGGTCCCTGACCTGCGGCGGGCATTTGGGCCACACTTGATTCTTCTTGCACAAGACAACTCCAGAAAGTCCGTGGAAAATGGAAGTCAGAGATGACGTGCACCATCGTGAACTGTTTGAAAGTCTCCTGAGAATCCGCTGCCTCGTGTCTCCCAGGCTGCCTCGTGCTCCAACTGCAAACAGACGGCTCTGGGGTCTGATCCTGGCCCGGCGTCCTCGGGTGCAAGGTGTGCGAGAACAACACGGGGGTGGAGGGAGAGGGGGGTAAGCAGCAGGCTCCTCGCTGGTTCTCAAATCCTGATGGGTTTAAAAATAGGGAAAAAGAGGACAGGTTCACGCCTTAGTGAGGGGGACGACAGGGCTCTGCGCAGGGCTGCAGCCAAGTCCCCACTGTGCAGAGACGAGCGGAGGGACACTCACTCCCAGCAAGGCCAGGGCCCAGCGCCAGCCCTGCGCCTGGCACCAGGCACACGTGGGAGGGGCGGGGGTGGAAGGAGCTGCGCGTGCCCCCGGGGCTGCCCCTGCCCGTGGCTGTCCGAGTGGCCCGCCGGGCACACGTGCTGGCCTGGCTGCGGGTGGAGGCGGGGGGACCCACGGGGAGGCTGGCAGCCTGGGCTCACACACGCAGGGGCAGAACCTCCTGGGTGTGTAGCCCGGTGTTTGGGATGAAGCCGTTGTCAGGCCTCACAGTGGTGCATTAGCTGGAGACCGTCACAGGGGAAGGCCCCGGGAGCCCCCCACTGCTCTCCGCTTGCCCTAGATGCGGCCCTCCCTCATCGGGGAAGGCCGTGGCTGGGGTGAAGGAGGAGGGGCAGGGGAGCGGGCCTGTGGCAGATCTGCCCCGTCAGGCAGAATACACCGCAGGTGGCACACTGACCGTGGGTGGTGCCGGTGCAGACACTGTTCTTAGGCCCTAACTCTCCATGCAACCTGTGTTCGTGCATCTCTTTGCAGGTTCGGTTGGGGTGCTGACCTGCAAGGATGTCACTGACTCAGAAATGTTGGGGTCCAGGCCCCTATGGAAACTGACACGCAGCCGGGAAAGCTGCCACGGGACAAGCAGGAGGGGCCGTGCAGGCCCTCGGTGCGCGCGGCACCCACCCCGGAGGTTAATCATCGCGTGCGTGTCACGGGTTCCCCGGGAATGATCCTCAGAGCTTGCCAACAGGTGGAGGGTGAGGACCGTGCTACTCTGCCTGCTCTTGTCGGCAACATTCATTGCTGCATTTTCTCTCCCCTGTGAGGTACGTGAATCAATGCTCACGGTTCTCCTCTTTGACACAGTGAATGACTTGACATTCCGTTAAATATTGATGTGCGATTATTCCTGGAGTAACTCGGTTATGGAACCCTTGTGAACAAGCAGCTATTCCAGAGAGACACATGGAGTGGCCGGGGTCGGAGGCGTTGCGAGCCTGCAGCTCTGTAGCCACAGTGGCTATCACCCGATCAGTGATACGAGCAGCGAGGGAGCAGGTGTTCGCCCGGGCTTGGAGCTGGGCCCAGTATTGTTTCACAGCCTTATCAGTGACCCGGGCGAGACCAAATGGAGAGCAGGCCTGTGCGTTTGCAGCAGACAGAGAGCTCCGCGGGACAAACGTGCAGTTCAAACAGACCTTGGCGGAGGCGGCTGCGCAACCCCGCAGCGTGGGGCCACGGCACTCCACAGGTGGAGGACAGCCTTGCGGAGCAGAGGGGGACAAGGGAGTGGGGCTGCTTGCTCCTCTTCAGCAGTCTGCCAGCCGATGGGCACCAAGGCCAGCACAGCAGCCCCACGGGACAGTGACCAGTGTGTGCTCTGGACCGAGGCGAGTGGGCTGGGTGAGGAGTGGGTCTCCTGCAGGGGGAGCGGAGCGAGTCAGGGTGATCACCCAACAGAGTGGCCCCCACAAAAACCCGTGATTGTGTCAATACCGTGGCAATGAACGCCAGACGAAACGAAAATACACAAATCGGTTCCGTTGGTCACTTGAAGTGAGTGCCAGTGGAGGCAGAAAGCAGACCAGGAACCTGGGAAACGCTGAGCCGAGTCAGCACGGGCAGTGCAGAAAAGCAAGAGCGGCGAGGAGGCCGCGTGAGAGCCAGGCCTGCCACAGGAGGCTGCAGTCTCCGCTCGGCCGGCTTCCCCTTGGAGAGTGAGGGAAACAGCAAGGAAGCAGCACACACAGCTGCCCCTGAATGAGAGGGGCCTGGGGAGGCCGGGAGCCCCTCTGTGCTCCAAACCGGGACAGAGCTCCGGCGTCCTGGAGCTCATCCTTAGAAAGCCCCCAGCGCAGGTGGCGAGCAGCAGGAAAGGGCCCGGCACAGCCAGCAGATGAGCCGCGCTAGCTGGGAGAGCAGGCAGGCTTGGCTCCAGCCGGGGCAGCACTCGGCAGGGGAACAATGGGTCCGGTGACCACACAGTGGCTGCCGAGGGTGGGGACAATCCCCCCTGAGTGGACAGCATCCCTTTGCCAGCCGGCAGAGCACACACGTGGGCTCACAGGATGGCGAGCTCCTTCCTGGAGGTCGTGGGCATGGTGGGGCTTCCTTGGGTCAGCACTGCCAGGACAGCCGGTGGCCAGGGCAGGGGTAAAAATTCTCAGCTTCCGACTGGCGGCACGGCAGCAGCCACGTGCTGTTCTCCCTCCTCCAGTTCCCGCCAGCACGCGGCCGGAGGGAGTGCAGTAGTGCAGGCCTGGCCGGACAAGCAGAGGGATCCCGAGTGTCCCGCAGCCACGGCGCTGGGCCCAGCGCGCTGGTGACGATGCAGACGGAGAGCCAGGCCCTTTCACTGCGGGGTGACAGCGACCAAGCGGCCCCCTTCTCCCTTTCCTGTGGCGGGCAGCGGACGGGCGAGCGTCACAGATGGCGCCTGGGGACCCCTCCGCCTGGCAGCTGCTGAGGGCCCGGGGGCCCCTGGGAGCGGGGACACTTATCTTTCTTTCTGAAATGCTGTCCTTCCCCGGCGCATCTTCCAGGGAGCACGGGAAAGTGAGCAGGGCCCATGCTGGTGTCCGTCCTCCTTGTCGCAAGTTCGCCCGTTTGGCTGTGCGCGTGCCAGCCTTCCGCGTCTTGGAAAGTGCAGCTGCTGTCGAGGAGAGTCCGTAGAAAAGCACAACCTCACCTGGAGGGATTTTCTTTAAAGACAGGCATCCTGAAGCAGTGGCCCGGCTGGGGGTCCCTGGGGGCCTGCGGCAGGTGGGTGGGTGGGTGGGGGTGCTTCACAGACCCTCGGGGCTGCGAGTTGGCTGTAGGAGAAAGATGAATAAAATGTCAAGCTCAGGGCCAACACTGTGGCGCAGCAGGAAAAGCCGCCGCCTGCAACGTCGGCATCCCACACGGGTGCCGGCTTGAGTCCCGGCCGCTCCACTTCCCATCCAGCTCTCTGCTGTGGTCTGGGAAAAGCAGCAGCAGATGGCACAAGTGCTTGGGCACCTGCACCCACTTGGGAAACCTGGAGGAAGCTCCTGGCTCCGGATCAGCTCAGCTCCGGCCGTTGTGGCCATCTGGGGAGTGAACCAGCAGATGGAAAACCTCACTCTTCCTTTCTCTCCCTCTCTGTCTGTAACTCTGACTTTCAAATAAATAAATAAATCTTTAAAAAAAAATGCTGGCCTTGGCGCCACCCTCAGGATGGCACAGATTGCGCACACTGATGGTTGTGCTGGTAAGTAAGGAACAAGAAATAAAAACGCAGAACATATGGGGTGGCACTGGCACAGGGAGGAAGTCGCCACTCGGGATGCCTGAGTCTCCCTTCCAAGTGCCTGGCGCGAGTCCTGGCTCCTCGGCTTCCAAGCCAGCTCGCTGCTGAAAAGCACCCAGGTATCTGGGTTCCCGACACCCGCGTGGGAGACCTGGATGGAGTTCAGCTCCTGGGCTGGGTGTGGCCCAGCCCTGGTCTAGTGGGCATGGTGGAGGTGTTGAGAAGAGAAACGAGATTCTAACAGAACCTGAAACACGTGCTCTCTTTTTCCTCCTTTACACGAGTGTCTTGCTGGGAGAATAGACGGTAAAGACAGGCAGAGGCCGACAGACCAATGTGTCTGCCTCCATCCTGCTCCCCGGCCCCTCCCAGCAGGCAGGAAGCCCTGCCACCCCAGGCCTCACCCCTTCTGGAGCAGTTCTGTTAATGAGCAGTGGGCGATGGGCTTGCTGCTGGGGTGGGGGGTTTGCCAGCTTCTTGGGTGTGCAGGTGGAGCCCACCTACTGTTCACACCGCTCCATCGCTGAGTTTTAAACACAATTTTGCTTCCCCACATGCATTTGCGATTGGGTGGGGAGCTCTCTGCCTCCCTGTGGTTAGGGAACTAGGGAAAAAAGAGGCCTTGATCTCCGGCTGTCCGCCCACGGAAAGAGGAAGTAAGTGCCCTTCCTCTTCCTCCTGTGCAGTTTGGGTTCATTTCCAAAGAGAAGGGGACTGGGTCTGGCTGGCTGGCTGCAGTTTCAAGCTGGCCAGCGGTTTGCATGTCTGAAACATAAAGTGTTCCCGGCCGTGGCTTCCTGCTCACCCCCGCTGCTGGGCCGCAGTCCCTGGTCTCGACCGCCCTGTGGGATTGAAGCCGACCTGGGGGCGGGCGTCCGGCCTCATCCTCTAGCTCAGCGTTGGGTTCAGCTTCCGGCTCTGGGTCCTGGTTCCGGCTTCTTGCAGCTGCACAGCCTGGGAGGCCGCAGCTCAGGGCTCAGGGATTGGGTTCCTGCCAGCCATATGGGAGACGTGGACGGAGTTCCGGGCACCCAGCTGCTGCCCAGCCCAGCCCTGGCCCTTTCAGGAGTTGGGAAGTGAACCAGCAGAGGGGAGTCTCTCCATCTGCCTCTTTAAGTCTGTCTCTCAAATAATTGTTTCAAAATTAAGAATAAAATGAAGTGGCCTCAGGCTAGTGGTCTCCAAGCCAGAGATTCACAGAACCCGAGCCCCTGTGCTTGGCCCTGCGCTGCTGGGACACCCGGCGTGGTCTGTCCGCGGCAGGGCTGCCTATGTTTCCAGTCTGAGCCGTGGCAGAGCCGTGCAAATGAGAGGCCCAGGCGGCCTCGGGAGTTGAGTGCAGCCCTGGCAGGGGATTCGTACGGGATCCCGGGTGTCAGTTTGCTCTGGCGCCCTTCCCATATGGAAGCTTCGGCCACGCAGGGCCTTGGCAGCCATGCCTGGTTCCGTCAGCGACGCTCCCCAGCACGCAGCAGTCCACGGCAGGACCGCCGTGTCGGGGGACACTTGCCGTGTTTGGTGTCTTTGTGTTTAGGTCTTGCCTGATGCTGAGACACAGAGGAAAATGGAGATTGCAGGAGCAGGCCGGGCTGAAACCGCGAACAGAGCTAAGGGCACGCAGCAGGCAAACCCTGGGCTGGAGGTTAGAATTCCCCTGGGTGGACACAACCTGTAAGCACAGGGCGTGGGACCAAGGCCCCCCTTTGATGGGCCATTCAGCAGGGACGTGGGACCAAGGCCCCCCTTTGATGGGCCATTCAGCAGGGACGTGGGACCAAGGCCACCCTTTGATGGGCCATTCAGCAGGGACGTGGGACCAAGGCCACCCTTTGATGGGCCATTCAGCAGGGACGTGGGACCAAGGCCACCCTTTGATGGGCCATTCAGCAGGGACGAATTCTGGCGAATGCCTCCTGTACCTGTTAGGAAGTGGCACGGTGGGAGTGTATGCCCCCAGGAGAGAGCTGATGGACAGCTGAGGGAGGCGGAGCAGGAACCCCAGGGTGGTTCTCGGGAGAGCGTCCTGGTGCCGGGGAACCCTGTGCAGGGCTGAGCTCTCCTGGGTGTGAAGGCTCCGGTTTCAGGCTCATCTCTCATGGGTCCTGGGTGGAAGTCACCCGAGAAGGCGTCGTGTCTAATTCCTGTCCCACGTGCTACAGTTTTGAGGATTCCAGAGCTGTGGACCCCAAGGACACAGAGCTAGTGAGAGCTGGATTGAGCTGGAGATGGTGGGCAGTCACCAGGCGCTGGAGAGGCAAGGCGCTCCTGAGAACCGGACACATGAGCCGGGCGAGCCCAGGGTCAGCAGAGGTCATCCTTAAGGATGCACCCGTCTAAGTGTGCAAGTCTCAGGACTGCCAATGCCTGCACACAGGGGCCACAGAAGCGACCTGCAGGTCCTGAGAGCCCAGGACAAGGCCCGGACTGGGCAGGTTTCTCCACTGGGCAGAATCCTCACCAGCAGGTTCAAGGCCCCCAGCCAGATGCAGACCTCGGCTGTGCCCACTCCTCTGCATTTTTCTGTTGTGACTTATTTTCCAGCAGACATAAACATACTTCCTGTTCAGCCTGAGTGATGCCACTCCTTGATATTGGCACGTCTTGTCCCAACTTACGAAGCTGAAGTCTGGTTTCCTCGTGGCTCTCTAGTGAATTTGGTGATTTCTTACAGACATCAGCACTGGGCTCAGGCACACCAGAAAACCTCCCCCGAGAGGCAGGTGATGACCCTGAGATGTCCGACTGCCTGCCCACAGAGGTGGAAGACCTGGAGCGCTGGGCATGGCTGGCCGGCCCTGTCCTGCCCAGCCTGGCCGCCCTGTCCCGTCCAGCCTGGCACCCCGTCCCGTCCAGCCCCATTTGCACTACCGGGCAGTGCCAGAGGTGGCGCTCTGACTCTGCATCCTTCCTTCTGCAGGCAGCCCTCAGCAGTCCCAGGTGCTCTTCTACTGAGCCTGCGGTGGCCCACGTGGGGCGGCAGCCGCCATGGGATGAGCTTGTTCCCCTGAGAGTCCTCAGAGAAGAGAACTGTTGGCCGGCGCCACCTCCCTGCGGCATTGGACCCTGGTCCTCCCGAGCTGACCCGTAGGTGTGGTTGCTGGAGCTCGAGGGGCCTTTGCCCTGACAACGCAGAGCCCGCCGGGGGCGCTGTGCAGACAGAGCAGCACGTGTGGGGAAGCCGACGCTGGGTCGGTTCCAGCTGTGCCGTCCTGAATGACCGTTTTCTGTGCCAGGCTGCAGCTGGCCCCTGGCGAGGGCTTGCTGCCCAAGTTTCCACACCTCCCCGGCCGGGCAGGTTTCGCCCCTGAGGGGCTCGGACAAAGGCTGCCTTTATCCGTCACCTACGGCGGTTTCAGTTTACAGTTCATTTTGATCGTGCCATTTTTGGGCGAAAATCCAGGATTTCCTCATTGAATTAAGACTTGGTTTACAAGGTGTCCCAAGTGTATCAGATTTATAAAATTTGAAACAAGTTGTATCTGAACTACAAATATGAGCCTCCATTGCGCCACAAAGGATGTAGTCCTTAGAAAAATAGAGGGGCGCGGGGAGGGCTGGGAGCAGGAGAGCAGGTGCACTTTGTCCTTGGTCCCACTTGAGTCTACAGCAGCGTCTGCCCCTCGCCACGCTGCTCCCCGGGGTTATCCCAGACCAGCGTCCCCTTGTTAACTCCGTGTTACCCTCCTGGGCAGGCATCGAGCGCTCTGTGTTCCCGACGCTTTCGTCCTGGGAGGCGGGGCCCTGGCCTGGGAGCTTTCACCATTTGTTTGTCTCTGGGGTCTCTTTAACACTTACCTCCGCTCCCCACCAGGATCGGGGCTTCACACCAGAGGCTGCGCCGCCTAAGCAGCTCTTTCCTTTTCCTCTCACTTTGGTCGAGGGCACCGTTCTTGGAAATGGGCCGCCTCCGGCATGCTTGGAAATGTGTGTGCCGTGTTGTCCCCTGGGGCTCAGGGGACGGACACGGGGCGTCCTCCGTGCCCTGGAAGGCCCCGGCCCTGGGCTGTCTGCACCCGGGGCTGCTTCTGCTGGCTGCTGCCCAGAGGCCGCAGGTGGAGCCGCTCGTCCTCTGTATTGCTCCGCAGAAACCCGCTGGCAGGATTCGTTGGGATTCGTTCATGTCGGCGATTCTGGACTCACGTTGGGTTGACTCCAGTCTGGGCTGTTGTGAGTGGAGTTTCCACACCCATTCTAGTGCAGGTGAGCATTCGAGGCACAGTTGCTGCATCCCAGAGCAGGCCCGTGTTCAGCTTTAGAAGTGACCGACAGTTCCTGCGGGGGTGCCTATCTCCAGCTGGGCTGCTTGATCCAGCGTCTCGCCGACACTCGCGGTTGTCAGTTTTCCCAGTTTAGCCACTCCAGCGTGTTTGAGGGGAAGTGCCCCTCCCCAGTGCCTCCGGCTCAGCCTAACGGAATGAGGGACGTGGCGATGTCCGCATCTCGCAAGTTCAGTTCACGTGCATCATTGTCCTTGATCTGATCCGTGCTGGACTTACAGCACGCGCTGAGCTGAGACAGCGCTGTCACGGTAGGGCAGAGCCGCCAGGCCGCGCCAGGCCAGCACCTCCAGCCCAGGAAGGGAGCTTCCTTCCTCCGGTCGGCAGTCTTGACACGTGGTCTCTGGACACTGGCGTGTGTGTCTGTGTCTCCTCCTCTCCTCAAAGCCCACCAAAGTCCCCTCTGTTCTACTGAACTTCCTGATAGGAAACAAACCCGGGAATGCAGCGAGCTTGTGGGCTGTGTTTAAATTCCTGGTGACCTTCATCTCCCCCTGCCATCAGACTGGTGAGTTTGTGCGGCGCATGGCCTCCCTGGCCCACACTGACTCCGCTGGTGGGCGCAGCCTCGGGTTCCTCTTTCGCGGCAGGCTCCCAACTCTGAAACCTGCATGTGCAGCCCAGACCCAGGGGCGGCTCTGACCATGCATCTGGGGCACACAGTGCTTTTCCCCACAGCACTGATGTGGGTACAGCTGTCGCCACGTTGCTGCCGTTACCTGTGCTCAAGTGTTCTCTGAAAACACTCAGCGGGAAATCCCACGAATTGGCAAGGTGACCTTGAATACGGGGTAGCACAGCAAGTCCACTTTACTGGTGGTCATTGCGGCTAAACTTGGACTGTGCCTAACTTTCAACTCAAACTCCACCCCCGGTGTGCGGGCCTGGGACTCTCTGAGGTGGCAGGCGGCCCCTGGGGTCTCGGAAGGCGTCTCCCAGGGATAAGGGTGTCACTCGGGGCTTCCCGAGCTTGTGCCACGCTGGACAAAAGGACACTGGGTGCTTTCGTCAAAGCTGTGGCGTGGAAT
Organism: Lepus europaeus; assembly: GCF_033115175.1. Classification (NCBI taxonomy): domain Eukaryota; kingdom Metazoa; phylum Chordata; class Mammalia; order Lagomorpha; family Leporidae; genus Lepus; species Lepus europaeus. The sequence goes on from NC_084846.1 coordinate 67,076,503, forward strand.
TGGGCCTGGACCTGGGGCAGCTGTGCAGTCCGAGAGACGCCAGTTGGGCCACGGAGGAGAGCAGGGGTGAGGGCTCCGGGCGCCCTCCGGGGGGGCTGTGGGACGAGGCTCCGCGGGCTTCTCAGTTCCCGTGATTCCTGCAGGGGGGTGCTTCCAAGGCTTCATGGATGAGGGGAGTGGAAACATTTATTCTGGTACAAAAATTGTGAAAGATTTTTTCCTAGGCTGTGTTTACTAGAACTCTGTGAAGTGCACCGTGGGCTCCTGGACCTGACCCTGCGCCGCGTGAAGAGCGGGGGATTTGCTGCACTCTGCACCTCTTGCTCCCTTTGACTTTCCTATTGATTGTTTGCGAAGCAGAGACAGACAGAGCCCTCAGCCACTGAGTCACCCCTGAATGCCCACAAAGGCTGCGAGCCTGGAACTCAACCCAGGTCTCCTATGTGGTGGCAGGGACCCTGTTAGAGGCAGCACCTATGTGCAGTAGCAGGAGATTGGACTTGGGAGACCACAACCGGTCCCAGGCACTGTGACGGGAGATGCAGGCATCGTAACTGCTCCGTCAGACCCCTGGGCCTGTACCTCTGCCTGGGCCCACACGTACAGGGCTCTGTGTGTATTTTCACGCACACATCGAAGACGTCTTTCCCAGGGCACAGGGCAGGTGCAGGTTTCTGATTCTTCCAGGAGAAGCTGACCGACAGCAGTTCTCTGTCTTCTGTGACACCCGGCACTCCCAGTTACCCCAGGAGCCCTGGAAGCCCTCGCGTGGGAAGCGAGTAGATCAATCCTTATCCCAGCCTTCGCACAGGGTCGTGAATTCCGCTAAGATGTTCTTGCCCTCCGCTGTTGTGGCTGTGTGCCCGCCGCCCGCGTGTGCCCAGCCAGGGACCCGCAGGCCCGAAGGAGCAGTCACCGTGCCGTCTCCCCCTGCTGTGGCGATGAGAGAGGGGCTGCGTCCCTGTCCCCTCATTCTGGAGGTAGGTGTAGGCGTGGGGGTCCTGAAGTGTCCCAGGGAGATGGCACATGGTGGGGCTCCGGGGTCTGCAGCAGAGGTGCTGTCTGCCCGGGACCCCCTGTCCTGGCAGACGCGCCCTGCCCTGCGTCTTGCACAGTCCCTTGTCTCGCACAGAAAGTCAGGCTGCAGTCGTGAGACTCCTCCCTCGGCCCCCCCTTTCCTCGCTGTGTCAAGCACCTGTCAGCTCACCCTCTCGTGGCCATGACCGCTGAGGCAGGAACTCCAAGGTCTCCTCGGCTCCTCTTGTCCTTCCCAGAGCACACAGGTGGCAGGGCCTTTGTCACGTCATGGCCTTGCTCTGCCTTCTCCCGAGGACACAGGCTGCCCTTGACCTTGTCCCCGTAGTACCTGCTGGTGTGCACGGCACCTCCTGCAGACGTGAGCGGGCACAGGGTGCCTGCCACGCGGGCAGTGAGTAAACAGAGGGCCTCACTCACGGAAGGGTGGCCTTCCCCACACCGTGCTCGTGCCAGCTTCCAGTTCCCCGTGTCCGCCGTGGCTGGACACAAGCATCACAGAATGAGACTGTAGGGGTGCCCATGGACCACGCCGCCCCGGGCTGCCAGGCTGGGATCCTCCGTGCGGTAACCTTCAGCTGTGTCGGGCTTGCTGTGAGTCCTCTTCTAACATGGCCGGACAGGAAAAAAACAACTTATATTCCCACCGGTGACGGTGGCTGCAAGCACGTACCCCCTGCAGCCTCTATGGGTCCCAAGCGGCGCTACTTATCCGAGGACGCAGACTGGTGGCAGGAACCCAGCGTGCCTGGGTCTCCCCTCTCAAGTGCTTTTATCCAAGTTCCTCGAGTCTCTGTGACCCAAACCAAGCTTCCCTGTCCCCCGCCCTGCGCTGCCCGTCAGGCCTGGCCTCTCCTCCCCCTGGTGGCCAAAGCTGAAACTCCTGCACTGCTGCCCGATGCTTGCGTGTGGGGCTCGGGCTCCCTGCTGCTGGCCGGGGACAGCGTCAGCTCTCCTGGCCTCTGGAGTTCCACCTCCAGCCCGGGCTGCTCCCCTGCCAGCTGCAAAGTGACCCCTCCAGCAGCCAGGCCGGTTGCGTCCCCTCCTCTGGGCTTCCCAGGACGTGTCCTGCACGGAGGATAAGAGCGCCCGCCTCACCCGGCTTCTCAGCCTGTGGAGTCTGGCCGGAGGCCGTCTCTGGCTTTCCTTTCCAGAACTCCAAGCCCTTCCTGTGCGCTGATGTGTGCAACTGTGGAACGACTGTCAGGGTGGCGGCGGGGCAAGGCGTCGCCAGTCCCTGTGAGACACACACGTCTGTTCCCCCCAACATCTGACCATCAGCAGACAGGCAGGCCTGGCTGCCCAGTGGCTCTGGCCTCTGCTCCCGCCACTCCTGCTGGGAGTGCCGCATCCCAGTGCCCCTTCTGGTCAGCCTGGGCTGTATCGCTGTCCTCTCTTCCAAGCACATCAAAGAGCTCCCAGACGGGACGTTTGTGTCTGCATTTCCTCGCCCTCCCTGCTTTGTTCCCCCTTGGGTCCACCACTGTGTGGACCAAGGGGCCCCCAGGCCCAGAGAGGAGTGGTTGCTGGAGCAACCAGGTCTCCCATGGCCATGGGCCATGTGCCCTCTGCTCGCCACAGATGGACATGCATTCTTCTTACATATTTATTGAAAAGGCAGACAGACAGACACACACACACACAGAGGTCTTCCATCCATTGGTCTATTCGCTGGATGGCTGCAATGGCCAGGGTTGGGCCAGGCTGCAGCCAGGAGCTAGGAACTCTATCTGGCTCTCCCACATAGGGCTGGGGTCCAAGCACTTGGGCCGTGGCTGCTGTTTTTGCAGGCACGCTAGCAGGGAGCTGGATGGACAGCGACACCTGACGCGGGCGCCCCCTGCTGTACCCAGCGCTTCCCCATCCCACCCATCTCCGCACCAGGGCAGCATTTTTGGGTGCGGATGGCATGGGGCAGAGTGTGGGGACTGGACCTCGAGGCTGCACCCCCCCAGCTCTGCCTCAGCTCTGCTGTACCTGAGCACTTGCGTGGTGGTCTGGGCTGCAGGGACACCTGCCCTCCCCACAGAGCTGAGGTGGGGAGAATGGGGGCCAGGCCAGGATGCGCAGTTTGGTCAAACCCTACGTCGAGGGGCACAAAGTCCGCCAGCCCAGGAGTGGAGTAGGGGGTGGCGTGGCAGCCAGGAGGGGAGGTGGGGCCCTGGCTGCAGGGGCGGATGGCGCTGGGGCCCACACCTGGCTGGCCGAGATGGCAGGGACTGGCTGGGCGGCAGAGGCTCTGCGGCATGACACCGAGACGGCTGTTGCTGGCTCAGGCGGCCTTGCCTTGGGGGTGCTCTGCCGGGCAGGGGTACCGAGCCCAAGGCCAGGGTTTCGGTGGCTGCAGAGGCCAGTGTGTGAGAGCCGCACTGTCCCACAGCAAGGCCTGGACACAGCATCCGGCTGGGACCGGTGCCCCTGCGTGGGGCTGCGAGGGGCAGGGGAGCCGGCAGCACAGCAGCGATCTTGTCAGAGCGTGGGCACCAGACACCAGGACCGGCACATTCCTCTGCCATAAGATGAGCAGTGCCTGGCAATGTGGCCACCGCCCAGGACTCCCCAGGGAACACAGTCTCCGGGGACCATGGGGAACCACCACCATCTAGTGGTCACTCCTGGGAACTGCAGGCTGCCCCCGCCTCGCCCAGGGAGCCTGGGTCCCCAGCAGCTGCCCCCAGCTTCCCAGATCAGCAGCCCCGGCCAGTGAGGAGAGATGCCCTTCCAGGCCCTGCCAAGATTGGGCTCCTTGCTGTGCCCTGGGCCAGGGAGAGGCTGGGCGAGCAGTGTTCCCCAGCCCCCACCCCCACCCCGTCATGGAGCCCCAGGAGTCTTAGGTGTGTAGACAGATAAGCCACACACACATAGGAAACCGAGTGGCTCGTGAGGAAGTCGAATCTGCGTAACCCGGCGACTGTGCTCACGTCTGCGTTCTGTGGCGACCGTGCCAACACAAATATCCTGAGTTTGGTCGGGGAGACATGCGCGCAGTTTTATTAATTAATGTGCTTACTTTGGTATTGGCAGGGGAAGGGTCAATGCAACCACGCCTGTTCGGGGAGTGTCCACGCCTGCCCCCACCCCAGCCCTGCCGTGCTCAGGGACGGCCACATAGCTGACAGTGGACCCCGGGCTGGTCCTGGCACTCTGGGTCTCTCCCACTTGTGGCCAGTGATGGTGTGAACCTCAGTAAGCTTCCCCCCTGCACAAACGTGGCTGTCTCAGGTGTTCTGTAGTGATGAGAAGCTGATCGACACTCACACTTTCTGGGGTGAGCCTGTTAGACACCCACTCCAAACAAGTTTTGTGTACCCGACGTGGTGCTATTGCCACGGTCGCTGTGCTGGATGGGAGGTCCCTGAGCCCTTCCTCCTGTCTCGCTGACTCTCGCTTCCTCTGCCCGAGGCTGTCCCAGGGCGCCCGTGCGCCTGTGCACCGACCCTGGCAGCCGCTGTTCTGTGGAGACGGGAAGGGTTTCTCCTCCTGTGCCCGGCTTACGTACCCTAGCACGGTGCACTCCAGATTCACTCCCCTGCCATTCTTTCAAAGCTGAGTGGCGCTTCGTTGTGGGTGTCTCACGCATTCTACTTGTCCACTTGTCTGCCCATGAGCATGGAGCTTGGTCCCGTATCTCTAACGCTGTAGTGAGCATGGTGCACGCGTCTCACTGAGATACGGGGTTCCTGTCCCTGGACGTCACCTGGCAGTGGCACTGCTGGGCGATGCGTACTCCTACTCCTAGCGCTTTACTTTCACTAGCGCTCGACCTCCTAGCCAGAGGGATCAGGCGAGAAAAGGAAGGGAAAGTCATCCAGAGGAAAGAGGTGCATTGTCTGTTCTCCGACCACACGGTTGTGTAGACAGAAAACCCTCAATGTGCCAACAGCCACTGCTGGGACGAACGAGTCAGGTGAAGCTGAAGGATACAGACTCAACACCCACACTCAGCAGCGTTTCTGTCCACTAATAATGAAGAGGCCAGGAAAGAAATCAAGGGAACCATCCCACGTGTGACAGCTACAAAAATAAATCAAATGCCTGGGAATAGACTTAAGAAAGAAGGTGAAACAATTATACACTGAAAACTGCAAAACACGGATGAAAGAGATTGATGCTGACATAAATAAATAAAACCTTACATTCCTGGATTGGGAAATGCGAAGTTGTCAAACTGTCTCAAGCCAAGGCAGTCTGCAGATTCAGTGCAATCTCTACCAAAACCTCAGCGACGTTGACATTTTCCCACCAAAATAAAATAAGAATCCTGAACTTCACATGGAACCATAAACGACTCTGAATAGATAAGCAATCTAGAGTGAAGAGAACAGAGCCGGCGGCATCTCACCGCCTGATTCCCAAACTTCCCGTGAAGCTACACTAACCAGAGCAGTGCCGTGCCGGCCTTCCAAAGACAGAGACCGACGGAACAGAAATGAACGCACACATTTCAGTCAACTGACTTCTGACAGATTCCAAGAAGGCACAGCGGGGAAAGTGTGTTTTCTTCAATAAATGGTGCTGGGAAAACTGGACACCCACGCGCATAAGAAGGAACTGGTGCCTCATCTCACAGCCCGCACAAAAGTCAGTTCAAGGGTGGGCGTTCGGCCTAGCAGTTAAGACGCCCATGTCCCACGTGGTCTCACTGGCTCCAGCTCCTGATTCCAGCTTCCTGCCAACAGGCACCCCGGCAGGCAGCAGGTGATGGCTGAAGTCATAGGCTCCTCTTATGCAGCAGAACACCTGGATTGCACTCCTAGGCCCTGGGGTTGGCCTTTGTGGGCATTTGGGGATAGAACCAGCTGATGGAAGTTCTCTCTCTTTGTTGTTCTCTCTGCCTCTCAAATAAATGAATTTTTATTAATCTACTCAAAATGGGTTAAATACTTACATAGAAGTGATTGTAAAACCACTTGAAGAGGGCCTGCACCGTGGCTCACTTGGTTACTCCTCTGCCTGCGGCACCGGCATCCCATATGGGCGCTGGGTTCTAGTCCTGGTTGCTCTTATTCCAGTCCAGCTCTCTGCTGTGGCCTGGGAGGGGAGAGGAGGATGGCCCAAGTGCTTGGGTCCCTGCACCCCATGGGAGACCAGGAGGAGGCACCTGGCTCCTGGCTTCGGATCAGCGTAGCTCCAGCCGTAGCGTCCATTTTGGGGGGTGAACCAACAGAAAGAAGACCTTTCTCTCTGTCGCTCTCTCTCTCACTGTCTATGACTTGACTTTATCTGTCCAAAACAAAAAACAAAAAACAAAACAAAACAAAACACAAAAAAACACTTGAAGAAAGCACTGGGAGAAAGCCCCTGACCAGTCCGAGAGAGGAGTTAAATAGACAGGTGGATTGCGTCCGTCTAAACCTGCATAGAAAGGGAGCAAGGGACGGTGTGAGGAGACCACATGGGAGAAGTTTCTGCAGACCCCGCACCTGGGAAGGGGCCAGTATACAAGAAACGCGACACATTAACAAGAAGACAATCCACTTAGAAATGGACAAAGGACCAGGCAAGGCGGTTCTCCAAAAAAGACATAGAAATCTCATTTAGAAATGAGCAAGAGCATTAAAGAAGGAGGTACCTCTCTCTGAAGGGAGGAGAGAACCTCCACTTTGATTATGGCCTTGTCTAAATAAGGTCGGAGTTTGTGAACTCAAAGGGCTTGGCAGCTCATGACAAGAGCCTCGGGTGATTACTGTTGTCATAAATTAGAGTGTCAGTTGTTAAATCAACAACAGGAGTCACTGTGCATTTACTCCCCATGTAGAATCTCTGTCCTTAATGTGTTATACCATGAGAATTAGTGGTACAACTAGCCTTCAAACAGGACTTTATACTTTGTGTGTCTGTGTGGGTGCAAACTGTTGAAATCTTTACTCAGTATAGAGTTGATCTTCTGTATATAAAGATAATTGAAAATGAGTCTTAATGAAGAATGGGTGTAGAGGGAGTAGGAGGTGGGATGGTTTGCAGGTGGGAAGGTGGTTATTGGGGGGAAGAACTGCTATAATCCAAAAGTTTACTTATGAAATTTATATTTATTAAACAAAAGTTTTCTATTAAAATAAATAAAAAATAAAAAACAGAAAGAAAACAGGCAAAGGACGAGGCAAGGCAGTTCTCCAGGGAAGACGTACAGGTGGCCGCCACATGGGTGAGAAGATTCGGCAGTCACCGTCGCCAGGGAGACGCCAAGGAAAACCACAGCGGGCCGCCACCTGGAGCCCGTGCGTGGAAGTGCGCCTGTTGGCAAGGCCGTGAGGTACTGCTGGCCTGGCGGGAACGGGAATTAGCAGGGCCGCCGTGGAAGGACCCGGCTTCCTCCAGACACCAGGACGCCTTTAAAGGTGGCCAAGCTCTCCCCCGGCGAGGAGTACGGATGGGCCCCTGCTGAAACCCGCCCCTCTCTCCTGGGTGAGCCGCGCCTCCGAGCACCAGGCCGAGATGTGATGGACACGAAGCCAGGGTGTTGCAGTGAGTCACCGCTGCTTCCAGAATTAGCTCTGAGCAACAACTGTGCAGTCCTGATTTCTAAGAACTTGGTGCCGTCTTATTTCCAAGAATGCACTATGAGCCAGGACGAAACACGAAGGGTATGCAGTGCTTCCCAGGGAACACGGCCTGCACACTCTGAACAGGACGCGGGGACATCAGGAACACGAGCCTCGGCCCAGCTCGGACGGGAACAGAACGTTCTGTAGAGTTTCTGCAAGCCGGACCAAAACAAGCCCCCGTGTGCTATTTCTGAAGGCTCCCCTCTCCCTTCTCTCTGGGGACCCTCCCTGCTGGGGCCATCCTGGCGTTTGCCGGCAGGCGTGGGCGTGCTGCGGGGGCACCTACGCTAACTGTTGCTACGCTTCCTGCTCTTAACTAATTCAATAAACAACGACATTACTATGGGGGAGGCTGTCATCACATGACGTTGACACCAGGGCCTCACACCCACCAGGAATCAGCTTTATCTCAGCGTCATTCGTCCAGGATTATGATCTGCCTGTAACCCAGGGTCCACAGGCTGGGGAGAGGGGACCACGCCCACCAAGCCAGGCCTTTCTCTGAGATCATCAAAGGCCTGGGACATTGGCGGCCTGTGCTGGTCCAGGGAGCTGCCTCAGCTGAGTAAGCTGGGCTCACCGCAGGGGTGGCTGGGAGGGAGGGAGCGAGCTGGGTTGCGTGGCCATGGGTGGGCCTGCGGAGCTGGGGGCCCGCAGAGGTGTGGGAGCAATGGGGGCTGCTTGCATTGCAGGAAACCCTCCCTCTGTGACTCAGAATCCTCCAGGTGGTTCTGCTTGGCTGTGGCTGTTAGCTGGCATCCATGACTCAAGATCGCACAGGCCTGCTGGGGTCTGCGTCCCCCCACGCTTAGCCCCAGATCCAGGTGTCGATGGTGTCTGGGAGTCACTGGGATGAGCTGCGGTCGTGACGCCGCTCACGGAGGAGCCTCCACAGCGTCAGGCAGTGCCCTCACCACGCGACGGCACAGCACGAGGCCATCCCCAGGTGCCGGCTCCTTGATCCCGACTTCTCGGCTTCCAGAGCACGAGTCAGACAAACACCTGTTCCGTACACACGAGCCACTTCAGGTGTTTTGTTTTAACAGAAAACAGGCTCAGACAAAGCTCCCAAGGGGCTCTGCAGCGTCGCAAGGCTTCTCCTTCGCCTGGGGAAGGTGGTGTCTGCATGGGAGGTGCAGGAGACTGCCGGGAGGAGACTGGCAAAGCAGACCTCACGGGCAGCTGGGATAGGCAGGGGCCACCAGGCGCAGGTGGCTGGGAGCCACAGTCAGGACGCCTCCGCGGACCGCCGGCAGCACCGACCCGGAAGTCCGCGTCCTTATCCCGCGACTGCACTCGCTGCTTCCCTAACCCCACCTTCCCTTTACGAACCCGGTAGCTGCTTGCTGGGAGGGCAGGAGCTCATCCTGGACCCAGAGGTTGCTCCTCCCCAAGGCTGCGGCTCCTGGAGTAGCCATTTCCCCTCCTGCGAGCTGTTCGTCCACCAGCGAGCAGCAGGGCCTGATGACTGCCCGCTAACGGTCTCTGAGAACCAGAACGGCTGCCAAGCGTTGCTGCTACTCAATGGCTGCCCCCGCAGCCCCGAACATCATCGCTTGTACACCCGAACCGCGGCGTGGGCGCAGGGCCCACGCTGTCGGCCACGTGAATCTCCCCTTCAGGTGGGTGTGACGGTCATGGGGAGGCTGCCAGGCCCCTCTCCGTCGCTGCTCACTGCCTTCGCTGCCTGCAGCTGCTCTGTGCTTCTGGTCCCCTCCTCTGCTGTCGGTGGGCTGCTGGTGTGGCCTTTTCTGGGCTCCCACGATGCGGCAAACTTCATAAAAAGAGAGAAGTGTCAGGAGCTGGCCCTCTGTGCCTTCCCCCAGTGTCTCCCCGCCTGCCGTGAGCCACTCTGCTGTGGTCTTGGGTGTGGAGCTCACGGCCCCCTCCGCAGCACAGACCCAGCTCTCCGTCCTCACATTCCGCTGGGGGTCCGGATCAGACCTGGAGGGGCAGGTGGAGGTGCGGGGAGCCAGCCGCCCTCTCCCCGGCAGGGCTCTCCCGTGGGCCCTGTTGCTACGGCCTGCGGACCCTGCCCTCAGACACAGGCTGTCCGGCCAGACTCAGAACAGGCGGCCTCAGGAGTCTCGGATTCATCATAGACGCCCTATCTAAATACAGGCGCTCGTGGGAACTTGGTGCTCCTCTGTAACCAAAGCTGCACTTTTATGAGCGTGGAAAACGCCGAACAAAGCTGGGCATCAGCGGCCAAGAGCAGTGCCTGCTGCCCCCTGGTGGTGGAACTCTGCACTGCTGACGCACAATGAGGACCGAGGTGACTATATTGTCTTCAGCCTTACAGAGGTGACCCTTCCTAGAAGCGCCAGAGCAACAGACAGCACACAACGCACAGATCTGGCCGTGTGCTTGTCGGTGAACACACGAGAGCCTCCTCGAGGTGCGAGCTCCAGCCGCGTGGTGCAACTTCTGGGTCCGGAGCAAAGCTAACCCAGGACCAAGCAGCTGCTGCTTGGGGTGGGGCAGGAATTTAGAGCAGGGATCAGGAGAGGAGGTTCTGGGTGATGACAGGGCCTTGGCTTACAGGCTGTGTTTCCTGGAACAGGATCCACGCTTCTCACTGTAAAAACAAACAGGGAGCCACCCCCAAGCGCTGGGCTCCTGCTAACGACGCATGCAAGCGAGCTGATGTTTGCGTCTCTGGGTTGCTGTGCCTCGGGGGGGTGGGGGGGTGGGGTGGGGGGGTGGGGCAGATGGAGCGAAAGCTTCACTACAGACGTACAGCCGCAGGTGTCTGCACATTCGCTGGGAAATGCTTTCAGCTCTCAAATGTCTGGAAAGTGTGGTGATGCGATGTCAGACGACAAATAGTCTGTGCTACACCTGGGCACCCCACACTTGCTTAGAACATTGGCTTTAGCAATGACTTTATAAAGTATTATAATTTTTAAGGATTTATTTATTTGAAAGTCAGAATGAAAGAGAGAGCATCTCAGGAAAGGGAGAGAGAGAGAGAGAGAGAGAGAGAGAGAGAATATCTTTCATCTGCTGGTTCACTGCCCAGATGGCCACAATGGCCAGTGCTGGGCGAGGCCAAAGCCAGGAGCAAGGAGTTTCATCTGGGTCTCCCATGTGGGTGGTGGGGCCCAAGCACTAGCAGGGAACTGGATCAGAAGTGGAGCAGCCAGGACTGGAACCGGCACCCACATGGGATGCCAGCGTCACAGGTGTGGCTTCACCTGCTACGCCACAACGCCGGCCCCAAGTCTCACAATTTTTAAAACAGGGTAGGAAACTGATTTCGGAATGTTTAGGAAGCTGAGTAAACCTAACAGCCCACGCACAGTGGGACGCACATTCACACCCATGGCGTCCAGCTCCAAGTTTAATTGCTTTTCCCGACAAGGCTCTGCCTTGTACCAACTGAAAAATAAAACATCAGCGAGCAGCGCTTCGCCTGGTGGTGAAGACGCCTGCATCCCTCATCGGAGCGCCGGGGTGAGATTCCGGCCCCAACACCTGACTCCAGCTTCCTGCCAGAGTAGATCCGGGGAGGCAGGGGTGCAGGCTCAAGCAACGTGGTTCCTGCCATGCACCTGGGAGACCTGGGTTGAGCTCCTGGCTCTGGGCTTTGGCCTGGCCTGACCTGCCTGTTGTGGGTATCTGGGAGCAGATATGGACTAGCTCTCTCTATGCCTTTGAATAAACAAAAATCAAACAAAACGTCCTTGGGTGCCCAGGGAGGTGAGGTGGGACCAACATGTCCCGCAGTGGAAAAGCGGCTCCAGGAGCCGGCGCTGGCTCAGGGGCAGGAGCTCCCTCTGGGAGAGCGGCTTTGTCCTGCAGCAGTGGGGGCCTGGTGGGAGTGCCAGAGCCTCTAGCCTCCCCTCCCTGCAGGCTCCACCTCGTGCCAGTGAATGGACCACTCACTGTGGCGCTTGATTTTACCTCCAACTCGTCCTGATGCACAGAGCTGCACGGATTCCCAGCGCTCAGGGTTTCCCTGCTGGCTTGAATCCCGCAGAGTTCACAAGTCTGTGCTTAGGTTCCCCGTGTCCTTCGCCACAGTCCCTCAGCGTGCCTGTTTCCACGCCACGGAGGACACTGCGGCCAGCAGGTGACCGACCGCGTTTCTGTGCCGCCGCCGCCTCGGTGCGTGTGCACGGTGAGGGATGCCCCGGAGCGTCCGAGCTTCGGGGAGCGTGACCGCCTGCCGCACCCTGCCTGCCCTCTGTTCACCGGCACCGCTCTCTGCAGGCCGGCCTCTGGTCTTGCTGGCATGGGGCTGGCGCCTCTCCCCTTGGTTACAACCACGTGATACCAGAAAATGCTTGTGCTTCCTGACGGCTCTGGTGTGCCCCCACTCTGGGTCCTCAGGACTTCGCCGCCCCGTCTCCTGGCCGTCCAGGCGGTCTGGGTCCAAGTGCCCTCGCTGGCACGGCCAGCGGCAGATGCTGCAGTGCAGGGCTCCGGCCGCTGGGAGGCGCTGCTGGACCACAGCCTGGGGAGGCGCCCTCACGGGAGGGAAGCCCGCAGGCTGCTTTTCCTCTGGTTTCCCTCGGACGCGAATCGTCCAGCAGCGACGCCTGAGGCCCTCGCTCCGGCCTCCACCGGAGGTGGCTGAGGGCGGCTCTACGGGAGCGGCCGGGCTCGTCCTGGGCGGCGGAGTGACCCCGGGAACCAGCGCCCGTTCCGCCTTGGTGGTCCTGCTGCGTCCACTAATTCCGGGGCCAGGAAGAGGGCGGGTGGGCTTGCGCACGGGCAGACGGACTGGCGGCACGCTGTCCACTGACGGCCGTGGAAGACCCAGCGCTCGGCGGGAGCGGGCGGCCCCGGGCCTGCTCTGAGTGGCCCGCAGCAGGGGAGGGCGGCACGGGGGTCTTGGGGAGAATCCACGAGCGAAGAGCACGCGGTGCGCGCCTCCGCGCCGAGCGCCGGGGCAGTGCCGCGCACCGCAGGCCAGCGCCACCCGCTTCCCTCTGCGGGCCACTTCCCAGGGGGGCGCGGGGAGACAGCCCCCACGCGCGGGAAGTCTCCCAGGGTGACGCGGGCAGACAGCCCCCACGCGCGGGAAGTCTCCCAGGGTGACGCGGGGAGACAGCCCCCACGCGCGGGAAGTCTCCCAGGGTGACGCGGGGAGACAGCCCCCACGCGCGGGAAGTTTTCCCAGGGTGACGTTGGGGAGACAGCCCCCACGCGCGGGAAGTCTCCCAGGGTGACGCGGGGAGAGACAGCCCCCACGCGCGGGAAGTTTCCCAGGGTGACGTGGGGAGACAGCCCCACGCGCGGGAAGTTTCCCAGGGTGACGCGGGCAGACAGCCCCCACGCGCGGGAAGTTTCCCAGGGGGACGCGGGCAGACAGCCCCCACGCGCGGGAAGTTTCCCAGGGTGATGCGGGGAGACAGCCCCCACGCGCGGGAAGTTTCCTAGGGTGACCTTCAGGGAGATAGCCCCCACGCGCGGGAAGTTTCCCAGGGTGACCGTCAGGGAGACAGCCCCCACGCGCGGGAAGTTTCCCAGGGTGACGCGGGGAGAGACAGCCCCCACGCGCGGGAAGTCACAGACGGCCCACGCCTGGGACAACGACGTCCTAGCACGCGCCGGAGCCGGCCCGGGAAGCACACGGGGCCTCTGCTTTCAGGTCAGGCCCTTCATTGTGTGGAAGGAGACGGAGAGGAGCAGGCGGAGAGAGCAAGGCCCGGATGAATCGCTGCAGGCCAGCACGCCTGCGAGGGACCCGGGACCCAGCAGGAGGCGTGGGCGCTGTGCACGCGACAGGGAAGTCTCCTGTCTCAGCGCCACGCGGTTTCCATCCCGCAGACCCGGGGCCCAGGAAGGGGTCGCTTCTCTCCTCACAAAGGCGAGGGCCTGGCTGTGCAGGAGGGGGCGAAGCACTCACGGACACGCCGCGACCCCCGGCCCCTGCCTCACCCCACTGCAGTCTGTGAGAGGCCAGAGCCACGCCATGACAGGCTTCTCACGAGACAAAAAAACTGGCTAGGCCCAGGATGCGCCTGGTGTGAGAAGATGAAACCTGACACCGGGCAGTCCTCGGTCCGGTCCGCAGGACCAGGTGGAGGCGACCAATAAGGTGGGCCGTCCTTGGTCCTGCAGGGCCAGGGGAAGGAAGGAATGGGGACGTAATACTGGTTTGCCTGGGAACTATAAAGACCCCGAGAACAAAGAGAAGGGGGTCTTGGTCTCCCAGCACTGCTGTGCGGGAGGCTGCGGCCCCAGCATGCTGGACCTACAAACAAAGTCCCTTTGTCCTTTGCATTACGGTGAGTCTCGCTGGTTCTTTCTATCTGGGCAATCCGGAACACAACACAGTCCTGCGTGCTGCTCCTGTTCATTAAGGAAACCGCTGGAGACGGAGCCACCGCGCGCGTCCAGACCTCGCCTCACTGCAGACGGGGCCAGCCACCACGGTGCGTGTCCGGGCCTCGCCTCACTGCAGATGGGGCCAGCCACCACGCGTGCGCGTCCAGGCCTTGCCTCACTGCTCTGCACCACGGCTGGGGGGCAGCGGGTTTCTCATGGGTTAGTGGCAGCCCTAGGGTGCCGAGGGGCTTTCTTCTGCAGGTGGTGGGTGAGGGGGCACTTGGGGCAGGGAGGACGGAACAGGGTGGGGACGTGCTCAGTGTGTGGCAGGGCCAGGCTGGCCTCTGACCAGGAGAGGCCGCTGCTCACCTGAACTGGGGCACACAAACAGCACAGCGGCCACTGTGTGAGAAGCAGGGCGTGTCCATGCTGGGGCAAGTGTGGTTGGTCACTTCCTCCGCCCTCCATCAGAGAGAAACGCCCGGGCGTCGTTGGAGGACGTGGCTGCATCCTGAGCAGCCCGCGGCCAGCTGGGGTGATGCTGTCTCCGGTCTATCTCCACGCAGCCCTAGGATTCGGCAGGTGCTGAGCGGTTGGGCCTTTGAACAGGATCCGCCAGCTGTGTGCTGGTGCACGGGGGCACAGAGCGGGTCCTCTGCCCCCAGGCTCTGGCCCTCACCACGGCCTTGGATGCTGCCTGGGACAAGACAGGAGCAGCGCTGAGCTGTGGGGTCCGGCTGACCAGGGGCTGGGGACCATCCGAGCTACGGGGACCAGTGATGAGAGAGCACGTGCAGAAGGCGGGCAGCAGGGTCTGTGTCTGCAGGTGGCCAGGACGCGGGGCGAGAAACAAAGCTGCGTTTGGTCAGGCACTGAGTGAGCTCTGAGGGTTCCAGAAGCCATTGCAAGGAAAGCCCAGGTACCCCAAAGGGGAGAGCAGCAGCCCCCAGTGGCTGCACCAAGGACTGCGTGGACACTAACCACTGAGCCAGCTCGGGGTGGGGCCTCTTCACGGCTGGCACAGAGGCCAGGCCCAGGATACGTGTGGGAGCCTCACAGCCGTGGGCGGTCCGTGGCAAGGGTGTGGCTGGACTGCTGCGTGGCAGGGCACTTGTCAGCAGGTGAGGGCACGCTGGGGCTCTGGATGGGAGCAGCAGGGCGGTCCCGCACACCTTCTCTCGGGCCGGAGGCTCCTGCTGTGGAACCCACGGGAACTGCAGTGCGGGAGCCTGCCGATGCAGGTGCTGCGCTCTGGTAACCAGAGGGTGGGTTCTGCAGAGGCCCACAGGAGTCCTGGCCTTGGCCTGCTGGCTCTGTGTGTCCCTGCTCAGGACACTTTCTGAGTGGACTCTGCGCTCCCACAGGGACACAGCCACAGGCGGCAGAGCCCGGTCCTCCTAAGAATGCTGAGGACTCCGGCTCTCGTGAGGACGCCGGGGCTTTTGCAGGTGAGCAGCTCCCTGTCGCCAGCTCTATCTTGCTGCCGGTCAATTGAAAGTCATTAGTGGGGCTGGTACTGTGGCGTAGCGGGTAAAGCCTATAGTACCAGCATCCCATATGGGCGCCGGTTCAAGTCCCAGCTGCTCCACTTCCGATCCAACACTCTGCTATGGCCTGGGAAAGCAGTGGAAGATGGCCCAAGTCCTTGGGCCCCTGCACCCATGTGGGAGACCCGGAAGAAGCTCCTGGCTCCTGGCTTTGGATCAGCTCAGCTCTGGCCATTGTGGCCAATTGGGGAGTGAACCAGTGGATGGATGACCTCTCTCTCTCTCTCTGCCTCTCCTCTCTCTGTGTAACTCTGACTTTCAAATAAATAAAATAAACCTTTAAAAATAAAAATTTAAAAAAAGTCATTAGTATCATGGTCACACTTCACCTTCTGGGGGTGAAACACACAGCCCAGTCACGGCTCACTGCTGTGTCCAGTCATCATTTCCATTTCTCTTTTTTAAATTTGCGAGGAGAGGAGAGAGATCTTCTATCCCCATTCCCAGAGTGTCCTGTATGCCCACAAGCACTGGGGCTGGGCCAGGCTGAGCCAGGAATCAGGAGCTTCATCCCTGTCTCCCATGTGAGTGGCAGGGACCCACATCTTGGACCACGTCCTTCCAGGGCTCCGCCATTTTTGATTCTAGAACGCACAGGTGCACACACCGACAGAAGTCTGACGGGCTGGCTCCCCGATGCCTGCTGGGGTGCAGCCCAGGTGCGGTGGGAGGGGCACCCCCATCTCACGGCTCTCCCTGCAGGGGCTTTTTTCCCTCCCGTTTACATATTGTTTCTGCAGTAGTGGACGCGGGCTTCCTCTGGGGTGAGTCAGACTCCAGCGTGCATCGCGAAAGTGAAGACAGCGAGGGGGCTGCCACCCAGGCCCATGAATTTAATCCAGGCCCTGTGAACGCAGTGAGCCGCACAGGTTTCCGGGGAAGGCCAGAGCCCTCGGCCAGCCCCTTGGGCCCACGGGAGGTGGGAGCGGGCGCCCGAGGGTGCGCGTGGAGCAGAGCGTGGGGCGGCTCACGCAGCTAACGCAGAGAGCTCCCGGGCCTGCCGGATCCGCCCTGGCTGCAGCCCCTCTGGGTCTCCGTGGAGGATTCTGCTGACTGGGGTCGGGGCCTGGCTACCGGGGGCCAGTGTCCACCAAGGGAGGCGGTCTTCCCTGGCAGCCGCCCGCGGGGGCAGTCTGTGCAGGTGGGCCGGACACGCAGGCTGGGGCCTCTGCTGCCCGAGAGGGAGGCGCCGGCTGCCGGCACTGAGCTTCTGAGGGCCCGGGCCGCCTGAGCGGCCGGGGAGGGCAGCACCGGCCCTCGTGCCCAGCAAGCCCCTTCAGCCTAGGGGCGAGGGCGCCACATCCGGAGGGCCCACCTGGCCAGCGCCCATGGGCGCCCTGGGCCCTGACCTCGGGGAGGGGAGGCCAGCCGGACCCTGAGTTCCGTCGCCAGAGGAGGTTCTTGCACCCACACAATCCACAACCTCCGGTCATGCGGCCCGGCGGACACCGGAACCAGGCTTCTGAGTGCTTCCGGGGCACGGCGGCCGCGCAGCCTCGGGAACACCGGAAAAGGGCTCGGAGCACTTCCGGGGCGCGGCGGCCGTGCAGCCTCAGGAACACCGGAACCAGGCTTCTGAGTGCTTCCGGGTCACGGCGGCCGCGCAGCCTCGGGAACACCGGAAAAGGGCTCGGGAGCGCTTCCGGGGCGCGGCGGGCGCGGGAGCCCGAGCTGGGCAGTGGCCTGGCGCGTTGGGGCGGCCGCGGTAAGGCCCGCGCCGGCCTGGCTTTTGTGAGCGTCGCGTCTGGCCGAAGTCGGGCGGGAGGCCAGGCTTGCCGTCGCCTTCCGAGGGGCTCGGGTCCACGTGCAGCTGACCCGGAACTGGGTCCGGAGCCGCGCACGGGTGTGGACGCCTGGGACGGCGCTCTCCGGGTCGGGATGCGAACCTGCGAAGGGCTCCCTTCCTCGCGCGTTTCTCCTCGCGTCTGCGGGGTTCCAGCTCCCCAGCGAGTTTCGCTGAAGAGAAATCAGGCTCCCAGGCTGAGGTGGCAGATTCCGGGGGTGACGGCCGAGCCTCGAGCAGGGGCGGCCCGCCGGCTTCTCCCCTGCCCAGGGACCGAGCTGGGGACGCGGGGCCCTGGCCCGCAGTCTGGCGGTGCGTGTGTGGCCTGCGAAGCCGGGCCGGGCAGCGAGGGCCGTTTCCTGGCCGGGTTGGAGCGTGTGTGGAGCGGCGGCCCCGTCTGAGTCTGGCCGGGATCTCGGCCCCCTGCCCCTCGGCGGTCATCGCTGTGGCCCTACCCCCGCAGCGGGTCCCGTCGCCTGGCCTCCTGCCCAGTAAGAGGCCTTTTAACTGGGGACCTGATTCCTTCAAACACATCACGCCCCGCTTTCCTCGGCTCAGGGACTTCGCTTGCTTATTTGAAAGGCAGAGTGACAGAGGGAGCGGAGAGGCAGATGTTTCTCTCCCACACGGCCCATCTGCTGGGGCTGCAGCTGGACCTCCATCCTGGCCTCCCGCACGGTGGCCGGAGCACAGGTGCCTTCCCAGCACCCTAGCTGGGACTCTGGGACTTGACCAGTGCGCCAGCGTGGGATGCTGGTTTGCCAAGGGCGACTTAGCCCACCGCGCCACCAGCTGGCCCCTGATGAACTCTTCACATGTGTGTGAGAACTGATGGATAAGGAGGTAGAATTCACTTATAAATAATTAGGAGAAGAGAGGAGTGTCTCGTGCAGGGTTGGTGACAGACTGGTTGCAAACCAGAGCTTCCTTTCGTGTCATTCTTGTTTTTCACTCGAAATCTGCCAGGCAGACCCGGAGGCCGGTTGGAGCTGAGGGGCTGTGCCCCCTTGCACATCCACTGTGCCTTTGCCACCTGCAAAGCAGACTCCACGATGCCCAGTGCTGCCTCGTCACCCTGTGAATTAGCTCACGAGCAGGCCTTTCATGCTCCTGGGAAGAGAGGCCGGGAGTGCGCTGGTGGTCTTGACGCCAGGACCTGGAACAGGAACCGGATATTGTTCACGCTGGATGCCCAGGGTCACCGATTCCTCGGCAGTGGGATGACCCTGCCAACCAAGCACTCCCGACCCGCCTGGCTTCCTGGCTGCCTTCCGCTCCCCCAGCCCAGACGCCTGCTTTGAAGCATGTGTGATGTCTGGCGTCTCTGCGCCCTGACCACTTTGAGGCCTTCCGCTCGGGGTCATAGTGGCATCCACAGGAGGCCTGATTTTCGTCTTCTGCTGCGAATGCTTGGAAAAGAAGGAAGAGTGCGGAGCGCAGGGGAGGGGCGGGCTGCCTGCCCTCTGCTGGGTTGGACGCGGGCTGCCCCCGCTGCTTCCTCTCTGCTTGCTCCACAGGCCACAGTGGAATCCACGCCGAATTTGTGTTCTCAGCCGTGGGTGTCAGTGACACTATCTTGACACTCTGTGTCCTCAGGTAAACATGCTTGTGCGATCACAGAGAGACAGGTGCCGCATCCCATCTCCTGCGCACGGCTCAGCAGGCCCAGTCCTGCCAGGCGGCCCTCCCAGTCCCCTGGCTGTCCGCACGCTCAGGAGACTGCTTCTTGTCCGTATCAGTGGGGCTTGTGCAGAGAGGCCGAACAGCACCGACGCATGTCCTGTCCCCACTGCGGGGGATTTATTAGGGGAACTGCTCGTGTGATTGTGCAGGCTGAGAGTCCCAGGACAGCAGGGTCTCTGCAGGCTGGACATCCTGGGATGCTGGCAGCGTGGCTCCGTCCCCGTCCCAAAGCCTCAGAACCGGGTGAGTTGATGGCGTGACTCTTGGTCCAAGGCTGCAGGAGGGGTTGGGCTAGAGCGAGTTCTGGGATCCAAAAGCAGGGAAGCCTGGGGTCCTGAGGTCCAAGAGCAAAGAAAAAGGGGTGTCTCAGCCGCAGAGGAGAGAGACAGAGAGAGAGAGAGAGAGAGAGAGGAAATCCTTTCTCCCTTTGTGCCCAGCTGAGTGGGAGGTGGCGTCCACAGGGATGGGACTTCCCCATGCAGTGTGTCACAGCCCCCTCCCCGGGAACACCACCTAGCCCTCCCTGAAGCAGCGCGTTACCTGTCCTAGGTGCTCCTCGGTCCCCCAGGCTGCCCCCGGGACTAGCCGATGCCCACCTCTTCCACCGTCTGGTGCCCTGCGCTGCCTCACGCCTGTTGGCTGGACAGGTCCACTTTGCTTCCGTTCACCGAGTGCTGCGCCCGACACTGAGCCCGGTGTCCTCATCCCAGAGGACTCAGCCTGGTAGTGCTCGGCTCGCTGAGTCGGCGTTGCCCTTGTTCAGGGGGCCCAGGGAGGCCGTGAACTTCCTCATCACGTCTGCCTCCCTTCAGCTTCTGTGGCTGCCAGAAAAGAGCATCCCCGTGTTTCCCTCCTAACGCTTGCTCCCTCTGGGACCCCTCCCACCCTGGCTTTGTGCCCATCCCTGCTAAGCCCGCCAGAGGGCCTGTCCCTGTCCCTGCCCCCTCCCCCCAGGCGCTGCCCCACTGCCCGCGGCCCACAGGGAGCGTGCATTTCGCTGCACTGGCTCCAGCTCCTCGGCTGGTTCCTGATGTGTCACTCGGTGCAGACCCAGAAAGCCTCTTGCCTTGGCGTTCATCTCAGAAACCTTGTTACTCGGAGTCACTCTGGTGTCCAACTCCCCCTTGGTCTCTCACACGTTTTGTCTCCAGGCTGACTCCCACACTGAACGCCAGTTCCTCGGTCTGCGTTTACCCCTGAATCCTAGGAGGTGATACAGCTCCTTGGCGTGGTGAAGAGCTTGGGCTGAAGGAACTTGAGGAGCTGGGAGCAGGAAGGTCATGTTGGCCACCTGTCTTCCCTCGGGAGCAGGTTGTGGAACCCAGGAGGAGTTCCTGGCTTCAAGGGGGACCTCCCTGCACCCTGAAGATGCAGGGCACAGAGAAGGGTCCAAGCGCACAGGCCGTGGGTCGCCCCCAGCGCACCACGGTTCCATCAGCTTTGTCCAGGGAGCCTGGCCTCTCCGTGCCGTCACAGCTGGCTTCTGGTTCTCTGAGTCTTCATGTCTGAAGGCTCCCCCGTCTCGTGAAACATCCACCAAGTAGCCTGAGTGCCTTTCTTTCTGCTGATTGACACACACTGACAGCGCACACTCGTGGGGTGCACGGTGCTGTCTGCGCTGTGTGATGACCAGATCAGGGTAGTTCCCATATCCGTTACCTTGGTCGGGCGTTTGTCCTCTTCATGGTGACACACTGCAAATCCTGTCCTGCTGCTTGGAACTGTGTAGTGCGTGACCGTTGAGTGTGGTCGCCCTGCTGTGCAGTAGACAGCTGAGCTCTGTCCTGACTGTGGCGTGCTACCCATGGGCTCTTCTCTGGCTCATGGGTTTTGTTACAGGGGCCTTGGCTCAGGCCTGGCTGCGTGAGGTTCTGTGGAAAGTCCTCTTGTGTGAAATCACTTGCAGAGTCGAGGCGCGAGCCATCAAGTCATGTGCTACAGAGGGGAGGGAATTTTGGACTCAGAAATCCTAATTCACATTTTGGCGCTAAGCTGCATTTATTGGGTGACAGTGAACTTGACCATCGGGCTGTTGTGAGCTCCAGTTTTCTGATCTGTAAAATGCAAATGATAATGCCTTCGTTTCTTCCATCTCGGAGTAGCATTTCTGGTGGTTTGTGTGGCAGTGGCCTGCTGGTTGCTGATGTGTATTGTGGAAAACAAGTCTGATCAAAGCCTGGGTTAGGCTGAGCTGAAGGGAGCTCTTAGCTCCTGCCCTGCTCTGGTTCCAAAACGGCTGTGGCCAGCTAATGTGCCGTTTGGGTTTCTGTGAGACTCTCGTATGTGCTGCTTCTCGCATTTTTCGTGGGATGGAGTTTGGAAAGTGCAGCTGTAGAGTAACGAAGCAGCACACTCACCCAGTGTGTTCTGCACACCTGTAAGTTGCCTCACACCTCGGGCGGCGTCTTGTGCGTCACGCTAACACCGTGGGGCATACGTGTCTGCTTGCTTCCAAAGGCAGCGCTACGTGGAGTAAAAAGATAAAAACCTTAATAAGCAGACGATGCAGAGAAGCACTGTTTCCTGCTTCCTGACCTGGCGTGCTTTCTTCAGAACTGACTTCCAAAGATGACGGCGCCTCCCAGAGCCGCAAAGCCAGGTGAGTAGTGAGGGACCAGGAGGCTCCTGCCTGCCGTTTCAGATGAGAAACCCTGTTGCTCGAGTTTGAAATAGAAGGCATTTTGCGTACTTTCAGAAGCTGGGGAGAGGACTCTGAGACCCAGTCGCTGTGCTTTTAGCAGTAGTGTAACATATGTGGTTGTGTTGGATTATTTTATCCCACATGGGAATGGCACTGGATCGATCCAGGACAGGCAGGTGGGGGGAGGGCCAGGCAGGATGCTGGTGTCGAAGGTGCTGCCTTCGACTGAAGGTCAGCTCTGGAACGTGGACACGGTAGGAAGCACTCACGTTCCATTCCTGTATCTGTAAAACAGGATGGCCTGCATGGCCTGCAGCAGGTCACTCATGTCCTCGCTCAGTGTACGCAAATCTTTTTTTTTTTTTTTTATCTTTATTTGACAGGTAGAGTTATAGACAGTGAGAGAGAGAAAGGTCTTCCTTCCATTGGTTCGCTCCCCAAATGGCCACCACGGCCAGCGCTGCACTGATCCGAAGCCAGGAGCCAGGTGCTTCTCCTGGTCTCCCATGCGGGTGCAGGGCCCAAGCACTTGGGCCATCCTCCACTGCACTCCTGGGCCGCAGCAGAGAGCTGGACTGGAAGAGGAGCAACCGGGACTAGAACCGGTGTCCATATGGGATGCTGGCGCCGCAGGCGGAGGATTAACCAAGTGAGCCACGGCGCTGGCCCCAGTTTACGTAAATCTTAAACTCAGGAGGAGAGCTATGAGAGGTCTCCAGAAAGTGATGGAAAATGCACATTATGAACAGCGATGCATGGGTTTCAGAAATGTTTTGCACCAAGATAAGCCCACCTTTCCCTTGTGTTTTCCCGTGAACTTTTGGAGGCATGTGCCTAAGTGCAAGGGCAGGGTGGGCCGTATCGACATTTTGGGGCCGAATACTTCATTGTGTGGACCATTCGTGTGCATCGTAGGAAGCTCACTCACCGCTACCTGCAGCCCCGGGCCTTGGCCATCCACCTCGGTGACCACCTTGCTCTCCCCATGGGGCTGCTGTATCAGATGAGCGGTCAGAGCCAGCTGCGGGCATGACCCACCGTGTGCTGTCTGCGTCTCAGCGGTCGCTCTGTGTGTTTGCCAGCCATCACAGACGTTCATCGCATCTGTCGATCATCACAAGAGCTCTCAGGGGACAGCTTGACTCCCGATTCTGCAAATGGGCTCATCACAGCTGACTGTCTCCCTCATTGTCCCATGATGGTCCTTTCACAATGGCTGGAATCGGCCCCAGGCTGGGAGTCCTCCCAGCACTTGCTGTGCTCCTTGGACCCCTTGTTTCCTGGGGACGAGCAGTGTGAGACCGGGGTCTGCTTAGACGCTGTTCGAGAGTTTCCTCAGTGGTGCTGTGTTCCCAGCCCACTGTGTTCTGAGCCCACTGGGAGGCACGGGGTCTGCTTGCCTGTCTTTCTGACAGTGACACAGGTAGGGGATTCAGGTGCTCAGTCTGATTCCAAACCCAACTCCCTCCTCCACAGCTTAGACCCCGGTGCCATGGTGGGGAGGGGCTTCAGAACGGCAGTCTCTCCAGCTCTAGGTGTCATCTGTGTGTGGTGTGCAGTTCTTCGGCAGTCATGGCAAGGGGGTGGCTGGACTTCCCTGTGTGACAGTGAACGGTGCTCTGGCACCTCCCGTCCAGAACAAGCGGTTTTTCTGCGTCTGCGTGTTTAACCTTTGACTGGGATTTTCATGTAGTGGGTGTGTCTCACTGCACTGAAGCGATTTTCCCTTAGAGCCTCCCATTGTCTCTTTTGAGACCCTCGAGAGGATTCCTCAGCTCTGAGGCTGTGACCCCCCCTTGCTTCCTGGCACAGCAAGACCCCTCAGGCTCCTTTTCTGCGTTTCCTGCGCCAGTCACTTCCCCAGGCCCTTGGTTTCTGTGGTGGGAAATGCATCTACAAATGGTGATCTGAGCAAGGGGGAGGGGCAGGGGTGTTGGCCGCCCGTGTTTCCAGGCCTTTCCACAGTCACAGCAGGAAATAGGCCGAGGGGCAGGAAAATTAGGACTTAACTCCGAATGTTTCCAGTTTAAACCTGGCATTGCAAGAATCTTACCTGGCTTCTTTGATCTTATACTTGGGTCTGTTTGCATTTGGAAATTAGTAAGTTAGTTTCTTTTAATATTTATTTATTTGAAAGTCTGAGTTACACAGAGCGAGAGAGAGAGAGAGAGAGAGGTCTTCCATCAGCTGGTTCACTCCCCAGTTGGCCACAATAGCTGGAGCTGCGCTGATCTGAAGATAGGAGCCAGGAGCTTCTTCCGGGTCTCCCACGCGGATGCAGGGGTTCAAGGACCTGGGCCATCTTCTACTGCTTTCTCAGGCCATAGCGGAGAGCTGGATTGGAAGTGGAGTAGCTGTGATTGGAACCAGCACCCATATGGGATACTGGCACTGCAGGCAGTGGCTTTTCCAGCTACGTCACAGCACCGGCTACACCATAGCACCGGCCCCACAAATTAGTTTCTACGGCAGTGGGTATAAATACTTATGTGCTTTGTCCTACTGTGCATATGCACTTATTAGACCATACACATGTACCCGTGACACCACTGATAGCAAGGCTGGTGAGCAGAGCTTAGGATTCCTGTTTGTTTATTTGAAAGGCAGAGAGAAAGACAAAGAGAATAAGACAGACATTTTTCATTTGCTGGTTCACTCCCCAGATAGTTTCAACAGTTGGGGCTGGGCCAGGCCAAAACCAGGAGCCCAGAAGTCCATTAGAGTCTCCCACCTGGGTGCAGGGACCCAGATGTTTGAGTCCTCACCTGCTGTCTCCCAGGTGCACATCATCAGGAAGCTGGGTGGCAAGCAGAGTGGGGACTTGAACTTGGATCCTCCAGTATGGATGCAGGTGTCCCAGGCGATGCTGTAACCCCTGTGCCACCACGCCCACTCCTGCCTTAAGATTATTGTTCTTATCCATATGCTATATTCTCACTGTTTTGGGAATGGGTCTTCAGATCACTTGTAATAATTCTGCTCAGTTACAGCCGTTCCACCAGCCTTGAGTTCAGTTCCATTTTCTGTTAGCTTTTTGCAGTACCCATGTGGATGTGCTTGTATCCAGACTGCCCGGTAAACAGCCTGAGGCCACGCCCACACTCAGCTGAAGCCCAGCGAGGCTCTAGGTCACGACAGCCTACCCTTGTAGAGACAGCTCTTCCTGCTCTCGGTTCTAGAGAATCACTGGATTTCAACGCTGGGGACAGAGGTGCGGCTTTGCTGAGACGCCTCTCCTATCCTGACCGCAGCCCCTTCAGCTCCAGTTCACAGGGAAGGGGGGATGAGGCAGTGGGCGTGGGCACACGGTGCCGGGAGGAGCCCGGGTCCTGAGCGAGGCTGCATGTGCACCTGGGCTGTTCTCTAGACTGCTTTTGAACAATTAGGGAAGATGGCCTCAGAAGCAGGTGCTAAATAAGCAACACAGGATACGGGGTGGGCACCTCTCTCAGGCAGGAGGAGACAGTGCTCTTCCACCGAGCCTCTCCTCCATGCCCTGGGCTTTGCTTGTAGTAGCTTGACAGGTGTTCGTGTCCATCCTGTGACCAGCACGAGCTGGGAACTGATGACCAGGGAGGAAGTGGATGCCCACGTCACTGAGCTGGAAGTGGTGCAGGCCGGCATCTGGCCAAGTGCTCGTGGGACTCTCGGTAGCAAGCCCTTCTGAGGGGTAGCAAGGCCAGATGCCAAGGACAGACTCACTGCCCAGGGGACTCACCGCATCATGGACACAACCACAGGAGGGGGCGCTCATAAAACATGGGGTTGCGGACACGTGTGGCCTGCCCTGTTGGTGGGAGGTATGGAAGGAGTGTGCTCAGTCCAAGTGGCAGCACTGGGGGTGGCTTCCCTCCTCTGGATGGAAGTGGTGCTAACTGCCAAGATAAGGTTGGCAGGAGTTTCCAGGGTCTTTCTTGAGATTTTTGCTCAATGTTGTGAACAAAGATTTTTGATTCCAGTGGGGACGTTTGTCCTAACAGGGAAACACAAACCTCTCTCCTCCCCACAACCCAGAAAGTGATGAGACCCTGTTTTAATCCTAGCTGAAGTCAGCGAGCTGTCCTTGCAGGTGGACGTAAGTCACAGCCCACAGGGGAAAGCACGTTTCCACGGTGAGCTCCCTTGATGGGAGACTGTGGCCCGGCCCCGGCCCCGGCCAGCTGCGGGATTCTGTGCAGAAGCAGCCAGCTTGGCCCTCACTTCCCGGTCTGAGCCTGGAAGCAGAGCCCTCAGCGTAATGTGAAATTTCCTCCCAACCGAAGGTGGAATGCATGTAACACGTGTGCTGACCCCTCACTGTAACTGAACATGGGACACATGCAACACACATGGCCTCCTCACTGTAACGGAACGTGGGACGCATGTACACACATGACCTCCTCACTGAAACTGGACGTGGAACTCATGCAACACACATGGCCTCCTCACTGTAACGGAACGTGGGACGCATGTACACACATGACCTCCTCACTGAAACTGGACGTGGAACTCATGCAACACACATGGCCTCCTCACTGTAACGGAACGTGGGACGCATGTACACACATGACCTCCTCACTGTAACTGAATGTGGAACTCATGCAACACACATGACCTCCTCACGGTAACAACATGAAACACGTGTAACACACATGAC